>NC_138497.1:127727629-128044178 GCF_964252035.2 Podarcis erhardii
GCAAAAAATAAAAGCTAACTTGGGGGATCTGAAAAATTGGAAAGGTAAAGCCAGTGCTTTTTTAAAAAATAAATTAAAAATGTTTAGGGTACTCTCATTTTCCTAAAGGTAAAGGTACCCCTGCCCGTACGGGCCAGTCGTGACCGACTCTGGGGTTGCGCGCCCATCTCACTTAAGAGGCTGGGGGCCAGCACTGTCCAAAGACACTTCCGGGTCACATGGCCAGCGTGACAAAGCTGCTCTGGCGAGCCTGCACCAGAGCAGCACATGGAAACGCTGTTTACCTTCCCGCTATAAAGCGGTACCTATTTATCTACTTGCACTTAAGGGTGCTTTCGAACTGCTAGGTGGGCAGGAGCTGGGACCGAACGACGGGAGCTCACCCCACCGCGGGGATTCGAACCGCCGACCATACGATCGGCAAGTCCTAGGCGCTGAGGTTTTACCCACAGCGCCACCCGCGTCCCTCTCATTTTCCTACTCATATTGAAATACTGCTCCTCAATGAGGCCAAACTTAGATTCGCAAAATGTTTAGGGGTATGGACACCCGTGCGTCCCCCCAGAAAAAAGCACTGGGTGAACCAATAGGAGAAGGCCACAAACACAGCCATTTTTCAGTTTTATTTCTCCCTGCTCTGAACTAACATGGCTATCTGCAAATTGACAATCTGGTCGTTCCCCCATTGATTTGAAAGGACCGTGTGTGCTAGACAAATAGAGAATAGCTCCAACGTAATCTTATCAGGACTCCCCTCCCTATACCCCACCCAAACTGAAATCTAATACAATAACTTCCTTTCTGAGCCTTATATCAAAACGCTCGAGGGAATGTTTACAGCTATCACTGCTGGCAGCAGTTTGCTGCCTGAGAGAATACCGGGGCTGTGTTTCGCTCTCACAACAAGGAAGGGACATCACACCAAAAAGGACTGAGCAAGGATTCCCGCAAACCCAGGCAGCTCTCATTTGCTGGAGGCAGGGGCCTGAATGAAGCAGCTGCACATTTTAGCTACTTCTGACAGATGAGCTTAACGTCTACAAAAACAAACCCTAGCCCTGCTGAATCTTTTTTTTTTAAAAAAAATATTTATTAAAGTTTTTAAATATAAATGCACAAATAATAAACAGTCTTACTTCTGTCACAAACATAGTTTCATCACTTCTTTGGACTCCCTCACGTCTCCCGCTCCCATTTACATCGTTAAAAGTTTTTTCCAAACAGATTATCAACTTGTTTACAAATCTCATGTCCACTCATTCAAATATGATCTAGCAATTCTTCCAAAAAATTTTATATTTTCTTTAGTCTCACTTATCATCAAATTTTAATTCTAATTTAGTGGTGGCCGATTTTTTATAATCTAGCATCCTTCTTAACATTCAGCCAGATTACAATGTTTTTGTAGATACATCTTAAATTTCTTCCAGTCTTCCTCCATCTTCTCTTCTCCCAGGTCTCGGATTCTGCCAGTCATCTCGGCCAGTTGCATATAGTCCATCAGCTGCATCTGCCACTCTTCCAGTGTGGGTAGATCTTGAGTTTTCCAGTTTTTTGCGATGAGTATCCTTGCTGCTGTTGTTGCGTACATAAAGAATGTTCGGTCCTTCTTTAGCACCTTCTGGCCGACAATAGCCAGGAGGAAGGCCTCTGGTTTCTTAGTGAAGGTATACTTAATACCTTTTTCAGCTCATTATATATCATTTCCCAGAAGGCCTTCACCTTAGGGCATGTCCACCAGAGGTGAAAGAATGTTCCTTCATTTTCTTTACATTTCCAACATTTATTATCAGACGAATGGTATATTTTGGCAAGTTTAACTGGGGTCATGTACCATCTATATATCATTTTCATTATATTTTCCTTCAGAGCATTACATGCGGTGAAGTTCAGCCCAGTGGTCCACAACCTTTCCCAATCCTCAAACATAATGTTATGCCCAATGTCCTGCGCCCACTTTATCATAGCCGATTTAACCATTTCGTCTTGTGTATTCCATTTTAACAGCAAGTTATACATTCTAGATAGTACCTTAGTCTTTGGTTCTAACAATTCTGTTTCTAACTTCGATTTCTCCACTTGGAACCCTAACTTTTTGTCATTTTTAAAAACTCCTTTAATCTGAGCGTAATGTAACCAGTCTCGCACCTTATCCTTCATTTTCTCCAAACTCTGCAATTTCCAATTGTCTCCATCTTTTTCCAGTATTTCCCAATATTTTGGCCATTTGGCCTCCATATTGGGTCTTTTTCGGGCCTTAGCTTCCAGAGGTGAAAGCCACCTTGGAGTTTTATTCTCCAATAAGTCTTTATATTTTGTCCAGACATTGAACACTGCTTTCCTGACAATATGGTTCTTAAAGGCCTTATTGATCTTAACTTTGTCATACCATAAGTATGCATGCCAACCAAAAGCATTGTTAAAACCTTCCAGATCTAATACATCAGTGTCTTCGAGAAGTAGCCAGTCTTTTAGCCAGCAGAAAGCTGCGGCTTCATAGTACAACTTTAAGTCTGGCTGGGCAAAGCCCCCTCTTTCTTTCGCATCTGTTAATATCTTAAACTTAATTCTGGGCTTTTTGCTCTGCCAGACAAATTTAGATATATCTTTCTGCCACTTCCGGAAGCACTCCGTCTTGTCCACAATCTGTAGTGTTTGAAACAAAAACAACATTTTTGGCAATACATTCATCTTAATAGCAGCAATTCGGCCTAACAAAGAAAGCTTCAGTTTTGTCCAACTGTCCAAGTCCCTCTTAATTTCAGACCAACATTTTTCATAGTTATCCTTAAATAGACTCAGATTTTTTGCTGTTATGTTTACCCCTAGGTACTTTACCTTTTTAACCATAGTTAGTTCTGTTTCTCTCTGAAACCGTTCTGACTCTGTATCTGTCAAATTTTTTCCCAACACCTTGGTTTTCTGTTTGTTGAATTTAAATCCCGCCACCCGACCAAAGTCCTGAATCAATTGTAATACTCTTTTCGTACTAGATTCTGGCTCCTGCAGGGTCAAAACTAGGTCATCTGCAAAAGCTTTAAGTTTGTATTGTTTCGCTCCGACCTGAATCCCTTCCACCAACCGGTCCCCTCTGATCATGTTCAAGAGCACCTCCAGAACCGAGATAAATAACAGAGGGGAGATCGGGCAGCCTTGTCGTGTTCCTTTTTCAATTTTGAACTCTTCTGTAACCACATTGTTAACTATCAATTTAGCCTTTTGTTAACTATCAATTTAGCCTGCTGAATCTTGGTCCACACAGATAGGAAGTGATAACACCCGGACGCAGGAGCTCTTCCCTCCAGTCCCAGCTGATAAACCAGGGGTTAGGGGAAGGCTCACCACCCCATATCCTGTGACCATTCCTTCCCCGCCCCTTTCAATTGCTCAATAAGTTTTTCGGGATGAGCTGAAATTATGCTCCATGGGAGATATGAAGATACAAAACAACCCTATGCAGTCCTATCATTGGTTCATCTCTAGACCAGTAATGATTCCCTAGCTAGTAGTAGCTCTCCAGAGTCTTAGGAAGAGCTATTGTCCAGGCCTGCTATTCACCACCTCTTTTGAACTGGAAATGCCAAGGCTTGAACCTGAGGCCTTCTGCATCTGACCCATTGAGCTGGGTCCCTCTCTTTCCATTTTTGTTGCCAATACAGGTAAAAAGGTAAAAGGTGAAGGAGCCCTAGATGGTTAAGTCCAGTCAAAGGCAACTATGGGGTTGTGGCACTCATCTCGCTTTTCAGGCTGAGGGAGACGGTGTTTGTCCACAGACAGCTTTCCGGATCATGTGGCCAGCATGACTAAACCTCTTCTGGCACAACGGGACACCGTGATGGAAACCAGAGCGCATGGAAACGCTGTTTACCATCCCTCTGCATTGGTACCTATTTATCTACTTGCACTGGCATGCTTTCGAACTGCTGGGTTGGCAGGAGATGGGACAGAGCAATGGGAGCACACTCCGTTGCGGGGATTCGAACCACCAACCTTCTGATCGGCAAGCCCAAGAGGCTTGTGGTTTAGACTACAGCACCACCCACGTCCCCCAATTTGCACGTGGGTCGCATTCCAGGTCATTGAGTACTTGTGTGAAATCGCTTGCAATTGAAACGCCCCATTCTGCCCCTGCTCCACCCTTTTAGTGACTATCTTATGACGTTTCCAAGTCACTTCCAGGTTTGGCGCTTCGTGCATGTACACAATTGCGAACATATTGGCCACGCCTAAAATGGGTTGCCTGTACAAGTTGTTGTATCAATAAAAGTCTCTGGGTGTCAGGCACGGAATGTCCAGAGTGAGAAATGAATTCCTTACTATCAGAATCAAAAAAATATACTTACATGCCTATCAATCCTATGAGTCTCAGCTACTCCTAGGTATGTATCCAATGAGGCAGTTGCCCCAATAGAGAAGCCCCACCCTCAGTTCATCTGTCTCCCCTATTGTAAGGCGTAAAGAATCCTCTCCTCCGCCGATAGCATCAAAGGCAAGGAGAACAAGCAAGTTCATATTTATGGATTTTATTCAGTCTTCTGGGTGCAAGACAAAGACTCCAAGTCTCCACGCAGTGGAGAAGTCGCCTACTTTGAGTCCTTCCTCTTCTGTCCCCAACAACATCCTGAGTCCCCATGGGAGTCACACGCCTCTGCATTCTCTCTTCTTGAATGTGAAGTGATCGAGGAGCCCTTGGAGAAGGAGGCTCTCCCAGACTCTCCATGGAAGTCTCTGCTGGCTACTCGCATGCTCCCTCCTCCTCCTTCACTATCTTGTAACTTGGCACTTCTTCACTTGGCTGTAATTCAACCCTGTCTCCTCCTCTTGAAACTGCTGGAGACAAGGGGCGTCTTCCCACTCCCCCTCTTCTTCCACGAGGAGACAGAGGAGACAGTTCCCAGCCTTCCTGTTCAGTCCAGTCCCTAATACCTATCCAACCTACATGCAAGCAGGTGAAGACCACGCCTGCATGTAACCTTCTGCTCCTCCCTCTTCAGTCCTCTACTGGTCCTGGGAGACAGTGGAGCAGGAGAGTTGGTAGCAGGAGGAGGAGGAGGCGGTGTGGAAGCCCATGAAACTCCACCAGCCTGGCCCATCTCTCCCTCCAATCCTGCAGCTTCTCCTGCCTCTGACTCATCTCCTGGCTGTCACAGGTTCTCCCAGTTCACAGATCCCTTCTTCCAAGTCAGACCCCAACCCCCCATTCCCGGTACCTACTCATCAGCATCCAGCCACCACTCCTCAGTGTCTGGCCAGTCCCTGGCCCTGGCCTTTGGACCTCCTTTTCCTGTGACATTATATTACTGGGGTGGTGGCTCTCCAGATGTGGTGAGTCCACAACCCCGACCATTGGCCATCCTCATTCAACAGATCCAAAGGGCCACAGCTGCCCCACCATCGCTATCCAGGGAACTCCAAAGGGTAGGTGCCACCACACGGAAGGCCTGATTCCAGCATTGTAGAGGCCTGCTGACGGGATGGTATCTGCAAGATGTTCTTGCCTGCAGAATGCAGCATCCGTTGGGAATGTAGGGCATGAGATGATATTTTGGATGGTATTCTGGTTCCAAACTGTATAGCCAGTTTCCAGCACATTGAAATTAGCCTGGTAATGTATGGGAGCATTGAACATGGTGCAGTCTGCAAGCAAAAGCGTTGCTTTGCCTTTATTTCTTTGCACATAAACTCAACATTAAAAATCAGGGCATTTTGCCTGAAAAGGGGGGGGGGTGTGGCAGGTTGGGAGAAGAAGGAATCAGAAGGGGGTAGAAGGTTTGGGCCCTGAATTCCTTAGTGCAGCATATATATTTTTGTCGCAAACACCCTTGTCAAAAGGGTTGATGTAAAAATTAGCATTTGACAGAAATGTGTCACTCAAGTTCTCATTAGCGCAGTAAACATTCCCTTCTCTTTCACCCCGGTCCCTTCCAGCCTACAATGTAAATAAGAACAATGTTTAGCAGCTTTTAAAATTATGCAGATATCTTTTAATGACTTTGAAGCATTCAGATACTTTCACTCATATGTCACAAAACAGATTTGATTTATAGGGATGACATTTGGCGGAGCAATTAATCCATACTATGCTCTAATCATGTTTAGTGCTAGGAATATGTATATCTGAATCTCTCTCTCTCTCTCATATATATATATATATATATATATATATATATATATATATATGAGAAGAGAGGGAGAGGAAACACACACTTTTGAAATCAAGTATCGCTTTTGTCCCTTTAGTTTTGCATGTCATGTTTTCAAAGTGCGGAAAGGTAAAAAGGCTTGAAAATTAGCCAGCAGGTTATTTCTAATAATGGCATTAGAGATAAGAAAGGGGGGGGGAATCTTGTTCACACTGGGAGCCTAATGAGAAGACATGCAAAGCGATCAGCTCAAATAACTGACAAAAAGGGAGAAATGATTGACACAAACATAGAGCAGCCACTAAAAAATATATATGCACAAACAGTGCTCACTGGAATCCCAACAGCGTAATGCAGTTAATAGTTGGACAAAGATTTGACCCATAAAGGTGAATCTACCCAATTAGCACGTTCTAAAATGCTACATAGGGATGCAGGTGGCACTGTGGGTTAAACCACAGAGCCTAGGACTTGCCGATCAGAAGGTCGGTGGTTCGAATCCCCGTGATGGGGTGAGCTCCCGTTGCTCGGTCCCTGCTCCTGCCAACCTAGCAGTTCGAAAGCACGTCAGAGTGCAAGTAGATAAATAGGTACCACTCTGGCGGGAAGGTAAACAGTGTTTCTGTGCTCTGCTCTGGTTCACCAGAAGCAGCTTAGTCATGCTGGCCACATGACCTGGAAGCTGTACGCTGGCTCCCTCAGCCAATAAAGCGAGATGACCGCCGCAACCCCAGAGTCGGTCACGACTGGACCTAATGGTCAGGGGTCCCTTTACCTTTACCTTAAAATACTACATGAAGCGAAACTCAGCCAATCCTTCGAAATCTGTACTTTCCCAGATTTTGAGATGCAGTGCTCTAAGCTAGGACTCAGCCTCATTGGCAAAGAAAAAACGCTTTAAATGCGTTGTTAATGCATTCTAACACTACGGCACCAGACAGCACTGTGGAGTTCCGTTTTTGCTTACCCGATTTCTCATACAAAGTTTGCAGCGCATTTAGCTGAAACGTTTCTTTGATGCGTCTAGATCCATTGTTCCCAATGTGGGGCGCCATTTGATTTTTAAGAGAGGCAATTTGAGAATGAGTTATTAACAGTGAATGCCCTTGGCTCCCTCTGTGTGAATAGGAGTTCACTTTTTGAATAATTAGAATTATATGTCACGGGGGGGGGGGAGGGTTGCACCAGGATTTTAGAGATGCTTAGGTGGGGCATGGCCCAAAAAAGGTTGGGAGCCACTGGTCTAGATCCAGCCCAAATTAATACAGATTAATTAATACAGATTAATTAATTCACGTACTTGCCCTTCTCTTGCAGAAGCCAGCACAGCACAGCTAGTATGGGAAGTTTTTTATGACTGATGTTTTGATGTGTTTTTAATCTTTTGTTAGAAGCCACCCAGAATTGCTGGGGAAACCCAGCCAGATGGGCAGGGTATAAATAATAAATTGTTATTATTATTATTATTAGACTTTAACTTAGCACAACGTTATGTTCCTTCCATTGACTCCATCTGTGCTACTGTTTCAGGGCATGTCCCAATATTTAGGGTCAAGGTAGGCTTACACCAATCCGGTAATTTAACCATCAGAACCTTTAAAAAAAAAAAAAAAGCATATAATTCAGATTTCACTTCCAGTGCAGTTAGGGAAAATGTACAAAACTAGTTCAAATATATGTTGGAAGTGTAAGGAAAAGGAGGGGACATTTATCATATGTGGTGGGATTGTAAGTTAATTAAAAAATGATATACCACGAATTGAAGAAAATGTTGCTTTAACATTTGTTAAAAAACCTGAAGCATTTTTGTTAGGGATTGTAGGGAAAGATCTGCCAAAAAAGCTGAAAAACATCTTCATGTATGCGACAACGGCCGTGAAAGTTCTGGTAGCACAAGGATGGAAGAGTGAAGAAACCCCAACTAAAGAATCATGGCAAGAAAAATTGATGGACTATGCAGAACTGGCAAAACTGACATACAAGCTACGGGACAAGGATAACTGTGACTTTAAAGATGAATGGGAACCCTTTACAAAGTATTTGAAGAGCAACAAAGCGAACTGGACTCCTTGGCTGACTTTGAATAAACATTCACAAACCTTTTATTGATAATAATCACCTAAATAGTTTGAGGATCTATACAACTTTGTAACATGCAGAAAACAGCATTCTCAGAGAAACCAAAGACTGGAACTGAGGGAAGTCTGGGGGTGGGGGTGGGTGAGTTCTGTGCAGGGAGGGAGGGGGAGGGAGGAAAAATGGAGGGGAAAATAAGGGTGATATGTTTTTGGATAATATGTTTTATTTTAATTTTGAATATATTTTTTTAAAAAAATAATAATTCAGATTTCACTTAATTCTCACTCAGGGCCTTCATCGCATGTGTGCAAAGCCATCCTGAACGGCAACGAGGGATGAACCAAAGTCCGATGGTGGAATTCACAGCCGGCTCCATTTTTCTGAGGGAGAAACATCCCCTCACCTTGAATTTCCACTCGCGCTTAGTAGCTGCAATGAGAGTGAGCCAAGGCAGGCAACAAGGCTGTCACTCACTTCAAAACTGCTGAGCCGTTGCAATACTTTTAGTCGCTAAACTCCACAGTCGGCCACAGTTAAGATGACAGTGTAGAGATGAAACAACGTGTTCCATGACAAGGAACCGGTGGGGAGCCAGCCGTGTGTGAGAGAGCTATTCACACAACACATTTTCTCACAACACCGTCTCCTCGTGAAAAAGCGGCTTGCTGGGGAGGTCATCCTTTGAATATACGTTGCCCGTCATTTATTTCTGCTCGTAGCTAGCTAGCAATTTGGCTATAAAACGTTTTTAGCTATACGGTTTTGACACCTTCTGCTATCTAGTTGAATAATGAATTGAGCTTTCCCAAAAGCCAATCTACAGATCCAGGATCCGAAGAGTCATCATTTCCATTAGAGGTACATAAATCCGATAAACGTTACAGGTTTGAAGTTACAACTGCAGCCTGTCACCTCAGTGCTTTCGAGTGCCAGTTATTTTCTGCACAGTCTGAGTCACAGCCCTGGTGCTTCAGCAGGAAGACTTCAAACTCTCCCTCATGAGAGTACAGATAAACCAAATCGGGGCATTTTATCATTGTTTTGCTGGCGGGCCCTATAAACTATCGTTTTTCAGACATCTGGAAGGCCAGGCACATCTCTTTAACGGAAAGACTGATTCTCATTATTTGGAACCCAAATGAAAAAGAATAATTGACAAGGAGAAGAGGTGTTTTCTCACAGCAAATAAAATACCATAGTTGGCTGCGTTGTGAATTTCTTAAAAGATGACCACCTCGTGGCTTCAACAATAAATAAATACACAGAGAGAGGGGGGGAGAGAGAGAGTGTGGTACCTCAGTTTATGAACAGCCCTGTTAATGAATTATTCGGTTTACAAACTCCGCAAAACCGGAAGTAGTGTCCCGGTTTGCAAATTTTACCTCGGTCTATGAATGGAAGCCGAACAGTGGAAGGGCACCGGTGGGAGGTCTCATTAGGGAAAGCGCGCCTTGGTTTAAGAATGGATTTGGTTTAAGAACAGACTTCAGGAACAGATTAAATTCACAAACCGAGGTACCAGTGTGTGTGTGTGTGTGTGTGTATGTGTCACATAACTTCTTACAGTGTTCTTTGTTGTCAAGAAAAGTGGGAGATACAAATCCTAAATGAAAGACTATCTCCCAGAGTAGGCAGTATATTGGTTTTAAAGGTAAAGGGTAAAGGGACCATTAGGTCCAGTTGTGGTCGACTCTGGGGTTGCGGCGCTCATCTCGCTTTATTGGCCGAAGGAGCCGGCGTACAGCTTCCGGGTCATGTGGCCAGCATGACTAAGCCACTTCTGGTGAACCAGAGCAACGCACAGAAACGCCATTTACCTTTCCGCTGGAGCGGTACCTATTTATCTACTTCCACTTTGACGTGCTTTCGAACTGCTAGGTTGGCAGGAGCAGGGACTGAGCAACGGGAGCTCACCCCGTCACAGAGATTCGAACCGCCGACCTTCTGATCGGCAAGCCCTGGGCTCTGTGGTTTAACCCACAGCGCCACCCGCGTCCCTTATATTGGTTTTAGGCAGTTCTATTTTTCTAGAAAAAGGGGTGACAGAACTCACCATGAACGCCTCCCTTGTTCCCTTATACTGACAGTGGCACTCACCTGAGAGGTGCCGGACCTGAGTTCTGAATGAAAAAGTCCTGGTTTAAAGCTTTCTGTCTGAATACACTGAGGAGAGCGAGGAAGCAAAGGGTCCCAGCAGAAAGGGGTGGCCATTGGTAATCTTCCATAATATAGCACCCTGTGCGAAGCCAAAGTTTGGTGATTCCAATTGGCTCTTCTCGATTATGGATCTTCTCAATTTTGCACCCGCTCAGCTCAGTGCCATGTGCTGGTGCACCACCCTAAATCCAGTACTGCTCCAAATGGCCGCTTTATTCTGCAGCAGCTCCTCCCAAACACATTCCCACCAGCTGTAGCTAAGGCTGCCCCACTCTTTCATAGCTGAGACAAGGGTGGCTGGTCAGCAGTGGTAGGAAGAGTAAGCGGACCCAGCAAAGCAGTGATTTGTTATTGTTGAACATTGTATAGAACATGTAGGAAAGGCTTGACAGCAAAATTTGGCGGAAGGGGGTAGTTCTCACACGTCAACTCTGTCTTTGCGTTCCATATACGGTGGAACCTTGGTTCTCGAACGGCTTGGTAAAGGTAAAGGGATCCCTGACCATTAGGTCCAGTCATGACTGACTCCGAGGTTGCACGCTCATCTCACTCTATAGGCCAAGGGAGCCGGCGTTTGTCCGCAGACAGCTTCCAGGTCATGTGGCCAGCATGACTAAGCCACTTCTAGCGAACCAGAGCAGCACACGGAAATGCCGTTTACCTTCCGGCCAGAGTGGTACCTATTTATCTACTTGCACTTTGACGTGCTTTCAAACTGCTAGGTTGGCAGGAGCAGGGACCGAACAACGGGAGCTCACCCCATCGCAGGGATTTGAACTGCCGACCTTCTGATCGGCAAGTGAACGGCTTAGTTGATGAATAAATCGGCTCCCAAATGCTGAAAACCCGAAAGTAAGTGTTCCGAATTTCGAACATTTTTTGGAAGCCAAATGTCCGATGCGGCTTCCGCTTGAGTGCAGGAAGCTCCTGCAGCCAATCGGAAGCCGCCCCTCGGTTGCTGAACGATTTCGGGAGTCAGACGCACTTCCGGAACATTTTAAGTTCGAGAACCAAGGTTCCACTGTACTTGTACCAAACATCCTCCAGACAGACAGATGGCAACAACAACAATTTGACATCCCTTGCTGAGAACCCAGCTATCCATCAGCCTAACTGCCCAGAACCAGCTACAGTGGTACCTCGCAAGACGAATGCCTCGTAGGACGAAAAACTCGCAAGACGAAAGAGTTTTTCGTTTTTTGAGTTGCTTCACAAGACGAATTTCCCTATGGGCTTGCTTTGCAAGACGAAAACGTCTTGAAAGTTTGTTTCCTTTTTCTTAAAACCGTTAAGAAAAAGGTGCATTCAGGGGGTGCAGCTGCGACTTGACTTCGAGGAGCAACTCATAGCACGCGGTGTGGTAGCCTTTTTTGAGGTTTTTGAAGACTTTGGTGATTTTTGAAGCTTTTCCAAAATCCGTGCTTCGCAATACGAAAAATTCGCAAGACGAAAAAACTCGCAGAACGAATTAATTTCGTCTTGCGATGTACCACTGTATACGTATTTGTTGTTGTTGTTGTTTAGTCGTTTAGTCATGTCGTTTAGTCTTCATGACCCCATGGACCAGAGCACACCAGGCACTCCTGTCTTCCACTGCCTCCCGCAGTTTGATCAATCTCATGCTGGTAGCTTCGAGAGCACTGTCCAACCATCTTGTCTTCTGTCGTCCCCTTCTCCTTGTGCCCTCCATCTTTCCCAACATCAGGGTCTTTTCCAGGGAGTCTTCTCTTCTCATGAGGTGGCCAAAGTATTGGAGCCTCAGCTTCAGGATCTGTCCTTCCAGTGAGCACTCAGGGCTGATTTCCTTCAGAATGGATGCGTTTGATCTTCTTGCAGTCCATGGGACTCTCAAGAGTCTCCTCCAGCACCAGCTATATGTATAAATAGATGCAAATGTTATGCAAATTTCTGTGATCAGCCTCTTACCTGAGTTTTTTAAAGTATCTAGCTTGACACCACATCATGGCATCCTACCTTTGCCTCTGAGCTCAAGCCATGCCTGCAACGTTACCTCCCTAACTGAAAAAAATACAATGATTTGCCACTTCTTTAATGGTCAGAGGGAATCCAATAAATACCCACAAAATATTGCCTATATTAGGGTGTCATGTTAAAGTTATTTCGATCGATGAGGAATCGATTGAATTACCAGCTCGACGCAAGAGAGTTAATCAGCTAAAGAATGCTATCAAATCATTTGGCAAACCCCTCAATGAAATAGCTCCTGCTCTTATTTTTAGAAGAAGGGAAAACAGCAAGCCCCTGAACGCTAACACTTTTCGCAGCGCAGGAATGATTGACGCCTTGGTGATTTCAACAGAGCTGAACAACAGAAAAGCTTCAGAAAGATTTTCCTCCATGTCTATCATCTAGCAACTATGATCACTGTAGTTTGGACACTGTGGTCTGGAAAACAGTCTTTGGAGAATTCAAACCGGGACTGTAATGCATAGGCATAAAGGGAACTGACTGGTTTACCCCAGGGATGGGGAAACTTTATCTGCTCAAGGGTCACATTATTATTATTATTATTATTATTATTATTATTATTATTATTATTTCAATTTATATACTGCGCAATTTATATATCGCCCTTTATCAGAAAATCCCAGGGCGGTGTACCACATTAAAAACACATTATTGAACATCAGTGATAAAAACATAATCAAAACACAATAAAAAGCATACTGACAGGCAGCCTAATAATAAAATAGTCATTATAACAACAGTCTTCTCCCCCACACTTTCACAGGCCAGAGATTATTTAATAGCCCTAGGTCACATAGTGATGGCGCCAGGGGAGTCTCTCTGGGGAGAGCATTCCACAACCAGAGAGCCACCAGAGATAAGGTCCATTCTTGTGTTGTCACCCTCTGAACCTCAAAGAGATGGGGGACATAGAGAAGATAACAAGCACAGGGCCTGGTCGGTTCATACATGGAGAGGCGATCCTTCAGGTATTGAGGGCCAGAGCTGTGTAAGGCTTTGTAGGTCAACAGTTGCACTTTGAATCGGGTCTCGAAAGTAATCGACAGCCAGTGCAGTTGTGACAGGGTTGGTCACATGTGCTGGATCATCACCTGGTCATGGTGAGTGGGCTTGAACGTTCCTGTGATCCTCGTGAGCAAAGCCTTCGGGAGTCATACACTCCCAGTTGTTGTTGTTTAGTCGTTTAGTCGTGTCCGACTCTTCGTGACCCCATGGACCAGAGCACACCAGGCACTCCTGTCTTCCACTGCCACCCGCAGTTTGGTCAGACTCATGCTGGTAGCTTCGAGAACCCTGTCCAACCATCTCGTCCTCTGTCATCCCCTTCTCCTTGTGCCCTCCATCTTTCCCAACATCAGGGTCTTTTCCAGGGAGTCTTCTCTTCTCATGAGGTGGCCAAAGTATTGGAGCCTCAGCTTCAGGATCTGTCCTTCCAGTGAGCACTCAGGGCTGATTTCCTTAAGAATGGATAGATTTGTTCTTCTTGCAGTCCATGGGACTCTCAAGAGTCTCCTCCATCACCATAATTCAAAAGCATCAATTCTTCGGTGATCAGCCTTCTTTATGGTCCAGCTCTCACTTCCATACATCACTACTGGGAAAACCATAGCTTTCACTATACGGACCTTTGTTAGCAAGGTGATGTCTCTACTTTTTAAGATGCTGTCTAGGTTTGTCATTGCTTTTCTCCCAAGAAGCAGGTGTCTTTTAATTTCATGGCTGCTGTCACCACTCCCAGTAGGGTCACCTAAGATGGAGGAGAGGAGCCGTCTTCTCGTATATGCATCATCAACCTTTTAGATTCTTTCACTGTGTGGTCTTCAGTCTGAAAGCAACATTCTTAATTGGCAATTAAATGGGGGGTGGGGATCCCAGCCCAAGAGCCTAGTTTTATGCACAAAGAGTCCCTCTGGTGTTTATGTTTTTTATTCACCCAATCTATGACATCAGCCTGATGTTGGGCAGACATTTTTTTGAGGTTTGGAACAGAGTTGACTTCTCTAACGCTATTAGGGTGAAACGTGTGTAATTGATTATCAAAATCTACACATCGCAATGGACACACAACTATGAACACTCCCAAAATAAGACACAGTGGTGCCCCACAAGACGAACGCCTCGCAAGACGGAAAACCCGCTAGACGAAAGGGTTTTCCGTTTTGGAGGCGCTTCGCAAAACGAATTTCCCTATGGGCTTGCTTCGCAAGACGAAAATGTCTTGCGAGTTCCTGCGGGGGTTTTTCCCTTTTCCCCCCCTTTTCCTAAGCCCTAAGCCACTTATCAGCTGATCCGCTAAAAGCCGCTAAACCGCTAATAGCGCTAATCCGCTAAGCTGTCAATGGGCTTGCTTTGCAAGACGAAAAAACCGCTATACGAAGAGCCTCACGGAACGGATTAATTTCATCTTGCGAGGCACCACTGCATTTCATTCAATGGATTTCCCTTCATCTGTTGATCATTTTGGACTCTGTGATCGTTTCTGTGGCTGCCTGAGGTTTCTGAAACATGGAAGAAAAGAGTCACACAAGCCAATGACTTGAGGGCCAGAATTTTAGACCAAACATTCCTTCAGCCATGAGTCAAGACCTAGAGCAGGCTGCAAAAGAAGCTCAAAGCCACTCACAGTGGCTATTTTGAATGAAAAGTGTCAAGAAGTAAAGAGGTTTCCTTTAGGCATAGTTATTCTTATCTGCAGTGTGTTTCAAGCACAACCCTAAGCATGTTTACTTGGAAGTAAGCCCCAATAAGTTCCATAGGGCCTACACCCAAGTAAGTCAGCATAGCAGTACACCCTAAGGCATAGCTGTCAACTTACAGATCTGAAAATAAGGGACCAGCAGCCTCGAAAATAAGGGATCAGCAGCCAAAATAAGGGATTTTCCAAGCACAGGTATGTTCAACTTCTGAGCCCCTCCGAGCCAAAGGCAGAAAGCCCAGCCAGCAGCCAAATGAAGACTCAAGCGGTGGTTCCCACAGCGCAGCAACCCGGCAAAGGGGATGCAGCAAGGAAAACCACTATCACCTCACCTCTCTGCTTGGAAGCGCTGAGCAAAGGCGAGTTCCCAGGCAACACGGCCGATTTGATTGGCACAAGGCATGCAATCTCCACCCCCCAGTCGTTCTTAGACTCCTTCCCTCCCCCTCCCCTTTTACGAAGATTAACCACTCTGAGACCCCACAGCTAATTCTCCCCTAGCCTCCTTGCTGACCAAAGTAGGACCAATTCAGCCAGCTAGCCCTGCGGATTAGCTAATGCTTATTTCCCCTAAATTGATTTCTGAATTTTGAATTTTTTTGTTATCCACGTTTTTATACTGTATTTTATGCTGGTTTTACAATTAAGTGTTTTAAATTTGTTGTTAGCTGCCCTGAGCCAGGTTTTTGAACCGAAACGGGTGAGGTATAAATAAAAATATTATTATTATTATTATTATTATTATTATTATTATTATTATTATTACAGTTCAACTACATGCACAAAATGCGTGTCTTATAGGGAATGCAAACAAAAAGGCATATTTTAAAGGAAACATAAAAAAGTTTATATTTCAGGAGAAAAAATGCTATTGTTCTGCATTAAAAAAAATCACAAAAATTGGACAGAATGGACCAATAATTGAGCTGACATGGAAAGGAAATAGGCTGAACCACCCGTCCCTACATCATAAAACCACAATATATTAAAAACATATATATTAAAAACATAAAATAGACAAATGCGGATATTACAGCAAGAATGAGATCCCACTCCCCCCACCCCCAAAAAAGAAATCCTCACCATGATGAAGAGAAAAGTTTCCAACAGACAACTTAAGTAGATGCTTAGGTAGTGTGGTGGCCTTACATGAGACTTAATAGTGAACTGGTTTTCAAACGTACCAATGGGTTTTGCACATAAATACTCTTACTTCGAGGGAACCACTCAGATAAATAAGAAATCTAAATTCTGCATGAATTTGGTCTTTTACTGTGGAATATGTAAACTTATTCAACAGTTTTCCCGTTGAGAAGTCTGTTGACGTTTCCTGAGTACACAGAAATGTCATCTTCCCACATTGAGCAAGCGCTGGCAAATTTGGAAACCAGCTTGTTAATCAACTTGTCACATGCTCTTTTTGCCTTCGCTTTGTACATTTATAGCAAAAATAACTTTGATCCATATGTGTGTGTGTGTGTGTGTGTGTGTGTGTGTGTTTTCCAATACAGTATACCCCCAATAATAGCCAAATTATGACAATAACAATTAATTCCCAAATTATACAATTATCAAAATGCCAATCAATTTCCAGTTAATACATTTTAGTTAAAGCGGCTCTACGCATGATGGTTTGGGTGCATTTCCGATCTTATATCACTGTGTTCCATAATCTTAATTAATGTCAGTTACATTTCGTTATAATAATCATCCCTTAGTCAACAGCTACATAATTAATGATTTCCATTCGTGACATTACAATATATAACTTTATAAAGCTTCAAGTCAGGAACTCAAACCGTTATCTTTATTCTGCCCTGTGTGTGAAAACTATTATATCCATGGAGATTCCTTTTGTACATAGATGGTGTTGTCTCTTTCATTTCCCAGCTGTTGTTTTCTCCCATCATGGCTTGGGGCGGAACTGAATCTCAAAGTTTCTCACAGGTCTTATCTCTCCATCCCTTGCTTCGACGTCTCGGAACAGGCGACAGTCTGCTAGAAACCATTCTGTCTCGCTAGTAAAGCATGTCGCAGATCTTTGCCATTTTACCATCAGCCTAGGAAAAGGTGGGGAGTTTTCGAACACACTGAATATTCAATACTCCTTTCCAACTCCCAGAATCTCTGCAGTGTTCTTTTCACAGCCCCCCAATTCTTTTCCTTCCAGCAAGAGATTTATGGCCCAATTAAACTTTATCTTAGATCACATTCTGTCAGTAGCACGCACAAATCTTGGTTTCTTTTTCCTTGTCTGTTGTTTTTAAACAGAGGTGAGGGAAATTACTCTGTCTTTCCAACATAGTCATTCTTGAGCTTCTCCTCCTCCTCCTTTCTTCATTTCAGATCACACACAGTTTCCATTTTTGCTTGTTAATATCAATATTACTCCAACGTCCCTTCCTCACCTGTAAATATATTTTTATCTTATATTCCAGAGAGGGTTGCCAAATTATAAATATATAAAAGAAGCTTATAATAAACAAACAAACAGCAGACTTCCCTCTCCCCAACCGACTCTCACTCCGAATAAAATCTTATCTCAATTCAAACCTTTGATCCATGTAGCTGGTATATTCAGCAGTATGTTATTTCAATCCTTTTCCATCACACACCAGTACTTTAAAGCCAATTAAATATCCAATTAAACGGAGAACCTCTGCTTCTTAATGGTGGCATAGGAGGGTTTTCACCAGGCAGTGCCTCCTTGCCTCCTGCAATTCATGCCGCAGTGAGAGCCAGGTACAGAGACGAACTGCGAGTGAAGCCCATTGCCCCCCAACCCTGCAATGATGATTTACCCTCTGCCATCCTTGTTTTTTGTTCGCCTACAATCCCCCGCTGTCATGGGGGCTGCTTCCATTAAGGCAGGCAGGACCGGAAGCCAATTTTGATCCTTGGTTAATGTGTGAGACAAGAAAGGAGTTGCCAAATAAATCCTTCACACTGTTGGATTTTTATTAGGAAAAAAATGAGTTAACCTAACTGTACAGCAGGAGAGGGGAACCATTGTCCCTCTCAAATGTTTCTGGACCACAAATCCCATCGTTCTTGACCATTTGCTATGTTGGCTGGGGCTGATAGGAATTGGGGTCCAATAGCACCTGGAGGGCAACAGGCTGCATACCCATTGTGCTAACACAGAAGACATATTATTTTCAAGGATCTAGTAATTTGCTTTTAAAAGCACTTTTTCTCTAAAATCTCTGATTAGACACAATGGCACTATACAAATCTTTATGTGAATGTTCTCCATTTGCTATACAAATAGCAGTCGCAAAAAAACAAACAACAACAACCATTGCTGCAATAAGATTTGTTCCAAGGAAATTTCATCTTGTTATTTTTACAGGAGCTTTTCATAGTACAAAACTTGCTTCTCCATTAATAAAACTTTCCCTGCCTGTTTCATAGGAGCTTACAGTTATATGTGCAGATCCTGAGTTTAGTGGAAGTACAATGAGCAGTAAGCAAAATGAAGGAAGTGTCTTTTTGGTTCCCTGTGTCTTTATAGCCTGCTGTTCCAAAGACGAGTTGCATAAAACACTGTGGCCATACTGTTTCGCAAACACACAATTATTATTAATTGCTGCCTACATCAGATTTCCATCCACTCTGCAATGGGTGCTATCAGCTAAAGTACACTCATACGGTTGAAATGCTAACGTAAGATTATCAATAGTGCATGGCATTTAGTCTGTTATAATCTCTGCCCTGAGATTGCGGAGTTCATAAAAGCTAGCTATAAAAATATAATTCACCCATGTTACTTACAGAGCCAATGTCTACAGCTCTTATAAAACCAAACCACCCCTCCACAGTCCTTCTGCACCAACCTGGAATGTATTAATGATTCATTTTTTTAAAACACCTTTCCTATGCTTTTTTATTTTGCATTTCTTCTTTCTTTCAAGGACAACTTAATGCAGCCATTTAAAATTACTGGCATTTATATCTTTAATAAGCTGCAAACAGATAATCAGGGGCTATAAAGGATTAATTTTTCTCTTGCGTTATCAAAGGACAGCTGTAAAAGGACAAAATCCATAGTGCTGGCAGCTCTGGAGACTGAAATTGCCCCTGTCTTTCCAACTGAAGTGTGCAGGGAGTGAAAGGAAGGGCTGGTTCTTTTAAAAGAGCCATAGAACCAGAGCTGTCAACTTACAGTTTTGAAAATAAGGGGCCAGCAGCCTCGAAAATAAGGGATCAGCAGCCAAAATAAGGGATTTTCAGAGCACAGGTATGTTCGACTTCTGAGCCCCTCTGAGCCCAAGACAGAAAGTCCAGCCAGCAGCCAAACGAAGCCTCAAGCGGTGGTTCCCACAGCGCAGCAACTCGGCAAAGGGGATGCAGCAAGGAAAACCACCGTCACCTCTCTGCTGGGAAGCGCTGAGCAAAGGCGAGTCCCCAGGCAACGCGGCCAGTTTGATCGGCACAAGGCATGCAAGCTCCACCCCCCAGTCGTTCTTAGACTCCTTATAGGTTGAGCAGTGCAGCCAAGCAACACAGTTGGAGCCTCCCTCCTCCCTGGCCTTATTGGGTGAGCAACACAGCCAAGCAACACAGTTGGAGCCTCCCTCCTCCCTGGCCAGCAGGGAGAGAGGGAGAGGAGCTGCTTCCTTTGAAACCCAGAAAATTTAAGGGAAATCATCAATAAGGGACAGCAGCGGAACATGGTACTGGGATAAGGGACTGTCCCGCCAAATAAGGGATGCTTGACACCTATGCATAGAACAACAAGCTGCTCTGATCCCACCCCCACAAAAGTGTTTATTGGTTTATTCCTTTTTTGTGTAGTCTAATGTCAAGTGTATGCGGGGGGGGGGAGGATAGTACCTCTGGTGGGGGCATGTTGTGCTCCTTCTGGAGTAATTTCTCCACCTTTGAGCCCCACCCTGCACTCAGCTCTCACCAATAGCAACATACCCTCCAAGTGTCCTAGTTTTCCAGGGACAGTCCCAGAATTACAGAACCTGTCCCGGTTTCTTATTTGATCCTGGAATGTCCCGCCTTTCCTTTTTCCTCCCCTCCACATCTTGGAGAACACTTAAAAGTGGGGTGTGTGCGGGTGCAAAAACGGAGACCTGTTTATACTGAAAATAAAATTCCTTTTAGATATAAAGGCAAAGGGACCATTAGGTCCAGTTGTGTCCGACTCTGGGGTTGTGGCGCTCATCTCGCTTTATTGGCCGAGGGAGCCGGTGTACAGCTTCCAGGTCATGTGGCCAGCATGACTAAGCCGCTTCTGGCGAACCAGAGCAGCGCACGGAAAAGCCGTTTACCTTCCTGCCGGAGCGGTACCTATTTATCTACTTGCAATTTGAAGTGCTTTCGAACTGCTAGGTTGGCAGGAGCAGGGATCGAGCAACAGGAGCTCACCCCGTCACAGGGATTCGAACCACCGACCTTCTGATCTGCAAGTCCTCTGGGAGGGTGTTCCACAAGGCAGGCGCCACTACCAAGAAGGCCCTCTGCCTGGTTCCCTGTAATCTCACTTCTCACAGCAAGAGAATTTTGATATTTTATTTGATATTTGATATTTTATTGCTTTATTATTATTAATAATAATATTCTGTTGGGAGCCGCCCAGAGTGGCTGGGGAAACTCAGCCAGATGGGCAGGGTACAAATAATAAATTAGTAGTAGTAGTAGTAGTAGTAGTATTTTTGACGTCTATTCGTACAGCGAGATCAAACATAGTGTAAGCTTCCTGATGTAGAATAGGTATCCCTATTTTCATTGGAGAAATGTTGGTGGGTACATAACAACAATGCCAAGTTTCAGGGGGGTCTAAAATGTCTCCAGAAATACATTTTTTGTGCATTTTGCACGAAACACATTTCTGCGTGCACTTTTCGCACAGCGGGAATGCGTTGCAAAATTCAGAGAAGTGCTTGATCTGATGGAGAGCTGCATCCTAATCCACAATTAAGTCGGGAAGCATTGGATCAAGTTGGCTGACTGCAAAAAAAGTGAATGAAAGAAATTTTTCTCCCCCACCACCACCTCAACACACCATTTCCTACTATGCCATTCTGTTTACTCAACCTTCAGTCACAATATATTTATATGCAATGTGTACAGCAAAATCCTTGCTCCTATGATTATGCCTTTGTCACCTCCTCCCACCCCTGAACTAATCCCCCCCCCTCCCTGGTGCACTCAGGCTGTGTCCTGGTACGGCAAGCCAGGAGGGCCAATACACCAAACTCTGAGTCATTCAAGTCAAGTACCCTTGGTTGCCTTTGGTTGGTGTCAAACTCGCTGGTTAAACAGAGGGCAAATTTTAATCTGTCATTAAAGTTCCTCTAGCTGATTAATCAACTAATGCTCGCCGCAATATATATAAAAAAGCATTTGGCTTTTAGGGTGCATTGTTAAAATAAAGGCTTGAACTTTTTAATATTATGGTTTGGGTGTTGTTGTTTTTTTAATGGTTAATAGAATAGACAGACAAGAGAAGTTACAGAGCAGGTTGTCAGTTTGAGTCAGTAAACCAGAAGAGCAGCAAAACCAAGCAATATTGTGAATGACTTCACTTGTTCTTTAGCCAAGTTCCAGAAAGCGTCTGGAAATTTATTCAGTAGCAAAATGCAGATACACCTGGGACCCCAGGAATGTAGGTAAAGGATGGAGTAATGGGGAGCAGAAGTTAAGCACAGCTTGCCACGGTAGATTGGATCAGAGTTTAGGAATGCCCAATCTTGTCAAATCTTTTTTAATTATGAAGGCATGTTTAAATGCAACAGAAAGGATTGCAGCTAAAAAGACAGTCAATTTCAGACGCTAAAGCGGGTGAGCATTTCTGAATCTACACACCTCTTTCAAAAGAAGCATTTATAGCTGTAAGGTTGGTTGTTTTTTTAAAAAAAAAAAAAGCCTTCAGAAATATAATCACAAATTTTATCATATTTTCATGACCTCCTCCTTTTCTGAAAAAATTCTGCTTGGTCTGAATTGTCAGACATTGCTAGATTCCAAACAAAATTATTCTGTGCAAAGAAGCCAAAGAGTCTTAAGTCTTGATTTAAATGTTACACTACTTCGATTAGAATCTACACTCAAAAACATAAATTTATAGGGGGGGAAATGGTCTTATTTAGTTTTGGGAATGGGGTATTTATTTATTTATTTATTTATTTATTTATTTATTTATTTATTTATTTTTATGCCCCACCCTCCCCAGCCAGGACCAGGCTCAGGGCGGCTAACATCAGGTATAAAAACAATTGATTAAAATACAACTTAAAAGCAAGATTAAAATACTACTTAAAATACAGCCTCATTTCAGTGGAAGCCCAGATCAAAAACTGTTTGGTGGGAGAAAACGTAAAATCTTCACCAAGGCCAACTATCCAGACTGGTCCTACGTGGGCCAGAAAAGCCAGGGAAGTCCCCAAATAGGGGTTCCATCACAGAAGGAAAACGAAAGAGGGGGAGGAGATCAGGCTGGTTCCAAGCCAAAGGCCAGGTGGAACAGTTCTGTCTTACAGGCCCTGCTGAAAGAAATCAGATCCCTGGTCTCATGAGACAGAGTGTTCCACCAGGCCAGAGCCAGTGTTGAAAAGGCCCTGGCTCTGGTTGAGGCTAATCTAACTTCCTTAGGGCCCAGGACCTCTAGTGTTGCTATTTATGGACCTTAAGATCCTCCACGGGACATACTAGGAGAGGCGGCCCCGTAGGTACAAGGGCCCTAGAAAATTTATGGGGAGTGCCCTTTTCACGGCTACTCACTCACTTGCCAATCAGAAGGTCGGTGGTTTGAATCCCCGCGACGGGGTGAGCTCCCGTTGCTCGGTCCCTGCTCCTTCCAACCTAGCAATTTGAAAGCACGTCAAAGTGCAAGTAGATAAATAGGTACCGCTCTGGCAGGAAGGTAAGCGGCGTTTCCGTGCGCTGCTCTGGTTCGCCAGAAGCGGCTTAGTCATGCTGGCCACATGACCCGGAAGCTGTACAGCGGCTCCCTCGGCCCAAAAAGCGAGATGAGCGCCGCAACCCCAGAGTCGGTCACGACTGCACCTAATGGTCAGGGATACCTTTACCTTTACCAAGCCATTCGAGAACCAAGGTTCCACTGTATATGGAACCTTTACACTCACTGAATAGCTCTTTCCTCTTTCCCCACTCCCAGATTTCTTTCTCTCTGTCTGTCTTTCCATCTCTCTTTCCCTCTCTCTCAATTTCTTCTCTCCATAGCATCTCCCAATGTTTGTATCTCCTCCTTTGGGACAAAAAGCACCCTCCAACATGGATCTCACACCTGCATCTGCCCTGAATCATATCTGGCTTTCTTCTCTGTGTGAGAAGGTATGCAGAACTGAGTTATAGAAACTTGGGCCATCCGTTGAAGCTGAATTTGGGAGGGCAGCTTGAGAGAAATTGAGGGCTGGTAAAAGGAAGCAGGAATGGCGAGCAATGTGGACAGATTTGAAAGGGGATTAGACAAATTAATGGAGGACAAGGCTATTCATGGTTACTGAATATCGGTTGCTCAGGATCACAAGTGGGGCAGTAACGCTGCCTTCATGACCTGTTTTGGGATTGCCCATGGGTAACTGGTTGGCCACTGTGAGAACAGCCTGCTGGACTAGATGAGACTTTGGACTGATTTAGGAGGGTCTTAACGGGTGATGCTATAGGTTAAACCACAGAGCCTAGGATTTGCCGATCAGAAGGTCGGCGGTTCAAATCCCCACGATGGGGTGAGATCCCATTGCTCTGTCCCTGCTCCTGCCAACCTAGCAGTTTGAAAGCACATCAAAGTGCAAGTAGATAACTAGGTACCGCTCCAGCGGGAAGGTAAACGGCGTTTCCGTGCCCTGCTCTGGTTTGCCAGAAGCAGCTTAGTCATGCTGGCCACATGACCCGGAAGCTGTACGCCAGCTCCCTTAGCCAATAAAGCGAGATGAGCGCTGCCACCCCAGAGTCGGTCATGACTGGACCTAATGGTCAGGGGTTCTTTTACCTTTACCTTAATGTGCTCCTATGCCCCAGGCAGAGCCTCCATGGAAAGAGGCTGTGTTAACCTCCCTTAACATGCCAGTCATCCAAATTCCATGTGTTGTAAATCAAGAGGCAGACCCCACTCAAGAGTTGAAGCATGAAAATGGTAGACACTCCCTCATCTCTTAAGAAAATACTGTTACACAAGTTGGGTGCCTCCCCCTCTCTCTGCCAGGTGGTGGCAAGAGAGGTCTGTGGTCCTTTAGAGAACTAAAACACAACAGAGACTGCCATAGCTTTAAGAAATATGGCTTATTCACCTATTTACATCTTCCGTCTGCATGGAGGGGGTCCAGATCTTGCAGCATGGTCATTTCAAGATGGGCATGTCTCCCACAGCAGTGCAGCCAGCCTTCAGCCAACCTGCCCAAGATGGATCCCAGCCTTCCTTCTTCCTCCCAGAATACCGTCCTGAAAACTCTCCTCCCTGCCACACACAGATCTCTAACAATACCTCCAGGAAACTGATGTCATCAAAATGCAGTAATTTGGCTCCTTTATGCTGATGTGGTAACCAGATGTCTAATGAAAGGGAGATATGGTATTCCCCCAACTTCCCACTGCACCGCTCTGCATTGTGAGGAGCATGAGTCAGAGCAGTTATTAGCCCATAGAATGCATCATGCTTAGCCACATACCGGCCACTGGTTTTTGTTACTGGGAGATTCAGATATTAAAAATTGAATGGAGAATTACTCCATGAGTGGGACCTGGACCTTTTAACCGGATCCAAGTTAGATCACAGAGCTGCAACCATTTCAAAGCACAGAAGACTGAAGATGGGCAATGCAAACAAAGCCATGGATGAACAGGTATAAACAAACAAAACCACTGCTCCGTTTTATGCAGAATTTTGTAAAAAAAATAAAAAATTAAAAAATCCTAACATCACCTAACCGTATAAAGAATTCGCTTGACAAATTGTGGGGGGAAAGTTATACTAGAAAACAGAGAAAATAAAATAAATTCCCCTAATGTACTACAAATACCAACTACCACACACTACCTACAAACCATATGTTTTTCCCATCTGTTCTGTTATCTTCAACTAAATTTATAGTATTTGAGCTATCAGATGAATTGCAAAGACTGAGATGGATAGGAATATAAAACGTAGGTGTTATTACACTTTAAATATTCTTCCCCACCACCACCTCTCCCTGCCAAATAAATTTTTCGTTGTGTTTCATTAACCCAGAATGATTCTGCTATTCCTAGGACATGCTCATACTCCCAGAAAGCCCACGACCGTCACCCCATTTCCTTCCTCTGTCCCCCCCCCTCCATTCTGCATTGCATAGAAATGTTTGTGTCTTTTCCTCCAGCACCATATTGAAAGAGCCAGGGGTTCAAAGGATGGGACACCACACCAGGTCATGCATCAAGTCACTGCCCTTTTGCATCAGTTCAGAACCCTACTTAGTTGAGGAGATTCAGAAGAACAATCTTGGGGCCACCCCTCCTCGTAATGTTTAATGTTTTTGTTTGCTAGCTCTGCACTTAACCATTTCTCCTTCATGTACATTACTTCTCATGGGATTGAATAATTGTCCTTCCACACCCCACACACACAGGGTCATTGCGTACATTGCACAGAGCCATGGGTATCTCCCACAGGGAGCTGAAATCACGGTCCCTTAACATTATTCTTGGATTGAAGTTTTAAGTGCTGTAGTTGCTTGGACCCAGTGGAAGCTTCTCTGTTGGGAAAATGGAAAATTGCACCTCCAATTTCAGTCCACCCTCGGCTAGCTCTCACCCGCCTTCCACTTCCTTCCAACCAGTCCAGCATGGTGGCACTGCCCAGAAACCTTCTCCTTAGTCTCAGGGTTGCCCCCTGTAGAACTCAGCAGGGAGGAAACTGAAGATAAAGGAAACATCCTGGTTGGCATCCATCTGTCTCGGCAGACGATGGAGGAATGCACCTTCAGGGTGTGGGATGAGCTACATCAGTACAGTACAATCAATTACAACATGCTTTACTTCCTAGAGTGGACAGAGGGGAACTTCCTGTTCCTGCTGTAAGTGATTCAGCCAATGAGTGTGACTCTATAAAAGCAGAGTCACACAGCCATTTTGGTTCTGTTCGATTCAACTCTCAGTTAAGTCTCATCCATTTTGCAGCACATGGGCCCATCCTCACAAAGGATGTAAGCCACGTTATACGTTTGTCACCTGAAGCTTAAAGCCTGCCTTCTAGGATGTGTACTGTGAACAACTTGTGAGTAAACTTATTGTTATACAGTGGTACCTTGGGTTACAGATGCTTCAGGTTACAGACTCCGCTAACCCAAAATAGTACCTCGAGTTAAGAACATTGCTTCAGGATGAGAACAGAAATTGTGCAGCGGCAGCAGCAGGAGGCCCCATTAGCTAAAGTGGTACCTCAGGTTTAGAACAGTTTCAGGTTAAGAACGGACCTCCAGAACGAATTAAGTTCTTAACCCGAGGTACCACTGTACTTTTAAAGACAGACTCGTGAGTCTTTATTGTATTTTGAGAGGGAGAAAAGGAGACACCAGAGAGAATCCATCTGGGCAAGTCAGATTGGATTAGTCATTTTGTAGAGATTCAAACGAATCTAATCAACTAGCTTCTGTGAATATAGAGGGGATTTGCTCTGCTACATCACTCACTAGCGTGAGTGAAGGAAGGATAATACTTAACAATATTTCCTTGCCTATTATCCTAAAACATTGGAGAGTTACGGCTGCTGCTGTGGCTGTAGACTGATATGGGAGAGATATGTTTTGTTGCAGCTGGGGCAGATGAAGGCGTCCAGTTTCACTGGTGCAAATGTACCATGGTGTTTCTTCTCTCTGAGCTCCTCCCAGTGGTCATTGCTCCTCTTTCCACTGCTGTGGAGGCACTACCTGTCTTTCTACAGGTCATCTGATCTGAGGTACATTCCACACACTTCACTTCTGTTTTTCTAGCAAAGGAGCATTGCCACAAGTGGCCAAAGAATAGGGGAGAGACGTGAGACTAACTACATCCAACAACAATACCTGCAGATGGAGTGTTCTACTGCCGTCTCTCGATGCCCTCAGTATCACCAGGTTTCCCTCCCCAGGTGTGATGGCCTGGGAATCTGTTTCAGAGGTTGAACCGGACATTTCCCAGCTTGCACAGGAGTCCCTGCCTCCAAGGCCAGCTGAGCCGGGGCAGGGGCTTGAACCTGAAGGGCCCACACCTGTGCCGGATCCTCAGGAGCAGACACCAGATGAATCCACTCTGCCTCCGGAGGTGATTGAGGACCCATTGCCTGCAGGTGCTCCTCTCCCAGCCCTGTCAGAGGACGGTGAGGTGGCCTCTGGGTCCAGTAACCCTCCAGCCTCTCCTGAGCTGCAGAGGCTCAGGGCAGAGAGGCAGAGGGAACTATCAGGAGGAGTGCTCGCCTTAAGGCCAGGAGAGGTGAGTCACCTGTGGGCCGGGACCGCCCTAGGCCCCAGAGGAGATAAAGGCCAGTCAGCCCAGTCCCAGGTTGCGGGAGCAACGACGTTGGAAACCTGTTTCTGCCAGTACCCAGACCTGTTTTTCCGAAGATCCCGACCACGCCCGGCTTCTTGCTTTGGACCCCGCTCTGCCCTTGGTGGACAGTCTCCAGACCCTCAGCCCAGGACCGGACTCTGACCATGCCTCACAGTAATGCCCCCCCCCCCGGGACCAGCACACCAGGTCATATCAGCACATAGTGCAAGGCAGATTATACCAACATGCATTTAGATTCCAAGAATTCTGCCATCTCCCACGGCTTCAATCCCAAGTTTTGCAACAATTGATATTTTTAAAGTTCGGGTTCCCAGAATTATGATTGTCTGGCAGCCCCAGCCACATATTTAATAAACAAGCTATTTGAACTCGGTTGCTAAATAAAGAGCGGCTCTCTCCTCTAAATTTTGTGAAGTCTGAAAGGGCCGACCCTTTGATGAGCTCAATTAATTTGTTCTGAGAAGTCTCTGAAAACAAGGATGTGGAACAACTGCCCAGTTCATCCGCTAGTATTTCTTGCTGATCAAGCAATTTTAGAAACCACACGGCCAATCCATTGCTCTATGTTTAGCTGAGGCACTGAGGTGCCTGAAAAGTCCCTTAAAAAAAAAAGTAATGCACATTTTCGGCAAATGCTGAAGACACACTTGACCCTGTACTGAAAACATACTATATTAGCAAGGTGGGTTTATTAAACGAAGATGCATTGATCAGGGCTTTTCAAGAACCTGAATCATTCTTAAACCATCTGGTGTCATGGATTGGTTGGACATAGAGAAATGGTGGGAGGAACCACTGGGGAACTACCAAGAGAAGAAGGCTCAGAGCCCAGGGAGTGGTGGTGGGACACCTGTACGTGATCAGAGGGAGAATAGTAGGAGAAGGAGGTGTTGGAAGCTGAAGGGGCAACAGGGCTTAGTGAGCTGGGAGAGTCTGTGGCAGAGAGGAGTCCAGAATCAGAGGCAGAAGCTGAAGCTGAAGCAGGAGGAGGCCAAGAGGCAGAGATGAGCCAGGCTACTGAAGAGTCATGGGTGTCTCCTTGTCCTGCTGTGACAAGCTCCCCTCCCCCTTGTCTCCCAGAACCAGAAAAGGCATGGAAAGGGCAAAGGAGAGGTTGGCTGCACACAGAAACAGTCTCCAATTGCTTGGGGAAAACCCTGGGGAGGAGAGAACCTAGGCAGCTGTGGGGAGGAGAGGACCTTCACTCTTGGCAACTGCTTCATGGGGGCAATGCCTACCAGATATGAGCTGCTGTGCTCACTAGGCCTAACACTCAACCAAGTCTGTGGAAGTCGTGTTTTTGCTAATAAAGTGTTAGCACCAACTTGAACTGTGTGATTAATGACCAGCATGGTCCTGTAACATCTGAAAATGGCTATACTATAAAACCCCTTCATGGGCTTGAATAACTCAGAGAAGCTATGAACCATGCCGAGCAAGGCACCCAAGATGAACAGGTCATAGTGGAGAGTTTTGACCAAACATGATCCACCTGGAGCAGGAACCGGCAAGCCACTCCAGTATCCCTGCCAAGAAAACTCCATGGGTGAAAGAGGAGATATCAAAAAAAATATCAAAAAAACGAAGATCATGGCCACTGGTCCCCTCACCTCCTGGCAAATAGAAGGGGAAGAAATGGAGGCAGTGAAAGGTTTTACTTTCTTGGGCTCCATGATCACTGCAGATGGGGACAGCAGCCACGAAATTAAAAGACGCCTGCTTCTTGGGAGAAAAGCAATGACAAACCTAGACAGCATCTTAAAAAGTAGAGACATCACCTTGCCAACAAAGGTCCGTATAGTTAAAGCTATGGTTTTCCCAGTAGTGATGTGTGGAAGTGAGAGCTGGACCATAAAGAAGGCTGATGGCCGAAGAATTGATGCTTTTGAATTCTGGTGCTGGAGGAGACTCTCGAGAGTCCCATGGACTGCAAGAAGATCAAACCAATCCATTCTTAAGGAAATCAGCCCTGAGTGCTCACTGGAAGGACAGATCCTGAAGCTGAGGCTCCAAAACTCTGGCCACCTCATGAGAAGAGAAGACTCCCTGGAAAAGACCCTGATGTTGGGAAAGATGGAGGGCACAAGGAGAAGGGGACTACAGAGGACAAGATGGTTGGATAGTGTTCTCAAAGCTACCAACATGAGTTTGACTAAACTGCGGGAGGCAGTGGAAGACAGGAGTGCCTGGAGTGCTCTGGTCCATGGGGTCATGAAGAGTCGGACACTACTAAACGACTAAACAACAACAACAAAATACTATAAAAGTTAAAGCAAAGGTTGGGGAACCATGTTCAGACCAAGGTCTACATTCCCTTTGGGGCTACAAAGCAAAAGCGGGAAGCGTAATAATAGCGATTTCCCTCCCTTTGTATAGCAGCTGCATATGCAAACACAGCCCTCTCTAACCTCCATCCAAGCAAGCAGTTAACACTATCAGAGTTCAGAGACACATTCCAGTTGGACAAAAACCATCTAAGGACGAGGCAGAGCATGGCCGGTTGCAGGGTGTGCTTGACCTAGGAAAGAGTCCTAAGGGCCATTGAGAGGCCTGAGGACACATTTGACCACTGGGCCTGAGTTGCATCATCCACAGATGAAAGACACAGCACCAATAAATGAAATAACACCCACTGAAACTTCACTGAAAATCACTCTCCACCCCTTCACACAAAAAGTTTTGTTATTTGTCTTCAGCAACTCACCAACTAATCAGGCCAAATTTCAAACTATTCTATTAAACTAATTGCATCGGTGATTAACTGATTGAAGCTTGCAATGAATAAATTAATGCGTGCAATAAATTTTTTACTCATGGGTTCAAAATACAAAGTTCCATTGAAACAGTTACCCTCCCCCCACCCAATGAAATACTCTTTGTTACTGACGATGATGTTGGCAAGCCCTCTATGAGACCAGCAGGTATAGGGCAGTATATAAATTTAATAAAACAATTTTAATTATTTTGCTTTTTCACTGCAGCACGACATTGCTGCATATCTAAGGGAGGGAGGGAAGGAGACCCTCTCAGATGCAAAAACCCTTTGAAAATTGTCTAGTCAGAGGACACCTCCTTTGAATAAATGTTTTTCACTTTGTTGATGTAGCTATTCTCAATTCGTATTTCTACTCGAGTTCACTTTCTACCTTTGCCCTAGAAGCGACATGGTGCTTGTTGTCTCAAAATCCCTATACTAATTATATGTTTCCTCAGCCTGGTATGATTCCAGGTCATCGTTCCGTTTTTAACAACAGCAACAACAAAAATTGTGGGAACTCAGGTAAGCCACACGGCCTTGGACACAGACGGCCTTGAAAGCAGACACAGCCCTCCAATAGGTGTCTAATTAATGTCAAACTGGTGACAATTCCATGCTGCTTGCGCCACTTGACCAGTGCCAACTTTTATTTCTCCAGCCAGCATGTCAAGCTGCTTATCTGCTCCCCTTCAAATGCACATTCCCACCCCACTCAGTCGAAAAGGAAGAAGCTTATTTTCAAACCATTCCGCTGCTTCCCAGCTTTATCCTAGAAGAGAGATCTGTACATTTCCCCTGCCTTGGGGACGCCTGAGCAAAGTGGCGGTGCCTCTCTTGTGGCTAGCAAGGGCAAGCTGTGATCTGCAACAGGAACTTGTTCCTCCTCCAGGAAGAACAGTCACTTGAATACCACAAATAAATGTTGGTTTCTGAAATGCAAATCGGCCACTAGGTTTTAGGGTTGCCATGTTTCAAAAGGTAAAAAACCAGGACACTCTGAAAGTTGTGGAGCTTTGGAACCCACCAAAAGTGCTAAACTAGGAACGTATGACAGCCCTACTTGGTTAGATAGATGGGTACCATTCTTTCCAACGAAGTTCTACTCAGAGTATCCCCACTGAGAGGAATGGACCCAACCTCCTCCATTCCTGTAAGCACCCTCCCCTCTAGCTCCAAAAGCTGGAGGAATTACCGTATTTTTCGCTCTATTGGACACACCCGACCATAGAAAGCACCTTGTTTTAGAGGGGGAGAACAAGAAGAAAAAAATTCTCCCTCTCTCTGCTCAGTGCCCCTTCAGCGAAGCGGCAGGAGAAATGGAGCCCCTTCCATTTCTCCTCCTGCTTGGCTGAAGGGGCACTGCGCAGCTCTCCCTCTCTGCTGAAGGAACCTGAAGCCTCCGGCTATCCCTGAAGCCTTTGGAGCGCAGCGCAAGTTCCCGCTACGCTCCACAGGCTTTGGGTTCCTTTTGCTGAAGCCGGGAGAGCAAGACTCTCCTGGCTTCAGCGAAAGGAACCTGAAGCCTGCGGAGTGCAGCGGGAACTCGTGCTGCGCTTCAAAGGCTTCAGGCGGCTATCTGCTTCAGAGGCTTCGCATTGCTATCGCTGAAGCCAAGGAGCCTGCATTCGCTCCATAGGACGCGTACACATTTCCCCTTAATTTTTGGAAGGGAAAAAGTGCATCCTATAGAGTGAAAAGTACGGTACATTCAGAGATGGTGTCTCATCTCAGAGTTCTGGCAGCCTGCAGTTTCCCAGAAAGAGAAACTTCGCACACAGTGAACCATTCCTTACCTTTCCCACAATGACCAAGACATTAGGTTTAGAGTCCCTGACCCTTTAAATCTTTAACAATAATTAATAGGGGAATGATGGCTAATATTTGTATTAGGTCTTAAGAAGTGCTGTAAAAAAGGACACCTTATGTAAGCAAGGGAAGCGGCATTAGAATTCCCATGTGTGATTTGGGTTAGTGAACACGTTAATGCTTTACTCAGACTTTGTTCTCTCCATGACCGCAGGTCTATTTCTATGGCTCGCAAGGCCTCTTTTTTCATTTGCCTGGGCTCAACACACACCTCTGTTCTGGGAGAACAGAGGCTCCATGTTCTTGCAGCACCATGGCAAGGGGAAATGTTGGCCCCCTCAGTCCTAGCAGAATCATACTGGATTCTCCCTTCCCCAGTGTTAGAAAACACAGAGCTTGGGAGTTGGCAATGGCCCAGTTGAGGAAAAAGCAGCATCTCTGTGAATTCAGAGTGGTTGACTTTTGTTGTTGTTTAGTCGTGTCCGACTCTTCGTGACCCCATGGACCAGAGCACCCCAGGCACTCCTGTCTTCCACTGCCTCTCGCAGTTTGGTCAAACTCATGCTGGTAGCTTTGAGAGCACTGTCCAGCCATCTCGTCCTCTGTCATCCCCTTCTCCTTGTGCCCTCCATCTTTCCCAACATCAGGGTCTTTTCCAGGGAGTCTTCTCTTCTCATGAGGTGGCCAAAGTATTGGAGTCTCAGCTTCAGGATCTGTCCTTCCAGTGAGCACTCAGGGCTGATTTCCTTCAGAATGGAGAGGTTTGATCTTCTTGCAGTCCATGGGACTCTCAATTGTTTCCTCCAGCACCATAATTCAAAAGCATCAATTCTGCGGCGATCAGACTTAGCAAGATCAAAACTGACAGCAGAGATCCCACGGATGTCAAATTCTCCCACTGTTATTCATGTTCACTATTGTACACTGAATTCAGAGGCACCTGGAACGATCCTGGCACTCTGCTTATACAATTCTGGTCTCTGCTCTGTGCTGGAGCACCTGTCTGTTTCCTCCTCCTCTTCACCATCCTTCACCAGAAATCCAGTACTTCCCACCTTGTCTTCTCCTCTGGGGTGTGGCCGGTTTCCCTGGGGTTTCCCTGGGGTCAGTCGACTTCCCCCACTCTTCATCTAGCCAGTCCCTGACATCCAGGCATTACAGAGCAAGTACCAACTTTCCAAACTGCTAGTCCACATTGAGTCTACCTTCCTATTTTTGGAAGCAACTAGGGAGAGACGGAGTTGCTCTCTCTCTCGAGGTGGAAGACCCCGAGCCACTGCTTCCCTCCCAAGCTGGGCGAGCATGAAACCCGGGAAATTTAAGGGACATCATCAATAAGGGACAGCAGCGGGACACAGCGCTGGGATAAGGGAGTTTCCCGCCAAATAAGGGACGGTTGACAGCTATGGGAGGTTGCTACATGCTTGTTTGTTTGAACAAGCTTCAGATGCTTCCTTGCAATGGGGAATCCTAACTGCAGGGAAGCTTCTAAGCACACGAAGCAAGAAGGTCAAGGAGTGATCAAGGAGGGATGGGACATTGCCTTTCCCAGAATTCTTAGGGCTCCCAGTTTCCAAGAGGCTACTAGGCAAATCCAGCCGCACCTGCTTCAAAGCTTCCTTCAGACTCAGGAGTGGTGGGGCGGGGTTGGGGGTTCTTCTCCTGCTGCCATTCCCTGTCCAGGCACAATACCTGAAGAGAGTTGATGAATACAGCAGATGCACTGCTCATTTACTCTGCAATAGCCTATCCTTCACTGATCAAAACGCCAAAAGGCTGGTTGTTCGTCTGGTAAAAATACACTAGGAAAAAAACCCATAATTGTCCCTCAATCTGTTGTCGACAATTCAAAATATACCTCAGCAGCTGCAGAGTGTGAAGTGACAGACTGCGCACGGCAGGGTGCTTTAGTGCTCATGCGCACGCATGTCTGTCTAGGCGTGCACTGTGGAGAGACGCATTGCCGTCTCTCTGACACAAGGAGCGTAACTTCTAGAGAACAGCAACACCAGAAAAAACAGAGTAACAACATTTCAACGCGGCATCCCCAAAAAGGCAATGCGTCCATCAATTAACAGGGACAGCAGTTTATCGTGGACACTTACCAGAAAACTGTTAGGACACTGACAACGCGGCTTAGGTCAACCTTCTCCATTTCCTCCCAGGAGGGCCATGAGTTTTCTGTTGGAGCTCTGAATATTCTTCACCAGTAAGTGAGGGGCAGCTTGAGTAGAAATGACAGTGGAAGTTGGCATTTAGGTGCAGCAAGCGTTGAGGTCTCAGCAGATCTGGCAAGTCATGCCATGTCATGATGCATCATGGTCTATGGCATCTTGTCCTGCTTGCGCACTGAGATGTTTATATCCCAAACATGCTGATGTATAGACACCAGTGCACAGGCAAGCAAGATAACATGGATCACTGGTCATGGATCGTACTGAATTATAAGTAGTAATAGAAAGACCTTGGAAATGGGACATTTGAATGTTGCCATTGGCTATATGTCAACAGATTTTGAAACTTGATTCATGCACCAAGACAGGTCCGAGCTCCAAATTTTGGGATAAATTACCAAAGATTCCGAGCCGACTTGTTTGTTTAGCAGATTTATATCCCACCATTCAGAAAAGAAAAGAAGGGACACCTCATAGTGGCTTACGAAATTAGATTCGTAACTATAAGGCAGCCATTTTACAAACAAAAAAATACATAATAAACACACTGTTGATGCAAAGAAAACAAAAAATCAGGAGCCAACAATGTCACTCACACACCTATGCCCATTATATGATGTCCCAAGAGATTTTTAGTCATAGCTGAATAAGTACGATGACTTCACTGAAAAGCACTGCATCTGAGGTCATGTGAAATATCTGTGGCGTTGGAATCATGGTGGCTCAATAACGCAAGCAAGTCCACTGCTGATGCAGGGCTGTCCAGGGAAGGCTGAGCAGGTGGAAAAGAGCCTTCGCTTCAAGCAACGTTCAGTTCACAACAAGCCACCCAAATGCAGGAGAGCTGTGTGGCCAGCTTTGTGTTCATTTGCTTTTTGAATTAAAATTATAGCAGCCACGAGGGCGGAAGTTCTCCTGTACTATAGTCCTGATGAAGCACATACCCAAGCTGCTATTTGCCCTGCAAAGAGAAGATGCCAATGTCCTCATCCAAATCTCTCTATCTCTCTCTGTTTGCTAACAATTTAAAAGCCACCTATAATCCTTAACCAGCCTTCCCACAACCTAGTTCCCTCCAGACTCTTTCAACTAGACCCTCCAAGTGTCCCTATTTTCCAGGGACAGTCCTGGATTTACAGAAGCCGTCCCGGTTTCTGATGTGATCCTGGAATGTCCCGCTTTTCCTTTGGCTGTCCCTATTTTCATCAGAGAAATGTTGGAGGGTTTGCGAACTATAACACCCATAAATCCCAGCTAGCTCAGCAGTGATCACAGACCATGGGAGTTGTGATTGATTGATTTGCTATCATAAATGTCTCCCACAATTTCACACACACACACACACACACACACACACCAAAGCCATTTACATCAATTATGTACACACAATAGAAACCATACAAGCTGTTAAAATCACAGATCACCAGCTATTACAGAAAAGAAGTTCTCCTTGTTGTCTTTGAACGCCTGGCAGCATAGAAAAAGTTTCAGTAAGCATTTAGTGGTCGATACGGAAGAAGCTGGCAGAATCTCTGTTGGATTAGCATTCCAGAGGGCTGGACCAGTGATGCTAAAGGCTCCATTTTGCATCCCTGTCCACTGAGCCTCACCAAATCAGTAATCCAAAGCATTACTGAAGGGTACCAGGTTAGAGGACGCGATCCTAAATACAGTATATCTATCCCACATCATACCTAATTTGGCCCTTAGATCAGATTCATTTTTGGGGGGAAACCAAAACCTGAAACCTCTTTGCTGACCAAAATTCTTCCCTGATTCTTCTTAAGCCACTCTGACCATCCAGCTGCAATACATACAAACTGGGAGAGAAGCAAATCTCTTGAAATGCAATCGCTCGTTCTCCAAAATGCACAGGATTTTGTTCTCGACAGTACTTTTTTCGGGGGGGGGGGGACACAGGGGTACGCATACCCTAAACATCTTGTGAATCTTTGTACTTTTGTCCATTTGCTGTATTTATTTTCCCAATTTGAACTATAAAATGGTGACTTTCTTGAGTCAAAATGAGAGTACCCCTAAATATATATATATATTTAGGGGGGAAAGCAGTGGTTCTCGCCATGTGCTAATTTGCTTTCAGCAGAACCGTATTGCAACTGGTAGCCTGCACATCAAAGACATTTTTATTTGTTGTGGGGGAACTAATGGGCAAGCATGTTCCCCTGATATAAAATAAAGGCAAGGCACAGAGCTATAAAATAGTATGAACTCATAAATTATTGCATACACGTCCACGTTAGAAAGAAATACAACATATATTTTCCCCCCCTTCAGAGGATAACACACCTGTGTTTTGGATAATTCACAAAGTAGCCCTGGCCTTCCAGATGTTTACTCTCCACCGCACACAGAGTACAGTAGGAGTGAGGAGGGGTGGGGGAAGGAGAGGGCGAGTGTCCAGGAGAAAGTGGGATGGGGGCCAAAGCAGACTTGGGGTTTTGCAAAGGGGTGACATGATAGCTCACCAGAGAGCAGCCCAGGCAATTTGGAGGAAGTAATATTGACTGCATCGTTACAGGCATAGGTCTCAAATACCTAGCTTGCTAATAACAGAAGCACAGATCTGCGGCTTGTGCATGCTGTTTTTGCAAGCATGGGAGGCGATAGAAACTTACAAGGCTCACGACAGCAGCCAGAACCACGACAGCAAGAGATTCTCTTCTGTTGACCAAGCATGAACAGAAGGTTCAGAGCCCTAGGATTTATACAGTGGTACCTTGGGTTAAGTACTTAATTCGTTCCAGAGGTCCGTAGTTAACCTGAAACTGTTCTTAACCTGAAGCACCACTTTAGCTAATGGGGCCTCCTGCTGCTGCCGCGCCACCAGAGCACAATTTCTGTTCTCATCCTGAAGCAAAGTTCTTAACCCGAGGTACTATTTCTGGGTTAGCAGAGTCTGTAACCTGAAGCGTCTGTAACCCGAGGTACCACTGTACTTGACCTATCAGGGCAGGATAAAGACCTTTAGAGACCCTAAGCGCTTAAAAGATGTTGGTGCCCCCACAGAGATCTAATTCAAAATATAACCAATAATAAACCATGAAATAAAAGTTTATTTTTCAAAATGAAACAAAACATACAGTAAGATGGAAAACAATGTTTCTTTTTGCATGCTTCCACTTCATTGATACTGTATTTGGAATTTTTTTCTCCTACTTTTTCTAATTTCTTTCTTATGGCACCTGACAGCATTGTTGTTGTTGTTTTTTAGTCGTTTAGTCGTGTCCGACTCTTCGTGACCCCATGGACCAGAGCACGCCAGGCACTCCTGTCTTCCACTGCCTCCCGCAATTTGGTCAGACTCATGTTTGTAGCTTCGAGAACACTGTCCAACCATCTCGTCCTCTGTCATCCCCTTCTCCTTGTGCCCTCCATCTTTCCCAACATCAGGGTCTTTTCCAGGGAGTCTTCTCTTCTCATGAGGTGGCCAAAGTATTGTAGCCTCAGCTTCACGGTCTGTCCTTCCAGTGAGCACTCAGGGCTGATTTCCTTCAGAATGGAGAGGTTTGATCTTCTTGCAGTCCATGGGACTCTCAAGAGTCTCCTCCAGCACCATAATTCAAAAGCATCAATACTTTGGCGATCAGCCTTCTTTATGGTCCAGCTTTCACTTCCATACATCACTACTGGGAAAACCTGACAGCATAGATTTGATCTAAGGTGAGAAGAGTGCACCCAATTATTCTCTCTGCAGTCTTCACAACCCTGGACAGCACTGTTTTTTCCCTAGCCGTGCAGCTCCCAAACCACACACACAGACCATAAGTTAATACACTCTCCACAGTACAATGGTAAAATGCCAAAGGATGATGCTGCACTGAAAAATAGGAGAGGGGGAAAGGGTTAAGCCTCTCCCTGCCCTCTTTTTATCATCTGTGACTCACAGCCTGCCCTCACTGACCTGAGCTTTTTTAAAAAAAATGCAAGAGGAAAAGCCCTGGGAGTTCAAGTAATTTGTAGTGTTTGAGCCTAAGAGTTTCAGACTTTCCCTTCCTTCCTTTCTCAGCCTCCCTGCAAACAGATGGCCAAAAGCGTCCTGCTAAATATTTAATATGCCAGAAAAACAAATACTATTATTTATCAAATGCTTGCTGTTGCAACGAATATGAGGAATTCAAGTGCACGGTTAGGTTCTTCGGTGTATTAACACTGAGTTAAGGCACAGGAGCAGGTGGCAACTTTCGGACCCTACCCGTGAGATGTCCGTGGACATCTTAGCCTCAAAGCTATGGCTGCCTGCTGCCCATGCATTATTGTTGGCGAAAGGAAGTCACCCCGCCTGTGCTGGTCCCGTGGGTTACCCGAGAGGGGAGGTCCAAGTCTGGTCCGTGGTCATAGGTGCAACATGGAGGCAGTCCGTAGTAGCTGAAGCTGGGTGCAGGGCAGGGAGTCGGGTGAAGTCAGGAACAGGCTTGCAAGCAGGGAGCCAGGGCAGGTCAGGAGCTCAGGCAGGAAAGCAGGACAGGGTTCAGGCAGGAACTAGCAACCAACCAACTCTTGAGAGTCCCATGGACTGCAAGAAGATCAGACCCATGCATTCTTAAGGAAATCAGCCCTGAGTGCTCACTGGAAGGACAGATCCTGAAGCTGAGGCTCCAATACTTTGGCCACCTCATAAGAAGAGAAGACTCCCTGGAAAAGACCCTGATGTTGGGAAAGATGGAGGGCACAAGGAGAAGGGGACGACAGAGGACGAGATGGTGGGACAGTGTTCTCGAAGCTACCAGCATGAGTTTGACCAAACTGCGGGAGGCAGTGGAAGACAGGAGTTCCTGGCGTGCTGTGGTCCATGGGGTCACAAAGAGTCAGACACGACTAAACAACTAAACAACAACAGCAACCAACAAGGTTGCTCCCGCAACCTGGGACTGGGGCTGGCGGCTTTTATCTGCCCTGAGGCATAGGGCAGCTCCGGTCCACAGGTGACTCGCCTCCCCTGGGCCTGGAGGCGAGCACTCCTCCTGATAGAACTTAGTTCCCTCCGCCTCTCTGCCCTGAGCCTCTGCAGCTCAGGAGAGGCTGGAGGGTTACCGGACCCAGAGGCAACCTCGGCTTCCCCTGACGGGGCTGAGAGTGGAGCACCTGCAGGCAATGGGTCCTCCATCCCCTCAGGAGCCAGAGCAGACTCAGCTGGTGCCTGCACCTGAGGATCCAGCACAGGTGAGGACCCTTCAGGCTCAGGCCCCAACCCCGGCTCAGCTGGTTCTGGAGGTGGGGAATCCTGTGCAGGCTGGGATCCCTCAGGTTCAGCACCCGAGTCCGAATCCCAGGCCATCACACTGCCGGTGTTTTCAAAGCTGTCCTTTGTCTTCACTCAACCTGCCTGAATTGCAGGAGTTGACGGTGACTTTGCACTGCACAGATGTTTCTCCCACGCTGGTGCATGGTTACTTTTCAAGGGGTTGGGAGCAGATGTTTGTGCGTGCATCCGATTTTCCCTACTGACTGACGCTCTGTCAGCAGCGCCAGGAAGTTTGCATTGCTGCTGTTATCCTTTGGATCTGGAGAGGGGAGGGGGACACACACCAAGGATGTTCCCCTCCCTCCAAATCAGTTCCTCTCTGCAAACATTACAGGTCCTTTCCCTCTCCTGCTGCCCTTAGTTGACCCAAGCATTCCCCGGTCTTTCCTCGGTACTGGATTTCTGAAGATCTCTGTACTACAGAACGGCCACACGGCGCTGCTTGCTTACAGAAACATCCCCACCTCAAATGGCATCCATTTATCATAGGCAGAAGTGTGTGTGTTTGTGGACATCAGACAGAAAGAAAAATATAGCTGTTGCTCTCTTTGGTTGCAGTCCTGTTCGATTGTAAGCAATGGAAGTTATTGCTATGTTGAGATGCAGAATTCCTTAAGTGCTATAATCACTCTAAACACACACAATCCCCTTTTCATGGAAATGTTGGACTTTGACTCCCATCAGACCCGGACATCATGGCCAATGGTCATGGCCAATGATGGGAGTTGTGGTTTATTAACTTCCGGGAACACACCACATTGGCTATCTGTTATGTACTGAGTTGAATAGGATTCAGAATGCAGCAGTCTGATTGGTCCTAGAACAATAGGATTCAGAATGCAGCAGTCTGATTGGTCCTAGAACAATAGGATTCAGAATGCAGCAGTCTGATTGGTCCACAGGAGCCACCCAATCCAGCTCCAGGTGGAAGTGAATCCGCAACCCGATTGGCCTACAGGTGAATCCCGGAATTAGCCACTCACGTGGGGCCCATTGTGTAAATAATGTATATAAAGCAGACATTCTGGGGGAAATTCCATTCCTCCTCACCACTATGACCTGAATAAAGAGCATGAAATCCACTCTCGACTACGAGTATATTTCACTATCCCTGTTGTAAGGTAATTCAGTTTTCATTTGTTTCCTCGAGGTAGTGCTGTACAGGGTTTCCTCCACAGGCACCCTACACCATCACCAACCCCATATGTTACCCCAGAGGGTAGGTTAAGCTGAAAGTGACTAGCCCAAGGTCACCCAATGAAGCTCATGCTTGTCTTGGGACTTGAACCTGTGTTTCCCTGGTTCCAGTTCATACTCTAACCACTCTAACACTGGTACCATTATTATCCCCATACTGCAGATGGAAAACTAAGGCTGGGAAACAGTGGCTTGCCTAAGGCCACCAAACAAAGGCAAAATTCGCACCTGTCTTCAAGAGGAGCAGGATCCTTTGTGCCGGATCCTGGTCAACACAAATTTAGCCGTCAGCAGCAAGTTTGAACCAAGCACTGTACAAAGCACCCACCAAAGTGACAAATTCCTTCCCTACAGCCCTTAACTAAAGCAGCGCTGGTGAGGTTTTCTATTGCTGCAAGAAATAGCAGTCCTTCTGTTTCCTGCTTGATACAGTCTTCTCCTGTATTCCCAGTACATTTCCAAGCACAATTCAAAGTGTTGGTGCTGACCTTTAAAGCCCTAAACCATGGGTAGGCAAACTAAGGCCCGGGGGCTGGATCCGGCCCAATCACCTTCTAAATCCAACCCGCGGACGGTCCGGGAATCAGCGTGTTTTTACATGAGTAGAATGTGTGCTTTTATTTAAAATGCAGCTCTGGGTTATTTGTGGGGCAAAGGAATTTGTTCATTTTTTAATTTAATTTAATTTTCAAAATATAGTCCAGCCTCCCACAATGTCTGAGGGACAGTGGACCAGCCCCTGCTGAAAAAGTTTGCTGACCCCTGCCCTAAACAGCCTCAGCCAAGTATACCCAAAGGAGCGTCTCCAACCCTATCGTTCTGTCTGGACACTGAGGTCCAGCTCCAAGGGCCTTCTGGCAGTTCCCTCCCTGCGAGAAGTGAAGTTACAGGTAACCAGGCAGAGGGCCTTCTCAGTAGTGATACCTGCCCTGTGGAACGCTATCCCATCAGATGTCAAAGAAATAAACAACAATCTGACTTTTAGACTACATCTGAAGGCAGCCCTGTTTAGGGACGTTTTTAATGTTTGATGTTTTATAGTGTTTTTTATATTGTGTTGGGAGCCACCCAGAGTGGCTGGGGGAACCCAGCCAGATGGGCGGGGTATAAATAATAAATTATTATATATATTCCATCCCAAACTTCGGGTGGCATTACAAACTGGGAGGGTACTTCCAGTGGCAGTTGGTTCTGTACCATAGGTGTCAACATTTCCCTTTTTTAAAGAGAAATTCCCTTATTCCGAATAGGATTCCTCGCAAGAAAAGGGAAAAGTTGACAGCTATGTTCTGTACCGCATGCTTGCTTCCCGCCTGTTCAACTTGTATATATTTGAACATGAAGGAAGTTTTTCGGAAAGGAAGGAGGGGTAGGAAAATTCTAATTGGACATACTGATGCAGAAGGACAAAAATGTCATTGCCATACCAGGGACTGTTCACAGAAGCATCATAATCAATGCCCATTGGGAATATAGCCTCTGTTCTGCTCTGCACTGGTGAGATGTCTCATCTGGGATGTTTCAAGAAGCATGCTGGCAAATGGGAGGGATTGGGAGAACTCTAAGGATATGCAGTCCAGAAAGGAAGCCATGGAGAGAAAGGCTTGAGAAGCTGGATGTGGATCAGAGGAAAGACAACTGGGAACGAACAGGAGGACAGAATTAAAGAAGATGTTGGAGAAGAATGAACAGACTTGTGACATGCTTGGGTCTCACGCTTTTCTAGCTGCCACAAGCCTGCGCTCAGTTCTGTATGCAACATGACTTGGAGAAGACATGCACCTCTTCCCTGTCTAAAATGGTGGCTTCTTCTTCCCTTCTCCCTAGTACAGACTTCCTCAACTTGGAGGCCATCTCCAGATGTTCTGGACTCCAAGGCCCATCAGAACATGCAGGCAGCCTGGCCAATGGCCAGGGATTTAAGGGAGCTGAGGTCCAAAATCTCTGGAGAGCACCAGAGTAAGGAAGGACTAGTTTAGAGCCAGCCTCAGCAGGGCGACATGTATGCATGGAGAGATGGAGCAACCAAGGACGGTGTTTTTCTCCACCAGGAGAGAAACCAGAGAGCAGAGATGGTCCTGCAAGAAGCGCATACCCTCAACCAGCCCTCCTCCCCTGTGCCAAAATATCCAATGTCCTCTGCTGGGCTTTGGAAAACCTACTGAGGAAGAGGTTGTTGCTACTGCAAATGAAGGACCTTCATTGGCATCTGTGCAGTGGTGGGCTCCTATACCAAGTAAACGCAGACACCAACCTCAACACAACAATTTACAACTCATCACATGGGGTGGGGGTAGCGAGTGTTGATGTAGTAGCTATGGATGTGAGTTGGGAAGTAAGTCCTGTAACTTTTCACTTCGAGCAAGCCACTCCCTTCATTTCCATCCTCCAAATGAAATACAGCGGTACCTCCGTCTAAGAACAGTCCTGTTAACGAACGCTTCAGACAACGACCTCTGCTAAACCGGAAGTACAGTGGTGCCCCGCAAGACGAATGCCTCACAAGACAGAAAACCCGCTAGACAAAAGGGTTTTCCGTTTTGGAGGTGCTTCGCAAAACGAATTTCCTATGGGCTTGCTTCGCAAGACGAAAATGTCTTGCGAGTTCCTGCGGGTTTTTTTTTCCTCCCCCCCCCCCCGTTTTTCTAAGCCGCTAAGCCGCTTATCTGCTTGTCCGCTAAACCGATAAGCCGCTAAAAGCCTCTAAAAGCCGCTAAAAGCTGCTAAAAGCCGCTAATAGCGCTAATAGCGCTAATCCGCTAAGCCGTCAATGGGCTCGCTTCGCAAGACAAAAAAACCGCTAGACGAAGAGACTCGCGGAACGGATTAATTTCGTCTTGCGAGGCACCACTGTAGGTGTTAGCGCACTTTGCTACTGGAAGACGAACAGAAGCCAAACACTGGCGGCGGGAGGTCTCATTAGGGAAATTGTATGCCTCCGTTTAAGAATGCTTTGGTCTAAGAATGGACCTCCAGAATGGATTAAGTTCGTAACCCGAAGTACCACTGTATAGGAGACAGGGTTAAGCAAGTCCTCAGCTCTCAAATGCCCCCTTCCCAGAGTAGCTTTCCTCGTTTTCTTATTTTCTTATTTAAAGTGACTGGGCTATCTTCCAAACCCTCCAAGTGCCCCTATTTTCCAGGGACAGTCCCGAACTTACAGAAGCTGTCCTGATTTCTGATTTTATCCCAAAATGACCCGCTTTTCCTCAGGACGTCCTGATTTTCATTGGAGAAATATTGGAGGGTATGGTAGGACATGCTATTTTCATTGGAGAAATGTTGGAGGGTATGGAGTTATGTAATCCCCCCAAGCCAAGGAGGTAAGTAACTATACAACCCAGTCAGATTGGCGGGGTATAAATATTATTATTATTATTATTATTATTATTATTATTGAATAGGACGTCCCTATTTTCATCAGAGAAATGTAGCCCACCGTGGCTCTCTAAGTTTTGCTGAACTACAGTTCCCATCATCCCTTCCCATGGATCCTGACACCTGGGGCTGATGGGAGTTGGAGTCTGACTGCATCTGGAGGGGCAAAGGGTTAGCCACCCCTGATTTAAGAGCTAAAAACCTGCTGCACTGAATGAAGCAAAACAGAGAGCGGTGGGGAAAGGCTTTTTTTTGCATTAGGGCACTTCCCATTAATTCCATCACTGATGACAATATGCCTTGCTGAGTCAAAAAGAAAAATAAGTAATGCACAGAGAACCAAAAACACCAATTTATTCATTCCCTTCCTGGGTACTGCAGTACTGCTGGAGCCCAGGAAATTGCAGGAGACTTTGGCATCTCTGAAACAGGATTCCTCTTCATCAAAGGTCAGACAAGGACACTATTAACTGATACTACTATCCCGCACGGACTTAATGGACTTTGAGTTGCACTGTAAAATGTTTATGTTTGAACATTAACTTCCATGTTCGTTTCATTGCCGAATTAGTTAAAGCCCACCAAGGTGTTGCATCAGAATTTGCAGACTGCCATGGGTACGTCTGAGATTTTATTCTGGAAGATTATTAGGTCATTCAGCATCTAAATAACAGGTCTGCATGACTTGTTCTCCATGAAGTCAAACACAGAATATTGGCCATGCATTGACTCAAGCTAGGGACCCCAGGGGATAGCCATGTTTTTATCCCTTCTCCATGAAGCCAAACACAGAATATTGGCCATGCATTGACTCAAGCTAGGGACCCCAGGGGATAGCCATGTTTTTCTCCCTGGGAACCAGGGACATTGTATGGAAGAAAAACAATATGGCTGACTGGGGTCCATGGGGCAGACATCATCATCATCATCATCTTCATAATAATAATAATAATAATAATAATAATAATAATAATTTATTATTTATTATTTATACCCCACCCATCTGGCTGGATTTCCACAGCCACTCTTGGCGGCTCTCAACAGAATATTAAAAACGCAATAAAACATCAGACATTAAAAACTTCCCTAAACAAGGCTGCCTTCAGATGTCTTCTAAAAGTCAGATAGTTGTTTATTTCTTTGACATCTGACGGGAGGGCGTTCCACAGGGAGGGCACCACTACCGTGAAGGCCCTCTGCCTGGTTCCCTATAACCTCACTTCTTGCAGTGAGGGAACTGCCAGAAGGCCCTCAGCGCTAGTGTCTGAGCTGAACGATGGGACATTCCTTCAGGTATACAGGCATATTCTCCCCTGACGTTTACTGGTTTTCTTTTTCTTCTAACGTTGGTGTCTTTATGTACAGCTGTTACTCAATTGTTTTGTCCGTGTGAGCTGTGTTTCATTTGCCTAGCACTTGGAGAGCTCTTTGATGAGGTAGTTCGCAAATCTTCTCAATAAATAGTAAATAAAACGAAGCAGCGCTGCACCCAATCCACATATTAGTCCAGGAAGTACAGATCAGGTGCGTCTGCTTTGGAAGTTTCATTCGTCCAGTCTCCTTGCCCTACATCCTTAGAACCAGACCCTTAAGGGTTAAAGGGAGATGATTAAGAGGACCGAGCCGCCAGAAAGTCCCTGTCCAGAATGGGTAGTCTTAGCCAAGTGGTCAGGGCACTGTTTGTTCAAGAAGAGGAAATATAGGGTTATTGTTCCCTTTTATTATGCGTCCTGACTCTTTGCTCACCATCTGAGCCAAGGCCAAAACCAGGGCTTTGCCCTCTGATGTGGGACCCTGGGAGAGGCAAAAGCATGGCCTGGCGAGGTACGATCGTATTGGACCAGCCACCATATTTCACCAGGCGAGTTTGGGAAATGCATCGCACCGTGAGTCACACAACAGCCTATTTTTTGCTAAGGGAGAAGAAGAAGAAGAAAGTCCTCTTCTATTATATAGGAGGTTAACCACATAGGCCAATGGTCCAGGACTACTTGGGTTGGCCTTTCGGTTTGAATATAGCAACTATCACATGGAACTAAATTATAACATGCCTCGGGGAGGGAGACCTAGATATTTTAAACATCCGAAAGAAGGGGCATGACCAAAAACTTGAAAACTAGCTCTTTTGATCACTTGTTGCAGATAATCTAACAGCCTTTTTTTTCTTTTTGTTACTTCCCCTTTTCTTTTCTAAGCCCAGAAAAAGAAAGAGTGAAAATAAAACCCCTCCAACATCTCATTCTCAGAAAGCAAAGCTGAAGGAAGCATATTTTTCTTTCTTTCCACAGCCAGCTTATGCACTGTTTTCACACTGCCCTACCTGGGAAGAGTCATATATAAATATTTGGGTTATTTCCTGAAAATAGGCTAGTCAGTACTAAAAATGGAGCCACGGGGACAGAAGACAGTTGGGTTATAGTCCCCTAGTTCACCGCTGCTTGTTTATAAAAGGGGGGGTCGGAATAGATCGTCACTTTTTGCGGGTAGGGGGTGTTCCTAATAACTTCCTTTAATTCTATAATGAATCCAAGCCACAGAGATGGGAATTAAGAGGGCAATGGTGTATCAAATAATAATAAAAAAGATCCTTAAGTAGGGAAAAAACCCAACCACAAGTATTTCAACTTTTGACTTGCTCAGCTTTTCCCAGTCCCCAAAGAGCACTTTCAGGGCCTTCTGGTGTTTAGCATCAAATTTGTCTTGCTGTGTCTCAGGGCGGAGTGACCAACCTCGCTGAAAGATCAAGAGACATTGGAATGACTAACAGCCCCAGGATCTGAACCAAGGGAGATGGCGGAAAGCAGGATGCACACAGACCGCTTCTGCGATTCTGGCTTCGATGGAAGCCTCCGAAAGACGCCCAGAAGTTTGTGAGGATTTTAAAATGGGTGAGCAGTGGGGCTAACCTGTTCTTTCTCAGGCATCCCATAAAGCTAAGATCCAGATGAGACCGGGCTGAAGAGCAGCAAGGCGAATGTGGGGCAGCCATACAAAGGAGTCTCCAGAGACTTCGCCGTGCACTGTCTGGCCTCAGCTGATCCAGAACCGGTCCAAGTCAACCGCAGCCGTTGCAAACACAGAGTTGACTCTCAGTGGGAATTCTGTCTGGATGGCTCCCTGGGATCTAGTGTGCAGCACAGATCGGTTTACATTTTCAAATATTATTCATCATTTACAATAATACGACCCTTTCTGTTATTCTAGCATTTGGAGATATGGCACAGACAAGGACTCCTCTATCTAAGCGCAGTGCAAATATATCAGGCGGGAGCCTTTTCAGTCCCTCTGATTTATTACTGGTCAGGTCTGTTTGGCACTTTAGGGTCCATGATGTGCAAAAACTGCCCATTCATGGGAGGAACTACAGGGTGTAAAGAGGAGGTGCAGTTAGAGGAAACTCAGGCCAGATCAAACTTGCGGCCAACAGCCATTGCCAAAAAAAAAAAAAAAAAATGTTAGGTGGCAAATGAATATGCACATGCTTATAAATAAAAGCCAGAATCAAGGATACTTTTAAATGCATTGCAACAAGAGATAAATAAAACAAGCATTAAAAGCAACGGATTAAGCAGGAATAAAATAAAATTATCATCACATCGGTGCAACACATTGGCCTGTTACAGCTATCTCTGAAGGGCCTCGTGTGCAAATCTTGCCAACCCCCACTGCAAAAAGAGATAGCCTATAAGTCATTTAAAAAGCCAGCATCTGACAATAGATACTATCTCTTTCCTGGGATGTTTTTTTTAGTCTAATCCCAATAAAACAGTATCCAGAAACTTAAAGCACAGTTCCAAGTACAAAGGGCAAGACAAGATGTAATGTGGAAAACCTTCTATCTCAGCGGCTCAACAAAGACATCCTTGCTAGGCCAAAGGAGTCCGATGATATCAGCCATCAATCATGGCTGATGGGATAGAGTGAAAACAGAGAGCCGTGAAGCCTTGCCTGAGCTCAGGAAAAGCCAGATTCGCAATACAGTGGTACCTCAGGTTACATACGCTTCAGGTTACATACACTTCAGGTTACACACTCCACTAAGCCAGAAATAGTGCTTCAGGTTAAGAACTTTGCTTCAGGATAAGAACAGAAATTGGGCTCCGGCGGCGCAACAGCAGCAGGAGGCCCCATTAGCTAAAGTGGTGCGTCAGGTTAAGAACAGTTTCAGGTTAAGTACGGACCTATGGAATGAATTAAGTACTTAACCCGAGGTACCACTGTAGTTTTATACAGTCCCAAACCACCTGGAAAACTTTGAACTTATAAGGATTGCTCTATCGGACAGTGTGCTTTCTGGAGATGCACCCGTTGCCATTCTGTGAGTTGAGGTAACACAATTAAAAAAAGATATCTATCTGAGAAGTTTTCCAGTTTTTAAAAGTGCATAATTAGAGCATTATGGACTAAGGCCACAACTGAAGTAGACCCAACTGTTGGAGCACTCGGGGGGTTGGGGGTGGAGGGAGAGAACTAGAAAGTTTTTCAAACAACTATTCTGTAGAGATTCCAATTTCACAGTTTGAAAATCTTCCCAGCTCTCATGTTTCTGCCTCATACAACATCTGAGCCCCTATCTTGCTTAATTGATCTCACTTTAAAACTGTTTCCATGAGAAATCCGCCTTTTGTGAAAATGCAATTTTAAGATGGCTTCCAAGGTTCTAGAAGGAGAGAGAGATTGAGTCTTTCAAGAAAAGTTTGCCTTTAACATAAATTCCTTCATATTGAATTCATTCACATTGGTCAATCAGTTGTTCATCTGCTCACCATCAGATGATGTCTGATGTCTCTTTCCAGAAACCATAAGCATGGAACCATAAGCATGGGAATTTGAGTAATTAGTTTTTAGGTTCTGCTCTTTAGACTATTGGCCAAGTCTATATACAATAACCTTTTTAGACCGATACTTGCAAGACACAGAAGAACCATATCATCAGTGTATTAAAGAATAGGGGCAAGATGAGTTCCTCAGCGGAAGCCCTGTGCAAGGAGTGGGGCGTCTGACAAGCTGAAATGTTTGCAATCACCTGAGCACAATGTCGGATTTCTCCCTAAAAGTCTTAAAGGGTCCAATGGAAAGGGGAAGGAAATCTCAGCTTGGCAGCTTTGGAATGAAATCCTTGAGGAAAAGGGTGAAGAGCTGGATAATGATAATAATAATTTATTATTTCTACCCCACCCATCTGGCTGGGTTTCCCCAGCCACTCTGGGCGGCTCCCAACAGAACACTAAAAACAAAATGAAACTTCAAACATTAAAAACTTCCCTAAACAGGGCTGCCTTCAGATGTCTTCTAAAAGTCAGATAGTTGCTTATTTCCTTGACATCTGATGGGAGGGCATTTCACAGGGCGGGCGCCACTACCGAAAAGGCCCTCTGCCTTGTTTTCTTCAACCTCACTTCTCGCAGGGAGGGAACCACCAGAAGGCCCTTGGAGCTGGACCTCAGTGTCCAGGCTGAACGATGGGGGTGGAACACACTCTTGTTTATTGAAATCCCATTAGTCAAAAAGTGTGAGATCCCCACTCTGATTTTAGCAAGCGTATTGGTGCAAAGTTCCTGGAGCAGTGATGAAAGGTGTTTGTCTTTGCTAGCATTACCTCACTTGCTCCATAAGCAGCTTCTGTCAGCTAAACGAAATGCCACAGCTAAGTCCACAACAGCCACATACAGGAGTTCAGTAGGGGCCCTTAGTACTGCCACAAAAGTTGGGTGCCTCCTCCTCTCTCTGCCAAGAATTGTGACATGGCGGAGTCAGGCCGTAGCTTTAAGAAATGTGGTTTATTCACTTGTTAACACCTTTTAGTCTGCATGGAGGGAGTCCAGATCCTATAGCAGGGTCATTTTAAGACCGTGGTTTGTACCCCACAGCAGTGCAGCCCTGGAGTCCAAGGCATCTCTCCCAGCCAACCTTCAGCCAGCCTGCCCAATATGGATCCCAGTCTTTTCTTTCCCCTTCTTCTTCCCAGAACACCTTGCTAAAGACTCTCTTTTCTGTCACCTCACACGTAATTACCCAGTCAACTTTCCAGTTCCCCAGACTCCATATAAGTAGTTACTTTTATAGTAGCTCATGACTGTTCTGTCTGCTAAATATGTTCATGATATGTTCATTATATAATATGTGACTTCTCTAATTTTTAAAAAATGGATTCTTATTTTGGTTAACCCTTTAAAATAATGGAAAGGTTAGCAGCTCTTCTTACAGCAGTGGTTTGCATTCCCTCAGGTCTGCCCAAGTTACAGCACCATCTCATCCGACCTTGATTTTTTTTAGTATTTTAAAAAAATACTAATAATGCAGATACTGACTGCATGGTTAACTTCATAAGGAAAAATATATATTCTGCTTCCTATATCATCCTTTGTTTCTCTCTTGGGGAAAAAGTGTCTTGTCAAAAATGAAATTTTGTCAAAACTTTTAGATTTCTCTCAAAAGTAAAAGTGTGATTTTGATGTTATGCACAAATCATTGTTTTGACACATTTCATCAGCTCATTAAGTTAAAAATGTGGATTTTTTTTTTTCATTTTGACATATCTGTTTCCAGGATTCTTTTATTACTTCATTTTGTGAAATATTTTGACATGCTGTTGCACTGCAAAAATAAAACTTAATTTTGAGGCACAGTCCCTAATTGTTGAAAAGAAAGGATGCCCATCAAAGGAAAAGATGGACATACAGTCCCACCAAATATAATCTCATGGATTATATAAACTCATGCAGTAAAATGGTTATGGGCACAAGCAATAGGTTCATTGTCTGTGCTTCAAATAAACCACAGTTTGGACACAGCCAAGGAGTCAACATTGACATTTTCCTCTGTTCATGTCCCCTCAATAGTGTATCTTCCAAAACAAAATGCTGCTTCCTGTAAGAGGGACATCTTGTCAGTCATCCAGGGCCGGATTTAGGTTTGATGAGGTCCTAGGCTACTGAAGGTAATGGGGCCGTTTATATGGATAAAAGCCCCCCATCCAAACAATGACTATCATCAGTACAGGTAAGATTAAAAATAAAATAAATCCTCTACAATACTGTTTTATTTCTTTTATAGTACGGTACATTGATTATTGCTTTCATTTTATGGGTCAATGGTCTCGTTAGATAGTAAAATTCATGTTAAATTGCTGTTTTTAAAAGTCAGGAACGGATTAATCTGTTTTGCATTACTTTCTATGGGAAAGGGCGCCTTGGTTTTGGAACACTTTGGTTTTGGAACAGACTTTCCAGAACAGATTAAGTTTGAGAACCAAGGTGCCACTATATATAGAAATGAGCAAACCAGTGATATTTTAGGGAGCAGGCGGGGCCCATTACATACATCATAGGAGCCTACACAACACAAAACACTGTTGCTGTATGTAGGTTTTATTTTATTTGTGTGTTTTTTATCTTATATTTTGGAAATGTACATCCAGGTGGTTTTTTTCCTTTAAATTTTTTTGGGGGGGGGCCTAGAGAGTGGGGCCCTAAGCTATAGCTTGTTTAGCTTATACGTAAATCTGGCACTGCAGTCATCTATTATCAAGATACCATGTATTATTTTAACCATCCATTGAAGAACAACATTCCATTGGATTGTGGGGTCCATGAACTATATTAGCTGAGTGTGACAAAGAATAGCAAGGCTGGGGAAGCCCAGCCACATGAGCGGGGTATAAGCAATAAATTATTGTTGTTATTAAGGGATGTGGGTGGCGCTGTGGGTTAAACCCCAGAGCCTAGGGCTTGCTGATCAGAAGGTTGGTGGTTCGAATCCCCGCGACGGGGTGAGCTCCCGTTGCTTGGTCCCTGCTCCTGCCCACCTAGCAGTTCAAAAGCACGTCAAAGTGCAAGTAGATAAATAGGTACCGCTCTGGCGGTAAAGTAAACGGCGTTTCCGTGCGCTGCTCTGGTTCGCCAGAAGCGGCTTAGTCATGCTGGCCACATGACCCGGAAGCTGTACGCCGGCTCCCTCGGCCAATAAAACGAGATGAGCGCCGCAACCCCAGAATCGGTCACGACTGGACCTAATGGTCAGGGGTTCCTTTACCTTTAAGGTGCTACTAGACATTTTTATTTTTATTTTTAAACATATTTCTATGTACAGACAGTTTGGTATAAATCCACCACTGATACACTAGGATCATTATTATTTCAATAAGCAATATATGAAGTTACATGGTGGTTGCTCATGACTTATGTCAAAAGACAGATTTATGGCCACCAGGTCCCTGCAAATTATGATTTTATCTGGATTTGGCTGTCCTCCAGGACATATTATTGACTGTCCTCCATTCCGCTTCTTCAGAATCATGAACTTATTATTTGTCACATTGTTTTTTTCTCCTCTGCAATAGCCATTTCTCAGAACCGCATCATTTCCTTTCTTAAGTTGCAGACTATATCGTGTCAAACTGGCAGGCCATTGTTCATTTCTGCATCTCTCAAATATTAGTAATGTTATATGTAATAAAATATTTGTTTTTTGAAACTACATGCATTAGGGGAAAGTTTGCATAAACACGAACATATTCGTTGAAAATAATATACAAGAAAAATGTTGTATTCGAGGAAATTGCTCACAGATATGTATACGTCAGTCAAAACTCCATATGAAAATGTGTTTATTCGGAGAAAATCACATTTTCTTTGCATAACAAATTTTTCCAGCTGGCTGAATTTAAACAATTAAAACTGAAGGTCTCTGCTTCCGGTGCTTGTTTTTCAGCTTATCATTATATGTTTTGATGTTTTCAAATCACTTTGAGACTTATGTTAAATGCAGTTCAAAACTAATGATGATGATGATGATAACAACAGCAGCAGCAGCAGCAACAACAACAACAACAACAACAACAACAACAACAACAACAACAACTGGAGGGCCACAGATTCCCTAGCCGTGTCCGAGAGAATCCTGGGAACAAGTGAAAAACTTCTTTCCAAGCCAGAGAATGTCTAAGCAGCTACTTTTATAGTAGCTCATGACTGTTGGGTCTACCAGATATGTTTTCTGTGAAAACAAGGAAGTAGACAACCCTGCTGATTTTTCTCTGCTCCTGCCAGGATCAAGTGTTATTATGGGAAGAGGCCACTTTGTGCCAGTGAAAGGGGCAGAAAGAGCGCAGAGGAATTGCAAGAAGCGATTCCTGACTCCGGAAAGCAACAGAAAACTCTTGTCGTACGCTCACACGCCTGTATCTCTGAAGATGGAACGATATCTGCCAGTGCATGTTTGCTGGAGACAGAGAATAATTGAGAGCTTTAATTGAAGGAGCCTCCTCCCTGCCCCCCCTTTTATAAACTTGCAGGATAAAGGGAATGAATCATCTGAAAATAGATGAGTATCATCACATTCTTATTACCCACTGCTATGTGGTCCAGGAGTGGTCACATGTTAATTATAGGTCTTTAGCAACAGCACCCTGGGCAATTTGCCCAACTGATTTCCTTGCCACATTAATAGCCCAAGGACAAGACTGTACAGAACGCTATTAACCATTTCACAACCTAGACATTTCCACGACATTCCTATTTTGCAAGGACTAAGAAGCAAACCCCATATTCTTTTCCTGCTTTTTTAAAAAATAAATGATGTAAAGGCATCACTTGGTGGCAATTAATCAATGGGTGCACTGATCACAATTTTAAAATGTCACCGTGTTTTATTCCAAAATCAGATTGAGATTGTAATTCTGGGCAAACGTACATGGAAGGAGCATGACTTTTCAGTAAGCACGCATGCAATTAGCGTTGTATTCCTGCAATCCTATGCCGCAAGTAGCTAAGAATAGGTGCCAGTAGAATCAGGGGGCGTATCTTGTGCGATTGTGGATATAGGAGAGGTAAAGGACTCCCAGATGGTTAAGTCTAGTCAAAGGTGACTATGGGGTGAGGCACTCATCTCACTTTCAGGCCGAGGGAGCCGGCATTTGTCCACAGACAGCTTTCTGCGTCATGTGGCGAGCAGGACTAAACCGCTTCTGGCACTGTGAAGGAAACCAGAGCGCACGGAAACGCCGTTTACCTTCCCGCCGCAGCAGTACCTATTTATCTACTTGCACTGGTGTCCTTTCGAACTGCTAGGTTGGCAGGAGCTGGGACAGAACAACAGGAGTTCACTCTGTTGCGGAGATTCGAGCTGCTGTTCTTCTGATCGGCAAGCCCAAGAGGCTCAGTGGTTTAGACCACAGCACCACCCGCGTCCCTGTAGGATAGGACAACACATAGGCAGTGCTATTAAGTAAGGTTGTGAGAGGCCCTTGAATCTGGAGATTTCTGTGACTATTAATCAGATGGCTCTCTACGTGTAAAATGCAGTGAATGGCATAATAGATCCTTACACCAAAGCACAAGGGTCAAAGCAGCAAATGTCATGGCACAAATCTGTCCATTTTGGTTTCTCATTGTTTTTCAGTCTTAAATTCAGTCCCCTCCCCTTTTCTGGATCAGTATACAATTTTTCAAAAAAAGTATGAAGGTTCATCTGGATCTCTCCTACTATATCTATTTTTGCATCTAATTTTGCCTAATATGCACATTTTACTAGCAATTTCCTCTAAAACAACACATTTGGGTCTGTTGTTTTCACTTAAACTGAAGCTTTTGGGGGCAAATATATTTCCCCTAATATATGCTATTTTGCATACATTTTTTGGTTGGAGATGTGCGTTGTAAAATTTTGGGGATCACATTTTTTCCCCAGAGGATCACTATGCTTCAGTTTGTATAGTGGTTCAGGAGATAGAAATTAAGTCACTTTGCATTAAAATATGGACCAAATGAAATTCTCCTCGCAAACCTAATGTTTACACGGGCTTGCGGAAGTGTCCAGGGCATGTACGTATTTAAAAGCTAAAGGGCCCCCTGACCATTAGGTCCAGTCGTGACCGACTCTGGGGTTGCAGCGCTCATCTCGCTTTATTGGCCGAGGGAGCTAGCGTACAGCTTCCGGGTCATGTGGCCAGCATGACTAAGCCACTTCTGGCGAACCAGAGCAGCGCACGGGAACGCCGTTTACCTTCCTGTCTACTTGCACTTTTTGGCATGCTTTCGAACTGCTAGGTTGGCAGGAGCAGGGACCAAGCAATGGGAGCTCACCCCATCGCGGGGATTCGAACCGCCGACCTTCTGATTGGCAAGCCCTAGGCTCTGTGGTTTAACCCACAGCGCCACCCGTGTCCCCCGTACTTATTTTAGGGAATCCAAAATGCACAAGGCTAGATTATCAGCATTTCAGGTTTGAAAGATATTTGGTGGTGGGATGGGGAAGAGGTCCATATTTGGTGATCTGAAAGAACTAATTGGAATATGAGCTCAGATCTACTTTGCATAAAGCTCAGCTTTATTTCAAAGGAAGGTGTTTTTGAGATTTGAGCAGATATTCCCTCACTTTTAAATCTATCAAACAAAGGAGAGAAAGAAAAACTAGGCTTGGAACAGAAATAAAAACTTGCACCCCAGACTACGAACACTTTGAGAGAAAGTATATTTGCGCTGCAGTTAAACGAATCGCTAAGTGTGAAAGGTCATCATATTATGAGATTCAAACAAAGGAAATGGACAAATTTAAACAAGCCAGAAACCAACAGTGGGAGGATCATTTATAGTTGGGGACAGAGCTGGCTGCGTTAGAAACCTCACGGGGGCTGTAAATGCAGGGTTGACTGCTCTGTGGTTTTACATTTGCTGAATCAGCTCTGTCAGTCAAATCTTCTTGTTGTTCATGTTGCTGTTGTTCACTTTTACTTGAAAAGCAGATGGGGGGGGGGGAATCTCCAACAATTGATACTCTTTTGTTTCATCTACTGAGTCAACTCAATGCTTTACATCACCTGACAATCTCATGCCAGCCCATTACTGACCAGATGCTGCGGATGAACGACAAGGGAAGGTTTCCAACGCAGCTGGAGGTGGGCAGGGCCAGTCACCCCCTCCCCAGTCATGCCAGAACATGGCAGCCTTCCTGGACCCAGAGCGACTGCACTATGCAGCAACGGACGCCCACCCAGAGCAATTAATTCAAACCTGGCTTGTGAGGTCCCTTGATGCAGCTCTTATTATTACTATGTTATTGTCGTTGTTGTTATTATTTAGATTTGCCTTGAGAGAGTCTTTAATCCTCTTTTGTTGACCACCGGCATTACGCTTTCCATTTTTAAGTTCGGAACAGAGTAGTTGCTTTTGAAGACGGTAATCAGGCATCCACACAACATGACCAGTCCAACGAAGTTGATGTTGAAGAATCATTGTTTCACACCGACAACTGGGAAACACTGGACTACGAGCGCTCCAGGAGGAGAACAGCTTTTCCCAAAGGTATCATGGACTTTGAAGACGCTCAGACTCAGGACGAAAGGGAGAAACGTGCTAAGAGGAAGGCACACTTGGCAAACCCTCACCGTGATCCTGCCCGGAAACCAATGTCCCCACTGTGGAAGGACGTGTGGATCCAGAATTGGCATTCACAGTCACTTACGGACTCACTGTTAAAACCATGTTCATGGAATACAATCTTACTCGGCTACAAGTGATCGCCAAAGAAGAAGATTCTTCTTATTCTTCTTATTCTTATTATTTAATAATAATGGTGTCTTTATGTACAAAACATAAACAACTATAACAAAATGTTACTTGTAGGGCTCACAGCCAGAAGGGGGAAAAGAACAAATTTAAATTCCCAGTACAGTGGTACCTCTAGTTGTGGACACGACCTGTTCTGGGGTGCCGTTTGCACACTGAAAAGTCTGCAACTAGAGCAGCGCTTCTGCGCACGCACACACGGTGAAACCCGGAAGTATACACTTCCGCGTTCACAAGCCAAAAAGACGCAACAGAAACCTAACGCTACATGAACCTAATGCAACACGAGGTACGACTGTACCCCATAGTATTAAAACAATAACAAATAAGATAAAAGTAAACAAACAAAAGCTACAGAGCTAAAACAATGCTAATGATTTAGATGGCTTGAGTAAATAATAGATTGCTGCCCGGCATCATTAAAATGCATCAATGTAGGTACTAGGTGGGCCTCTCTAGGGAAGGCATTCTACACCTCAGGTGCCAGCACTGTGAAGGCCCTTTCAGTCATCGCCAGCTACCTACAGCCAGATTGCTGGGCAAGAAGACTCAAAGAAAGGCCTCAGATGATCTTAAGGTCTGGTCAGGAATGTGTGGGAAGAGGTAATCTTTAAAATACCAACATCTAAAACTGAAGGGCCTTATAGGCCTTATAGACAGCACTTTGCATGCAGCTGAGGAAGCGACTGAGAACCACGAAAGGCGACAAAGTACTGCTGAAATATGTCCATAAAGTCCAATCCTAGTTAGCAAAGCTTGCACCCTATTCTAGGCCAACTGAATTTTGTGGGCCATTTTTGAAGGTAGTACACAAAAAAAGGGATGGGGGTGGCTCTGTGGGTTAAACCACAGAGCATAGGACTTGCCGATCAGAAGGTCGGTGGTTCGAATCCCCGTGACGGGGTGAGCTCCCGTTGCTCGGTCCCTGCTCCTGCCAACCTAGCAGTTCGAAAGCACTTTTACACCTTTACAATGTACCCATGTACAACGTGTTACAGTAATCCAAATGAGAGATTACCAAATCATGGATCACTGGGAAAAGGTTGTTGTTGTTGTGTGCACACACAAAATTCTCTGCTTTGGGATTATAAATGGGTGAAAAAACATTACATAGTTATACTGGTCTCTTTCCATAAATCCCCTAAGAAGCATGAATGACCATCTTCCTTTTCCCGCAATCCCACCCTTAGTTTCTGATGCTAAGCTCCAAACACGCGGTCTATTCAGATATTTCCCCATCCTGCAATTCCTGAAGAATGAAAGGGACTCTGGAGAAGATGGAGATAAGAAGCTCCCATTCTCCACCCTCTCCCTAAAGCCCCAGCTCCTCTCCTATAGCATATCCCTTTAAGCATTCTTCATGTGATGGAGACAATGTCCGAGAAGTCCTCCCTCTCTTGGAATTTCCGAACATCATCTCTGAGAAAGAAGGTGCGATGTGGAGCCCATAAAGAAGAATCCTAAGCTTTCCCCCTTCCCTCTAACACATAGCTGTCAACTTGCAGATTTGAAAATAAGGGACCAGCAGCCTCGAAAATAAGGGATCAGCAGCCAAAATAAGGGATTTTAGTCAACCAGCTGAAATACGAAGTTAAAGGGGACCAGATAATTTTTGAGAGCAGCGCCAGTTTTTAGCCCTTCGTTTCCAGAGGTTGCTGCTCAAGACACCAGCTGATGAAACACTGCAATTAAATAACTACAAGCAGCAACCACTTTTCGCGCAAAACGAAGTCCAAGCTACGAAGATGCTGCTGCAGTTCTGTATCTTTTCTCTCGTGTTCCATCTGCAGCTCTCAATTCCATCAGGTGGGGCGGGAGGAAGGGGGGGGGAATAGCGCCCGAAGTAAACCCGCAGATCAGACCATCTATGCTAGTCTACCACTACAAATCTATGGGGAAAGCACTTGCGGTCCTTCCTCCGCTTTCCCCCTCTATGGTTAGCCCTTGGAACACCTGCCCGCGCCTCCGCCTCCTCCTCTCTCTCTGAACTGCTTTCTCTATGGTTGCCCTCGCTCTCCTCTCAAGGCTCCTCAGCAATTCATAGGCTGCGCCAGGCTGCCCATCTCATCCGGGTCCTTTGGCGGCACAGCCACAGTACGGCCTAGCGGGAGTGGCGGTGGCGGGCAGAGGGGAGGCCCCAGGCAGAGACGCTCAGTTTGGTGGCCGCAAGGAGGATGGCGGCAGAAGGGCCCGAGGCTCCCACCAGTCCTGGTGGGGAGGGGTTCCCGGGGGCTGAGGCTGGTGAGAGGAGGCCGGAGGGGGGCGGGCCTGGCAGCCAAGCAACACAGTTGGAGCCTCCCTCCTCCCTGGCCAGCAGGGAGGGAGGGAGAGGAGCTGCTTCCTTTGAAACCGGGGAAATTTAAGGGACAGCAGCGGTGCTGGGATAAGGGACTTTCCTGCCAAACAAGGGACAGTTGACAGCTATGCCCTAACAGCCTGTGCCCCATATTTCTCATCGCTGCCGTTCGCTCTCACATCTAGTTAGGGAAAATGCCGCTTGCGTAAATTTCGGATCTAGGAGGACTTGAATATTTCGCAGTTGAGAAGGGATGTCGCTCATTGTGAGAGGCTCAGCCTTGCATGCAGAAGGTTCAAAGAACGACATCTCCAGCTACAGCAAGGGAAGACACTCTGTCTGAAACCCTGGAAAACTGCTATGGGTCAGTGCAGGCAATGCTAAACATTTAGTCTTTATTAGCATTTTTATGTAGTACTTTTCAATTTTGTGTACTTTCAATCCAGCCATGAATAATTAAATGCTCCATGCACTAGCAATAACCGAAGAGACCTGCAATTTGAAGGGAGTATCCAGTTAGAGATCTAAACTTCTTAAGATCAGTACAAAAATGTTACAAATAAAAAGTCACAATATGAAATAGCAGCTCCATGTAATGTTCAAGTTTTACTCAAAGTGACAGTTCAGTTTGATTCGTTCTTTGATGCCTCATCAAAGTTCTCCACAAGATCTGGAACTTCATCGTCATCTTCCTCACCAGTAGCAAGAGTGAGCTTCTCCATCCACAGGTTGTTTGGGCAGAGCCTCTGCTAGTCTCCTCAAGCTGGTCAGACTGTCAGCACCAAGCTGGTTTAAAATGCTAGGCAACATTTCAGTCAGCTGCTTTGTCTCAGCATGGCCTGTGATTGTGAAAGTGTTAGCTGCTAAAGATGCTTGAACTTTAGGGTTGTTGAAGTGGATGGCAGTGTCCTGCTTGGTAAACATGTTTACCTCTTCAATACCAGAGATGTTATTTACTCCAAGTTTCTTTAATGAAAACCGAAGCTTCCCAGTAGTGATGTATGGAAGTGAGAGCTGGACCATAAAGAAGGCTGATCGCCAAAGAATTGATGCTTTTGAATTCTGGTGCTGGAGGAGACTCTTGAGAGTCCCACGGACTGCAAGAAGATCAAACCTATCCATTCTGAAGGAAATCAGCCCTGAGTGCTCACTGGAAAGACAGATCGTGAAGCTGAGGCTCCAATACTTTGGCCACCTCATGAGAAGAGAAGACTCCCTGGAAAAAACCCTGATGTTGGGAAAGATGGAGGGCACAAGGAGAAGGGGATGACAGAGGACGAGATGGTTGGACAGTGTTCTCGAAGCTACCAGCATGAGTTTGACCAAACTGCAGGAGGCAGTGGAAGACAGGAGTGCCTGGCGTGCTCTGGTCCAGGGGGTCACGAAGAGTCGGACATGACTAAACGACTAAACAACAACAACGAAGCTTCTTGTCATCTGCTCTTGCTGTTCTGTGAACCACCTTCTTCTTTCTACGGGCAGTACCCTTCCCACCGCTGCGCACTTGAGCTTGCAGCTTAGATAGTTTTTCTTGATTCATGATAGTTTCTTTCATCTGCGGCCACTGCTCCCACCTTCACCGCCTCCACGCCTACCTATCTCCCTTTCCCCCCAGTGCAGGCAATGCTAAGACCAATGGTGCGATTCCGAAAAAAAGCAGCTTTCTATGTTCCTTCATAGACCAAATAATTGTTTGAGAGGCTGAGGCTGCATGACCTAAAAGTTCAGGGATCAGCATATGTGCATGCAAGGGAAATGGAGTTCCGTCCCATCTCTCTATGAGCTAGCCAACCGTTTCCAAAGAGGAGTCCAGCTTTCTCCATGTAATCTCCAGCGTTCAAACTTTAAGGCGGCCAACTTACAGCCACCTCAGCACTTATGTCTGCAAATACTTTCACCTGATAGTCCCGCGGGAAGATAGAAGGAAGGGGAGGGGGTGTGGGGAGGGGAGGGGAGGGCCGCTGCTCCATAGAGACAGGCCAGGGTTTTTCAAATAGTTCTGCTAATTTCACAAAGATGCGTGATAATGTCCCCCATATGGCTTTCTGCTTTTTAACAACAAGAAATTGAACCCACATTTTGGAGACACAAGTTTTGCTGATAGACAGCTGATAGTAACTATTGGCCTTTTGGTTTTAATTATTCTAAAAACAGCCTAGGGATCATTTACCCAGAGTTAATGGCCTTTTTAAGGAGCAAGATAAGTCCACAGATGTGACAGGGAGCAGCATGTGGGTCAAAGCTACTGCTGAGGTTAGAACTGGGAGTTGTCAGACATCCCAGAACCAGCCTGTACAGTACAGGAATGTGTCCTTCCAGGGTCTGAACGAACTTTTCGTCCTCAACATTGTCTGTGGCTGGATCCAGACTTAGTCATGTTCAAGGGAGACTGATGGAAGTCAAGGGGGCTTTATTGAGTCATGACTGACTTAAGTCCCACTGATCTCAACAGGTCTGCTCTAAGCACAACTATGCCTGGATCCAAATCTGTGTAGAACATTCTATAAAATCCTCTTGGGGTGGCTACACTGCGCTGATTTAATGTTCCTCCCTGAACATTCCACGTCCATCAATTTCCTACCTGTTCCACCGGATCAGATCCTCAATTCTGGATCACATATGCAGCAAGCTAAAAGTGGACAGGATTTCTACAGCTTGAATACAGGTGCTTAACACTCACCTGAGATCTGTACAGAAATTGTTCTTTGGAAACCTGGCAACCTCAGCCGATTGAACTACACAGCCCAGATCCTGTCCATATTTACTCAGAAGTAACCCCTGTTGATGAGGGACGCGGGTGGCACTGTGGGTTAAACCACAGAGCCTAAGATTTGCCGATCAGAAGGTCGGCAGTTCGAATCCCCACGACGGGGTAAGCTCCCGTTGCTCGGTCCCTGCTCCTGCCAACCTAGCAGTTCAAAAGCACGTCAAAGTGCAAGTAGATAAATAGGTACCGCTGCGCCGGGAAGGTAAACGGTGTTTCTGTGCGCTGTTCTGGTTCACCAGAAGCGGCTTAGTCATGCTGGCCACATGACCCGGAAGCTGTACACCAGCTCCCTCGGACAATAAAGCGAGATGAGCGCCGCAACCCCAGAGTCGGTCACAATTGGACCTAATGGTCAGGGGTCCCTTTACCTTTACCTAACCCCTCTTGAGTTTTGACAGGCTTACTCCCTGGGGGGAAATGCAAAGGACTGGGCTAATAATAATAATAATAATAATAATAATAATAATAATAATTTATTTATACCCCGCCCATCTGCCTGGGCTTCCCCAGCTACTCTGGACAGCTTCCAACAAAATATTAAAATACCGTAATACATCAAACATTAAAAGCTTCCCTAAACAGGGCTGCCTTCAGATGTCTTCTAAAAGTCTGGTAGTTGTTGTTCTCTTTGACATCTGGTGGGAGGGCGTTCCACAGGGCGGGCGCCACTACCGAGAAGGCCCTCTGCCTGGTTCCCTGTAACTTGGCTTCTCGAAGTGAGGGAACTGCCAGAAGGCCCTCAGCGCTGGACCTCAGTGTCCAGGTAGAATGATGGGGGTGGAGACGCTCCTTCGTTTGGATACAAAAATGTTGACACTACATTCAGACAATCCTGTGATGTTGTTGTCGCCTCTTCTAATGGTGAACTTAGGTGGGGAGTATCAGTGGGGCCAAAAGAGTGCCACTGGGAAAGAAGAGGTGAGTCTTGGCATACTCCAATATTTGCAAAAGTATAAGATTAAAAAAAAAAAATTCAAGGCAGGCCATGCTCTTTATCCACAAGCCAGTGGCGTAGCGTGGGCAGCCAGTACCCAGAGCCATGCAAAGGGTGGGAGGAAGGGAAGCAGACAAGGTATGCATGGGCATTCAATGACCTGAGGCATCTTCGTCACCCAGGAGATCTATGTAAACAAATAGCCAAAGCAAAATAAATGGCTCCAATATCAGGATAAGCAACAGCCTAAAAGACACTTCAGAAGCATCTAAAGATGTAGAAATAGCCACTATCTGCGGTGGCTTTTACAAAAATGATTAGGCCAATTCATGGAGGACTGGCCAATTGCCAACTATTAGCCTTGAAGGCTAAATGGCGACTTCCATGTTCAGATACCATATTCCAGAGATGGGAAACTTGTGGCCCTCTAAATGTTTCCGGACTCCAGCTCCCATCACTCCCAGCCAGTATGACCAATGGGAGCTGGAGTCTAGCAACACCTGAAAGGCCCAAAGGGTTGCCTAGGCCTACCACACACCTCTCAGGGTTGGATATTTGTAACAAAATGAAGACATAGGCTGCACATGATGTTGACTGACTGCCGGCCCTTCCATTAGGCAGAGTGAAACAGAGTGTGCCCCACAGTTTGTCCTCAAACCCCTAAAATAGCCTGAAGCCTCCCACTGCCTTGGGTTGGTGCCTATCACATTGCCAGAGTTGGTAACAAGATTCAGCAGCCATTCACTCGACTGCTTCTGCATGTGGGACACACACCATCTTGTCCTTTGCCTCAGGCAACGAAATGTCTTGGGTTGGGCCTGGACTGCTGTGAGGGGGGAAGCCGGAATACTAAAGGAGAGAAAGAGAATGGAATATCCAGGAAGAAGGTATGGCTGGCCAGTGGCGTAGCTCCAGGCAAGTAATTTGCGCCCCCTAACCCATGGATTTGCGCCCCCTAACCCTAACCCCCAGATGTTGCGCCCGGTGCGGCCAGCCCCCCCTGCACCCCCCACGCTACGCCACTGTGGCTGGCTACCCTGAATGGGAGCCTTCCGCACCGCAACACCTCGTTGCAGTCCCCACTTCTAAACTTGACGACAGCAACTCCTCCTTTGCAGGAAGGGTGACGAGAGGCGACCGGCGTATTCTTGCGGCTTCTCCGCAGAGGAAATCTCCCTTCTGCGAGGGAAGAGCCTATCAATTTTGCAGAGCTTTTCAGCCCATTATCACATTACAGGTAGACAGTTGTCACAAGGCATTAGGCTTAAATGACTTTGACAGCATAACTGCGGGCTAGCTCCAGGCTTGGCAGCCTGCGGAACACCTGCAGCTCGCAATGCGCGGCAGCCACAAGGCCAGGCCAGGGTGTTCCGCCCAGAGGCAGAGAGGGATGTTTCGCTTCCTGCATCACTGGGAAGAGCTGCCCTCAACTGACAGCCAACATCACAAGACGCCTCTTTAACACACACACACACACACACACACAGAGAGAGAGAGAGAGAGAGAGAGAGAGAGAGAGAGAGAGAGAGACCTTGACCAGACATTGGTCCAGAACATATATCTTTTTTTTTTTACCATATAATTTTTATTATTAAACATAAAACATAAACATAAAACAAGACAAACAACAACAACAACGAAAAATAATATATATATATACAGTAGTTTCACATCATTTTCATCACTACATTTTCTTTCAAACTTCCCTCAGCTGTCCCGTAAATCATCCGTATTCATCACTTTCATTACGCATTCCTCAATCTTGTATTGACATTATTTATCTCTTTTCCTCCTATTCCCTTTAATCAATACTTGTTACTTTTTTACAGTGCTTCTTTAAATCCCTTAAGCGTCATCTTTCCTTTACTTAAGCATTCCAGATAATCTACATATTTCTTCCAGTCCCCGATGAATTTTTGGTCTCTTAAGTATCTAATCTGGTCCAGAACATATATCAGACCAGCACCGGCCATATTTAATAAAGAGAGACCTCTTTATGGCATTTCTTGATAAAAACACTCATCAGAAAAAACAAGAACATGACTTTTCCCATGAGGAAGAATGGAATCTCAGACTGTCCTTATTTTCCAGAGACGGTCCCAGATTTACAAAAGCTGTCCTGGTTTCTGATCTGATCCCAGATTGTCCCGCTTTTCCTTAGGACGTCCCTATTTTCATCAGAGAAATGTTGGAGGGCAAGGAGTTGTGTGACCCCTGAGCCAAGGAGATAAGTATCTAAACAACCTTTGGAAGATATCTGAAGGCAGCCCTCTATGAGGATGTTTTTAATGTTTAATGGGTGGCACTGGGGTCTAAACCACTGAAGAAAAGAAGAACAGTCTGGATTTGATATCCCGGTTTATCACTACCCGCAGGAGTCTCAAAGCAGATACTGAGCCTAGGGCTTGCCTATCAGAAGGTCGGCAGTTCAAATCCCCGTGATGGGGTGAGCTCCCATTGCTCGGTCCCAGCTCCTGCCAACCTAGCAGTTTGAAAGCACGTCAAAGTGCAAGTAGATAAATAGGTACCGCTCAGGTGGGAAGGTAAACTGCGTTTCCGTGTGCTGCTCTGGTTCACCAGAAGCGGCTTAGTCATGCTGGCCACATGACCCGGAAGCTGTACGGAGGCTCCCTCGGCAAATAAAGCGAGATGAGCGCTGCAACCCCAGAGTCATTTGCAACTGAAACTAATGGTCAGGGGTCCCTTTACCTTTACCTTTATGTTTTCATATATGTTGGAAGTCGCCAGGAGTGGCAGGGGCAACCCAGTCAGATGGGCAGGGTATTATTATTATTATTATTATTATTATTATTATTATTATTGAATAGGATGTCCCTCTTTTCATAGTAGAAACGTCAGAGGGTATGGAATCTGCCTTAAACGAAATCAGACCATTTGGTTCATCCTACTAAGTACTGTGTCTTTGGTTGGAACTTCCATTTCTGTGCATATAGAATCCTAGCCACTGTCGTTACATACCTAAAGATTGATTCTATATTTATTTATGCACTCACACACTCAAAACCAAGATGAGTTGTGCACTGCCATATTTTAAAGCCAGAATTCTAGCTGCTAGGACAAGGACGGCACAGCCCTAGCAGTGGAAGCGGGAAATTCAGGGCAAGCAATACAGAAATGTCGATTCTTCACCAAGTGCCTTATGGACCACAGCTGCCTAATGTCAGTGAGTGAGTCCCCCATACAGAACAGGCAGCTACCACTCCTGCATTTTAGTTCAGAAGGATGGTCACTAAGTGGGTCTTTTCAAAGGCAGGAGAACACAATGTGAAGAACGCTGCGTCACAACCATGGGCACCATCTCTGGGTGGCCCTGGGGGCCCGAGCACCCACAATAATTTTGTTGTGGGTGCTCAGCACCCACACCACAGGGCCCCCAACGCAACATCTGGTGCCTTGTGAAGCACCGGAAGTCACGTCCGAGACCTCACGAGACCTCAGAACCTGACTTCAGGACCTCACGTCACAACGTGTTGGCAAGTTTGCACCCCCAATCACAACGGTTCGGTCGCCATTTTGCCTCAATCCTCTGAAATACGCGACTGAGCAAACGATGCCAATTCCAGATGAAATGGCAGAACAGCCCACGATCAGTGAAGAAAAGCTAAGTCAGTAATAACTAATTTATATCCTGCTCTTCTACGACAGTACTCATAGCAGCTTACATTAAAAAAAAACCCACATCAAATACAATAATAAAAATGCAATTAAAAACTAAGCAATTAGAAACAATACCATTAAAGGACTAAGAGCAGCAATTAAAAACACACACGCCTCTTAAAGGCTGGAACAGACCTGCAGCAGCAGCAAAATATTTTTTTTCTCTTCAAAACAAAGATGGGGGGGGGGATGCTTGCCCAAACAAATTCATTTTTTGATGCTGATCAAAGGAGCTTGAAAAGGGGGAGGCCTGGAAGGGCGTTCTGGAGATTAGGCACCCCCAATGGAAAAACCTTGCCCTGAATGTCTCAAAATGGCACGGAGAGGAAGTCTTCCAAATCTGGACTTGGAGTCCAGTATGGCAGTAAGCAGTCCTTGAGAAAGCAAGTTTTAGAAATGTGATCTAATGTACAGTGTTACAGAGGCAGGACTAGCCTCAACCAGAAGTCCAGCATTTCACACATTTCCAAGACAGGCTGGGCAGCATCCTCACTTTTGACTTTCAGGCATCATTTGACAACCTTTTATGCAGAAAGGCCTATGCAGCTGTTTAAATAATAATAATAATAATAATAATTAGAATTTTGAATTAGAATTAGAATTAGAATTAGAATTAGAATTAGAATTAGAATTAGAATTTATATACCACCCTATAAGGTAAGAGGGAAATGGGTGGCACTGTGGTCTAAACCACAGAGCCTAGGGCTTGCCAATCAGAAGGTCGGCGGTTCAAATCCCTGCGATGGGGTGAGCTCCCGTTGCTCAGTCCCAGCTCCTGCCAACCTACCAGTTCAAAAGCACGTCAAAGTGCAAGTAGATAAATAGGTACTGCTCTGGCGGGAAGGTAAACGGAGTTTTCCAGAAGTGGCTTAGTCATGCTGGCCACACGACCCAGAAGCTGTACGCCGGCTCCCTCAGCCAATAAAGCGAGATGAGCGCCGCATCCCCAGAGTCAGTCATGACTGGACCTAATAGTCAGGGGTCCCTTTACCTTTACTATAAGGTTAAGGTAAAGAACCCCTGGACGGTTAAGTCTAGTCAAAGGCAACTATGGGGTTGTGGCGCTCATCTTGCTTTCAGGCCGAGGGAGCCGGCTTTTGTCCACAGTCAGCTTTCCGGGTCATGTGGCCAGCAGGACTAAACCGCTTCTGGCACAATGGAAACCAGAGCACATGGAAACGCCATTTACCTTCCCGCCAGAGCGGTACCTATTTATCTACTTGCACTGGCGTGCTTTCAAACTGCTAAGTTGGCAGGAGCTAGGACCGAGCAACGCGAGTTCACCCCGTCATGGGGATTTGAACTGCCGACCTTCTGATCGGCAAGCCCAAGAGGCTCTGTGGTTTAGACCACAGAGCCACCCACGTCTATACCCGCAAGTCTCAGGGCAGTTCATTGTGTAGCCAGCCATTTTAACTATTGTTCTCTACTGCTTTACTTTTTATGTTGCTGTAAACTGCCCTGATGTTTTGTGAGAGAGCAATAGCTAAATCCTTCTATCCATAGAAATAAATACATGAATAAATGGCCAAGGGTACAAATCATAAATCAAAATATCGGAATACAGGACGCTGCTGTATGAACTGAAATTGGGCATGGGAGAGGTTGACCAGGCCCCCGCTCTACAGGTTCTAATTTTTTGTTTTGTTTATTTAGATATTTCTATACTACCCTGCACCAAAAATGGTTACAAAGAGGGGTGTTTTTTTGGGGGGGGGGACAAGGTAATATAAAAACACAATACATAATAAACTGAAATGGCAGAAAGAATTCTCACAAATAGCAGAATTGACAGCATCGTGCGAATGAATTCAGGCATCAGCCCCTAAAAACCTAAACAAATGGATGTTGGTGGTTGCTTTTAGTCTCGCATATAAAAGAATATAAAGTTGGGGTGAGACACACTTCGGTGGGGAGGTAATTCCCCCAGAAAAATCAGAAAGAAAACAGTTATTTCCTCAAGCCAATCCAGGAAGCTGAGAAAATTAGGATGAGGACACCTGCTTATTTGCAAAGCACCTTTGAACTCTGGGGACACAGTAATGGCCCTGGCACTGAGGGGAGAGCTACATTCTTTGGGATCTTCTTGTAGTCCCCATTGGTTCAAACTAGAAAACAGGAGGTTGGATGAGAGAGGGCATGATTTAAAGCCTGTCCTTTCAGGTGGGTTTTTTAAGAGCCTGGGAAATTTATTTCCGAGATAGCTTTAAGACCAAGTCCTGTAACGTGTACACACAGCTGAAATTGCCCTGCTGGTATTAGTCTGTAATTTAGTGACTGGTATGTGATCAAAAGCTTGGGACGCGGGTAGCGTTGTGGGTTAAACCACAGAGCCTAGGACTTGCCAATCAGAAGGTCGGCAGTTCATTATTTTTTTATATATATAAATATTTATTAAGGTTTTTTTTTTTATATAAAAGAAATGCACAAATAATAAACAGCATTGGTTATATCGTAACATAATTTCATAACTTCTTTGGACTTCCTCACGTTTTCTGCTCCCACTTACATCGTTGAATAATTTTTTCAAGCAAATTATCAACTTGTTTGCAATCTTATATCCAATCATTTAAATATAATCTAACAATTCTCCAAAAGGTTTATGTTTTCCTTAATCTGACTTATCATCAAATTCCAGTCTAATTTAGTGGTGGCCAGTTATTTATGATCAAGCATCCTTCTTAACGTTCAACCAAATTACAATATTTTTGTAAATAAGTCTTAAATTTCTTCCAATCTTCTTCAATCCTTTCTTCTCCCAGATCTCGGATTCTGCCAGTCATCTCCGCCAGTTGCATATAGTCTATCAGCTGCATCTGCCACTCTTCCAGTGTGGGTAGATCTTGAGTTTTCCAGTTCTTGGCGATGAGTATCCTTGCTGCCGTTGTTGCATACATAAAAAATGTTCGGTCCTTCTTTAACACCTTCTGGCCGACAATACCCAGGAGAAAGGCCTCTGGTTTCTTATATATCATTATATATCATTTCCCAGAAGGCCTTCACTTTAGGGCAAGTCCACCAGAGGTGAAAGAATGTTCCTTCATTTCCTTTACATTTCCAACATTTGTTATCAGACGAATGGTATATTTTGGCAAGTTTAACTGGGGTCATGTACCATCTGTATATCATTTTCATTACATTTTCCTTCAAAGCATTACATGCAGTGAAGTTCAGCCCAGTGGTCCACAACCTTTCCCAGTCCTCAAACATAATGTTATGCCCAATGTCCTGTGCCCACTTTATCATAGCCGATTTAACCATTTCGTCTTGTGTGTTCCATTTTAACAGCAAGTTATACATTCTTGATAATACCTTAGTCTTTGGTTCTAACAATTCTGTTTCCAATTTCGATTTCTCCACCTGGAACCCTAACTTTTTATCATTTTTAAAAACTTCTTTAATCTGGGCGTAATGTAACCAGTCTCGCACTTTATCCTTCATTTTCTCCAAACTCTGCAATTTCCAATTGTCTCCATCTTTTTCTAATATTTCCCATTTGGCCTCCATATTGGGTCTTTTTCGGGCCTTAGCTTCCAGAGGGGAAAGCCACCTCGGAGTTTTGTTTTCCAATAAGTCTTTGTATTTTGTCCAGACATTAAATACTGCTTTCCTGACAATATGGTTCTTAAAGGCCTTATTGATCTTAACTTTGTCATACCATAAGTATGCATGCCAACCAAAAGCATTGTTAAAACCTTCCAAGTCCAACACATCAGTGTCTTCGAGAAGTAGCCAGTCTTTTAGCCAGCAGAAAGCTGCGGCTTCATAGTACAACTTTAAGTCTGGCAGGGCAAAGCCCCCTCTTTCTAGAAGGTCGGCAGTTCAAATCCCCATGACGGGGTGAGCTCCCATTGCTCGGTCCCAGCTCCTGCCAACCTAGCAGTTCGAAAGCACTTCAAAGTACAAGTAGATAAATAGGTACCGCTCCGGCGGGAAGGTAAACGGTGTTTCCGTGTGCTGCTCTGGTTCACCAGAAGTAGCTTAGTCATGCTGGCCACATGACCTGGAAGCTGTACGCCGGCTCCCTTGGCCAGTAATGCGAGATGAGCGCCGCAACCCCAGAGTCGTCCATGACTGGACCTAATGGTCCCTTTACCTTTACCTTAAGGAAAAGTGGGATGTTCTGGGATCAAATCAGAAACTGGGACGACTTCTCTAAATCAGGGACGCCCCTGGAAAATAGGGATAGTTGGAGGGTCTATAAGAGGTAAGGATTTCCTCTGGCTCATTCCTAGGCATGTGACCACCTCTCCATACACAGACCTGGAAAGATGGTCATGAGAGAATGAAGACTCCACCTTTTAGTTTACCACAGCCGATGTCCTGGCATTTAGTTGACAGATACCCAAAGCTTTTTCACACAGGATTAAAGAGCCTAGCTTTTATTGACCTCCCTGTCAAACGGGCCCCCACTGTCACAGGCCTTTACCCCCACTAAACCCAGGTTTTTCTGGGCTCGTTTGCCCCACATTTGCATGGCAGAAGCTCTTTTACAAAGAGACCACCAGCAACAAATGTCATTGCTGGTTCAGAGCTCGGTTTGAAGGTATTTAGATAGAACAATAATTGCCCAGGGATGTGGTTTGCTCTGAAGCGAACTAAAGACTGTGTTTATATGTCCCAAATTCCTAGTGACGCTAATAATTGCAACCTCCGGCTCAATAAAATGCACAAATAATGTTACTGAAATCTTTCCAATCAAAAGGTATTATTTTGGGTTTAAAAACAGATGCAGCACTCAGTATTTAGAAGAAAGACGACTGGGCGGGTCTACCTCTATTTCAAGAGAGAACCCAAAAATACTGGAAATTTGGTCAAGTACCTCTCTCTTTTTATAGCCTTTTTATTGCAGGGTTATTATAATCTTCAAACGTCCTTATTTTTCCCCCCCTAATCAGCTAACACACTCCAGTTTCTGATCAAACTCTGCTGAAAGCAAGCAAATTAAAGCACAGAGAATATCAAGACAATTCCCTTCATCCTAAAGTTTTTGGGTCCATATCCTAGTAGAATGTTCTGAGCCTGGAAAAGATGACTGCCAACTTCAGTGTATCACGTGATTCTTTCCTGCTTCCACAAGGCAAGGGGAGGCAACCGCCTCAGGTGGCAGGGTGTACAGAGGTCTACAGATCCTGCCTCCAAGGAACGCATTGCCTGCTGGTGCTTCTGCTGCTGCCCCAATGGCAGCAAAGTTGGCAGTCTCCTCGGCAGCCCCTGCCCCAATTCTGCCTCGACAGCGACCCCTTGGCAGAGAGGAAGCACCACTGGTCTCCTGCCACACCTAGTGAGGATATGGCAGGGGTTGCCATTTGGGGTCTCTTAGACTCTTAGGAGGTCTGTCCGGAGATCGAAACAGGTCGCTGTGAGAAGCGTTGCTGTGCGCAGGCGCAGGCACAGGCGGTGATTGCCCGCTTCCGCACATGCACAAACTGCGGCAAACCCACCGGTTACTTCCTGGTTTGCCCCAGTTGTGACTCGGAACAACTGTAAGAAGAGACAGTGGTAAGCAGAGGTTCGACTGTAGTCACAAAGTATATACATGTGGAGATAATCCCAGTGTCCTCTGTTGGCTGAGAACCAACAGAGCAATTCTAGCTAAAAGCTGCTTCTCCAATGCAAAGGAAGTATGTCCCAGCCAGGAGGAAATAGGAAGTTTTCGACTGGCTGGACCAAACATTCCCCTGCATGACCACTCTATGAAAACAAGGAATGTTGTACTTGACTGCTACTTATGTATCGCATCCCACAGTTCTGCGATGTTTCCCCAGCATTACTGAATTATTGCCTCAAATAGAAACACAGGAAGCTGACATTGGTCTATTTGTTCAGCGTTGTCAGTGGTTCTCCAGGGTTTGGGGCAGAGCCTACTCCCAGCCCTACCTGGGGATGCCAGGGATCGGGACCTTGTGCCTACAAAGCAGATGCTCGACCGCTGAACCATAGCCATTCAGCCTTCCGCTGGAGCTCAACAAATGGGAGACAAAACAAAACAAAACAAAAACACATCCAGAACATTTGTGGAATGGAAAGTTAACAGGATTTCAGCAGGAGGCCACTTGGTGTGTACTGATTGGAAGTAGCGTTTCCGTCCCAAAGCTTTTGCAGGCACAAACAATATCTGAAAGTGAGATTGCATTGCATAGAGCCACACTTGAGCAGAGGCAGATTTAGGGGAGCACATTTGATAAGCCCTCACTGGGCACTGAGCCAAGAGGGTGCCTGTTATGTACTGAGTTGAATAGGATCCAAAATGCAGCAGTCTGATTGGTCCTAGAACAATGCAGCAGTATGATTGGTCTGCAGGAGCCACCCAATCCAGCTCCAGATGGAAGTGAATGCACAACCTGATTGGCCTACAGGAGAATTCCGGAATTAGCCAATCACGTGCAGCCCATTGTGTATATAAAGCAGATACTTTGGGGGAACTTTCATTCCTCCTCACCACTATGAGCTGAATAAAGAGCATGAAATCCACTCCTGACCCTGAGTATATTTCAGTGCCACAGGAAGTGCCACAACAATGACTTAGGATGGAAGGCAAGAAACAGTGGGCGCCGAATTTTGGTGTCACACAGGGTGCCCCTGAATTTTAAAAGCCCAAAGCCTGTCACTACATGGATTATTATTATTATTTATACCCCGCCCATCTGGCTGGGTTTCCCCAGCCACTCTGGGCGGCCTCCAACAAAATATTAAAATACAATAATCCATCATATATTAAAAGCTTCCCTAAACAGGGCTGCCTTCAGATGTCTTTTAAAAATCAGATGGTTGTTTATTTCCTTGACATCTGATGGGAGGGCGTTCCACAGGGAGGGCGCCACTACCGAGAAGGCCCTCTGCCTGGTTCCCTTTACCTTCACTTCTCGCAGTGAGGGAACTGCCAGAAGGCCCTCGACGCTGGACCTCAGTGTCCAGGCTGAACAATGAGGGTGGAGATGTTCCTTTGTGCACAAAGGAAGGTAAGTCTGGAAGAGCCCATAGTATGAAACGGCAGAAAAGGGAAGGGAAGGGAAGGCGTCTAGAGGAAGTAGGGGGAAGTTAGGGAGGGGAGATAAATAGGTCATAAGGTTACCAGACATCCCCGTTTCCTGGGGACAGTCCCCGGATTTACAAATCAGTTCCCACACAAAATCCATTGAAGTTGAAAAGTGTCCCTGGATTCATTGAAGAAAATCTGGTAACCTTAAAATAGGATTAGGGTGAGGGATGGAGTAAAAGGTAAAGGGAGCCCTGGAACCCATTAGGTCCAGTCGTGACTGACTCTGGGGTTGCGGCGCTCATCTTTATTGGCCGAGGGAGCTGGCGTACAGCTTCCGGGTCATGTGGCCAGCATGACTAAGCCGCTTCTGACGAACCAGAGCAACGCACAGAAAGGCCGTTTACCTTCCCGCCAGAGCAGTACCTATTTATCTACTTGCACTTTGACATGCTTTCGCACTGCTAGGTTGGCAGGAGCAGGGACTGAGCAATGGGAGCTCACCCCATCGCGGGATTCAAACCGCCGACCTTCTGATCAGCAAGTCCTAGGCTCTGTGGGATGGAGTGGAGCCCCCCAAATGCTGCTGCTTCCCTTTCCATCCTAGTGCTCCCTCCCTTTCCATTTTTGTGGGCCCCAACTTGTTTGTTCTAAATTAAAATCAACATTGCCTTCAAGTTAAACAGTAGTCGGATCTTGTTATTGCACTTAATAGGCATCACATCTGGAAAACGTTTATTGGTGTATATATACTCAAACATTAGATCCTCCCCCCTCCCTCCAATATGAAGTCAGGTTCATTTTTCAATCTTTGGTCATTTTAGATAAATGTGACTTAAACCCAGATTTATCTGGCTTAGTCTACGTTTTATATTTCTGATCTCACAGCTGTCAGCTAATAATTCAAGGCAGAGCGATTTTCGTTCCGTGCTCATTATGAAACTCAGCTTTAAAAAAATACTTCGTCATTACCTATTGGAGCACAAACACAGCTAAAAAACAATTACCTTCCGTTAAGTTAGCAATGGACATTTTGGGCTGAGGAAATAAACAAGTAGGGCTAGTCTCTTTCTTTCGAAGTTTCTTCTGAGCCAAGAGTTGATGTTTTGATGAGCAAAGAGTTAACTGTTCCACTTCAAGTATATGAGCACTCATAGAACTGCTGTACAAATCTATTTCTATCAAAACTCTTTTTTAAAAAAATAAAAATCTAAGGCGGCAGTGCTTGCAAATCTTATGCATGTTTTCTCAGAAGTAAACTCAGAAGTTTACTCAGGTAAACTGAGAACAGGATGTTGGATAGATGGGTCTTTGGTTTCATCCAGCAGGGCTTTTCTTAAGAAAAGTTAAGACCTGCTTCATTCAACGATAGTGTCCTTTAATTTTTACATTCCTCAGCTTTCCCTTTTTAAATATCAAAAACACATTAGAGGGGGAAATGGCCCCTACCCAGAATACCTGAAGGAGTGTCTCCACCCCCCATCGTTCACCTCCGAGGGTCTTCTGGTGGTTCCCTCCCTGTGAGAAGTGAGGTTGCAGAGAACCAGGCAGAGGGCCTTCTCAGTGGTGGCACCCACCCTGTGGAACGCCCTCCCATCAGATGTCAAGGAAATAAACAACTACCTGACTTTTAGAAGACATCAGAAAGCAGCCCTGTTTAGGGAAGTTTTTAATGTTTGAAGTTTCATTTTGTTTTTAGTGTTCTGCTGGGAGCTGCCCAGAGTGGCTGGGGAAACCCAGATGGGCGGGGTATAAATAATAAAATTATTATTGTTATTACCAGAAGATTGTAAAAATTAGAGTACACTGTCCTCACATGCAAGACTGCATGTGTCTGTGAATGGATGTTCAATGGAGGAATCCAGCTCAACTAATGCCAGTTCTGGAATTCTTCAACCTAGGTCCAAATGTGGAAAACTTCCAGTCTGAATCTATGGAACAATAGAAAGTCACCCTAACCTACACCACGGTTCCATTTACCTCCATATTGTCTGCACGGACTGCCAGCAGCTGCCCAAGGTTTCAGATACAGTGGTACCTCTGGATGTGAACGGGATCCGTTCCGGAGCCCCGTTCGCATTCTGAGTAGAATGTAACACACAACTGCACGTCTGTGTATGCGCGGGTCGTGTTTCACTGCTTCCGCGCATGCGCGTGATGTCATTTTGAGCGTCTGCACATGCGCGTGCGGCGAAACCCGGAAGTAACGTGCTCTGTTACTTCCGGGTCGCCACGGAGCGCAACCCGAAAATGCTTAACCTGAAGCTACTTCAACCGAGGTATGACTGTACATGACTTGCCCAGGGCTACCTGCAGGTGCCAGGATCGGAACCCAAGTTCTGAGGAGTCCAGCCTGAGGACTCGTACAGCTGAAGGGGTATTTGAACTATCCCTTAAGTCTCATTAGACACACTGAAACCTGGAAGCCCAGTTGTCAAAGTTGATAATTGGGGTCAAAGACCCCCGCAGATGTCACCATCAGAGCTCCTGTTTCAACTCCTGCCTCGCAATTTATCCCCCTCGACCCTGCCCATTTGGAAACCGTAATGAAAGCAGGCTTTGCCATGCGCTGATTGAAACCGAACGATCCGTTGCTTTACAATCGGTGCTTCACCTCCTTGACCCCCCCCCCCCCGCGATGGCATTTCTGCCCTTATGACCAGGCATAAACCTATCCCTCAACATGGTGGCTTCCGAAGTCAAGGCAGAATCGCTGTCAGTTTCCCCACTGACTCGGGTAGAACAGTAATATGGATTTATAGCAGTACCGATGGCAGAAAAGCACAACTCGTTCAGAGGTCAAGTACCTTTTAAGTGACTTGGAAAAAAATCAGTATTCTCGTATGCAAAAGGCAACTGGGGAGGAGGACAATGGCGAGGTGCTTTAAGTATAAACAAATGCACAGCTTTGCTGAAACACACTTCCTCCTGGCTGCGCATTTTATCGATGTGCCCTTTTCCTTGAGGGTGCCTATATCGCATCCATGTTCCATTATGTTCTGAGGCGGTTTTACCAGCCAAGGAGACGAGGCAAAGCGGCCAACTCGGGCAGCTGGCTTTGGGCGCTGCTATAGAAAGCAGACTGGGATGAACTCTATCTTGAATGCGGCATAATCTACCAAGAGGATCTCCTGAACAATCTTGGTTAAATGAGAGCAAGATGTTCGAGGTCTTAGCGTTGCGTGGCCATTCATTTTCAGCTGAGAGAAAAGGCAAAGAAGAGCCGAAGGGGTAGAAGTGTATGAAATTATGCAGGGAAAGTGGGTAGGGGAAAGTTTTTCTCCCTTTCGCAGAACCCTAGAATTCCTGGACGTCCAACGAAGCTGAATGTCAGAAGGTTCACGACAAATAAAGTACTTCCTCACACATGGGCCCAGTTTAACTGCAGAATTTGTGCCCATAAGAGGCAGTGATAGCCACTAACTTGGATGGCTTTAAAATTATCATTATTATTATTATTATTATCATCATCATCATTATTACTGAAGTGTAGGTGGGTTGCCACAAGGCAAGACACAGTGATTACAGCAAGAACCTTTGTTGAACTAACAGAACTAGACCACAGGGGCAAAGCAACTGCTTTTATACATTTCTGAAGGCCTGAGTCACTCCCACCCCCAACGTGATTGGCTGTCTAAACTTCCAAGCTGCCAATCACGACTCAGAGTTCAAGGGCCAATGGCAGAGGCCCAAATCCTGAAATGTTCTGTGATTGGATATCATGTATCAAATCAGAACACAGGGCCCCAGAATCCTCAGTCCAGACTTACGCTCGGGCAAACACAGACCACTGAATACATAATAATAGTAATTATTTTATTTATATGCAGCGCATCTGACTAGGTTTGCCCCAGTCACTCTCGGCGACTCCCAACAAAATATTAAAACACAATAAAACATCAGCCATTAAAAACTTCTCTGAACACTCAGGACTGCCTTCAGGTGTCTCTTAAAGGTTATATAGCTACTCATCTCCTTGACATCGGTTGGGAGGGCATTCCACAGGATGGGTGCCACCACCGAGAAGGCCCTCTGCCTGGCTCCCCATAGCCTCACTTCTCGCAGTGACGGAACTGCCAGAAGGCTTTCAGTGCTGGACCTCAGAGCGATGGAGTGGATACGCTCCTTCGGGTATATAGGGTCGAGACTGTTTAATAATAATTAAAAAGAGGATCAGACATAGGAGGCTAAGTAGACACCATGCTTCTGAATATCAGTTGCTGGAAACCGCAAGAAGAGAGAATGCTATTGTGCTGAGGTCATTTTCATGTGCTTTCTATGGGCAGCTGGTTGCTCACTGTGAGACCAGGATGCTGAGATGGGTGAGCCATTGCTTGATCCAGCGTGCTCTTCTTGTATTCTTATTCATATGGGAGGGGGGACCTTTTTTATCTTCCAACCCAGGAACCAAAGATTCATGGGAGAAAGCTACATTACACCCAAATAATTGCAGCTACTTGTATGTATTTGGAAGTTTCTCCTCAAGTATACATGAGGTGTGGGACGCAGGTGGCGCTGTAGGTTAAACCACAGAGCCTAGGACTTGGCGATCAGAAGTTCGGTGGTTTGAATCCCCGCAACGGGGTGAGCTCCCGTTGCTCGGTCCCTGCTCCTGCCAACCTAGCAGTTCGAAAGCATGTCAAAGTGCAAGTAAATAAATAGGTACCGCTCTGGCGGGAAGATAAACGGCATTTCCGTGTGCTGCTCTGGTTCACCAGAAGCGGCTTAGACATGTTGGCCACACGACCTGGAAGCTGTACGCCGGCCTATAGAGCGAGATGAGCGCCGCAACCCCAGAGTCGGTCACTAATGATCAGGGGTCCCTTTACCTTTACCTATACATGAGGTAACATTTCAGTTCAGGGCAGTGGAGGAGGGGAATGAGTAAGCAGCAGAGAAAAGGTGGAGGGGGCAGGAGAGGAGATAATGGCAGTGACCTACTAGGAGTTAAGAAAATAAAGTTTGCTGTTCTGAGCCTTTCTATTTCATCCCCCATTTTAGAAATCAGCCACAAGACGATCATGACCATTGTGTAACCATCTGAGTGAGAAATCACCTCAGAGTTGTTCAAAACTAAAAGCTTTGTCCAGGTATGAGTTAGCTAAACATTTGTGACAAATATGCCTGTGAATCCCTTTGCTCTCATCCTGCGCTGTTTGTTAAGAGTTGGTGCGCTTCTGATGAACCATTAGCCTCACTAATGTATTTTATTTGAACGGGCCATATAACTCCTCAGCAAAACTCAGAAATGAAAGAAGGGAAAGTTGGTGGGATTGTGACTGAGGTTGTTGTTGTTTAGTCGTTTAGTCGTTTAGTCATGTCCAACTCTTCGTGACCCCATGGACCAGAGCACGCCAGGCACTCCTGTCTTCCACTGCCTCCCGCAGTTTGGTCAAACTCATGCTGGTAGCTGTGAGAACAGTGTCCAACCATCTCATCCTCTGTCATCCCCTTCTCCTTGTGCCCTCCATCTTTCCCAACATCAGGGTCTTTTCCAGTGAGTCTTCTCTTCTCATGAGGTGGCCAAAGTGTTGGAGCCTCAGCTTCAGGATCTGTCCTTCCAGTGAGCACTCAGGGCTGATTTCCTTCAGAATGGATCGGTTTGATCTTCTTGCAGTCCATGGGACTCTCAAGAGTCTCCTCCAGCACCACAATTCAAAAGCATCCATTCTTCAGCGATCAGCCTTCTTTATGGTCCAGCTCTCACTTCCATACATCACTACTGGGAAAACCAGAGCTTTTACTATATGGACCTTTGTTGGGAAGGTGATGTCTCTGCTTTTTAAGATGCTGTCTAGGTAAAGACGCTCACTAAGGATTTCCATTCCCAAAGGCTCGTTGACCCAAGCTATGGTCTCGTACTCCATCCCTTCTTTTCTTTGCTAACTCTTCATCTTTATCTGATACGATTTGGAATGCAAATACCTCATAAAATCCAGCGCAAACAAGCTATCGATACTCAAGAGCTGAGAATGTCCTGATTTTAGGAGAGGGGGGAAAGGGGAGAGGGATCAGCCATATACTTTGCATCTTCATTTCTTCCGTTGTTAATCTGCCTTGCTTTTACAATGCAATACGTTTTATTTATCCATGGAACATATTGCCTCAGAAACTACTTTGTTGTGGGTGAGGTATCAGTTAATCATAAGCTAAATGGAAAAGGAACATTTTTTAAGAGAGAGGGGAAGTGACTCACTGCTTGAGAGGGAGGAGCCCAGGTTTCCAGATGGATGGGCCACAAATAACTTTTGTGTATCTTTCCTCACTCCCAAGAAGCCTCACAGAAACTGCTGTGCTTAAGAACTCCATCATTAACTTTGTAAGAAGGTTAAAAAAAACTTGGGTTGAAGAATCCCAATGCCACAGGGAGGCTGCTATTGCAGTTGCAAAAGCTGAACATCTGAGCCCTAGACATAGAATCATAAAATCACAGAATCATGTGACAGATGGCCATCCCACCTCTGCTTAAAAATCTCCAAGGAAGGAGAGCCCACCATTTTCCAAGAGAGTCTGTTCCACTGTCACAGAGCTCTTAACGTCAGAAAGTTCTTCCTGATGTTGAGTTGTAATCTCCTTCCATGTAATTGGTTCCAGCCTTACCCTCCAGAGCAGGAGAAAACAATCTTGCTCCAGCCTCCATGGATGAGCCAGTGTGGTGTAGTGGTTAAGAGCAGTAGACTCGTAATCTGGTGAACCGGGTTCGCTTCCCCACTCCTCCACATTCAGCTGCTGGGTGACCTTGGGCCAGTCACACTTCTTTGAAGTCTCTCAGCCCCACTCACATCACAGAGTGTTTGTTGTGGGGGAGGAAGGGAAAGGAGAATGTTAGCCGCTTTGAGACTCCTTCGGGTAGTGATAAAGCGGGATATCAAATCCAAATCCAAACACTTCCATGTGACAGCCCTTTAGGTTTTTTTTAAGATGGCTATCATGTCTCTTCTCAGTCTCTACTTTCCCAGGCTAAATGTATCCAACTCCCTCAATCGTTCCTCATAAGGCTTGGTTTCCAGGCCCTTTAGCATCTTGCAGTGGCAGACTTTTCAGCAATGTCCTGCACAATGCTAAAATTCAATGGGGGGGCCTCCATTCTACATGATCATTGTGGTTCCCCCTGCCAGTGAGGCCGGACCAGACGGGCTGCCCTAAAACTGCCTCTGCACTTTAGTTCCCCTCCTCTGCACACGTTCCTGCTTGTCAACATCCTTCTTAAGTTGTGGCACCCAGAACTGGACACAATATTCCAGGTGTGGTCTGATCAAGGCAGAATAGAGTAGTACTATTACTTCCCTTAGGGATGTGGGTGGCACTGTGGTCTAAACCACAGAGCCTAGGGCTTGCCCATCAGAAGGTCAGCAGTTCGAATCCCTGCAACGGGGTGAGCTCCCGTTGCTCAGTCCCTGCTCCTGCCAACCTAGCAGTTCGAAAGCATGTCAAAGTGCAAGTAGATAAATAGGTACCACTCTGGCGGGAAGGTAAACAGTGTTTCCGTGTGCTGCTCTGGTTCGCCAGAAGCGGCTGTACGCCCGCTCCCTCAGCCAATAAAGCAAGATGAGCACCTTAACCCCAGAGTCGTCCATGACTGGACCTAATGGTCAGGGGTCCCTTTACCTTTACTTTATTACTTCCCTTCCCTTTACTTTATTACTTCCCTTGTTGATGCAGCCTAGAATAGCGTTAGCCTTTTTTGCTGCTGCATCACACTGTTGGAGGTAGGGCTAAATACCTGTCCTCACTGCATCAGAGTCCTCTGTTTGGTGAGTAACACTCCGATGAGGACTAGTGTAACATTAATGCAGTCTTAAATCTGAGCAGTTCCGAGTCTGGGAAATTCAAAAGCACGACCAAACAGGAAAGGAAAAGCTGGAAAGTCTTTTTTGAAGTCTAAAGGGGGAAAAGCCAGTTAAAATGAATGAAGAATTTTCATTCATCACCAAAGGCTCATTGACCAGATTAGAGTCTCCTGAACCTGGTAGGATTAAGGTGGATATATTTACTCGGGAAAAGCCAATAACCAATTAGCTGAATGGATTCTACTGTTCGTAGGACTCTCTGTTTATTAAATATCAAAGAGAACTAGGTCAATTTCTTAATATGCTCCCTAATATTTTCTCCGCCTTATGTTCCCTTTTATTGTTATTACTTTCAGCCTTGCACTAATATATTTAGCACAGAGGATGACAAGGGCAGGGAAGGTGAGGCGTGAGCAGGTAGCCAAGGCCACAGAATAAAACTTGGGGGGTGGAGGCAGGAATGGTCCAGTCACAGAACACACAGGCAGGAGGGCTTTGGGTTCCGGGTTCAGGCCAACCAAGATTCTGAAAAAAACCACATTCCCCAATTCTGTGTGACCAACTCAAACTCGAACACATGTAAGTTTTGCAGGAAGTGGACCTCAGCAACAACACTTGGCTTGTGGGCACAACTCCTTTGCTGTCTGGCAGCCTTAAGGGGCAAGATCCACACAGTATCGTTTGCAGCAAAGCCAGATATTATGACAGCAATCCAGCATATACAATCCAGTCCTTAAAGTATAGTGCAGCCCAGTGCATTTCCCTGTTCCCCAGCCTTACCGTACAATTCTTTCCATTTCACAGAAAGAGGACTGAGACTGAGAAGTACTTAGGCGCCCTGTGCCAAATTTGTTGTTGTTGTTTAGTCGTTTAGTCGTTTAGTCGTGTCCGACTCTTCGTGACCCCATGGACCAGAGCACGCCAGGCACTCCTGTCTTCCACTGCCTCCCGCAGTCTGGACTCATGCTGGTAGCTTTGAGAACACTGTCCAACCATCTCGTCCTCTGTCGTCCCCTTCTCCTTGTGCCCTCCATCTTTCCCAACATCAGGGTCTTTTCTAGGGAGTCTTCTCTTCTCATGAGGTGGCCAAAGTATTGGAGTCTCAGCTTCACGATCTGTCTTTCCAGTGAGCACTCAGGGCTGATTTCCTTCAGAATGGATAGGTTTGATCTTCTTGCAGTCCATGGGACTCTCAAGAGTCTCCTCCAGCACTACAATTCAAAAGCATCAATTCTTCGGCGATCAGCCTTCTTTATGGTCCAGCTCTCAGTTCCATACATCACTACTGGGAAAACCATACAGGGAAACCTGTGCCAAATAGTCTCTAGCAATTTATAGCTGTTTTTATTATTGGATAATACAAAACTATTTTTTGGGGGGGGTGTTAAGGTTTTGATGGTGTCATGCAAAGAAAAACTAAGAAAACCACGCTTGAAACTACTGGAAAAGGTGACTTAATAGTTAGTGTCGTATGTTGTTAAATATATACAGGGAATGAAATGACTCAATTCCACCAATAGAACTGGCCTCTGGGGAATCTATTTTGCCAGCAAAACATACCTCTTTATCAGTGAGAAAATGAGGCAGAGGCTTAATTTTTTTATCCTGATCAGTGCACCTGCCCCATTAAATCTTCCTCCATGGAGTGAATGAAAACAAATCCACTTTCTACATGCAGAAAAGCCCACAAGGTATTACTGCATGCAAAACAATAACAATAACAATTCCGGAATCCTACGGAAACTCGTACAGATCCCCTTCAGCACACACCCAGGGAAGTTCAAATCCCCACTCCCTCATTAACCACATCGGGTGACTTTGGGTAAATCATATTTCCTGTGTTACAGTGGCTGCAATTCCAATACCTCTTAGGCCATTATCTTCAACGGGGTCTAAGCAGCCAAACTATGCAGAGAATGGTGGTTCCCTCACTGCGAGAAGCAAAGTTACAGGGAACCAGGAAGAGGGCCTTCTCGGTAGTGGCGCCTGCCCTGTGAAACGCCCTCCCATCAGATGTCAAAGAAATAAACAACTCTCTGATTTTTAGAAGACATCTGAAGGCAGCCCTGTTTAGGGAAGTTCTTAATATTTGATTAATTATTGTATTTTAATATTTTGTTGGAAGCCGCCCAGATGGGTGGGATATAAATAAGAAAGAAAGAAAGAAAGAAAGAAAGAAAGAAAGAAAGAAAGAAAGAAAGAAAGACATGAGCAGACTGTCCACAAGGGCCAACACTGATGCTGAAATCCAGAATCACCTGAGCTCTGCGAGTGCGGCTTTCTCCTGATTGAAGTGCAGAGTGTTTGAGGGCCAGGACATTCGCAGGGAAACCAAAATGCTTGTTTACAAAGCTATTGTACTACCAACCTTACTATATGCTTGTGAAACATGGACCACTTATAAACACCATCTCCAACTCCTCGAAAGATTCCATCAACAGTGTCTCCGAAAAATTTTACACATCACTTGGGAAGACAGGAGAACTAATATCATTGTACTGGAAGAAGAAAATATCACCAGTGTCAAAGCAATGCTTCTTCAACATCAGCTTCGTTGGACTGGTCATGTTGTGGGGATGCCTGATGATCGTCTTCCAAAGCAACTGCTCTATTCCGAACTTAAAAATGGAAAGCGTAAAGCTGGTGGTCAACAAAAGAGGTTTAAAGACTCTCTCAAGGCAAATCTTTAAAAATGTAGTATAAACACTGACAACTGGGAAACACTGGCCTGCGAGCGCTCCAGTTGGACAACAGCCTTTACCAAAGGTGTTATGGGCTTTGAAGACACTCAAACTCAGGATGCAAGGGAGAAACGTGCTAAGAGGAAGGCATGCTTGGCAAATCCACACCGTGATCAACTCCCACCCGGAAACCCATGTCCCCACTGTGGAAGGATGTGTGGATCCAGAACTGGCCTCCACAGTCACTTACAGATTCTTTGTTAAAACCGTGTTTATGGAAGACAATCTTACTCGGCTACGAGTGATCGCCAAAGAAGACTTCAGAGGCAAATGTGTATCTGTTATCAGAGAATTGTACAGCACACTCACACAAAGAACAGGCAGCATGCTTCTTGGTACATGCTTCCAGGGGGCAGCCTTAGCAGTCTGTTGCTGCAAAAAAAAAAAAAGGTGCAACTTTTAAAAAAAATCTAATAGCATGCATTTTCGCAGGCTCTCTGGCTACTGCATGCATAACCCACCTGTACATGGGTCTCCCATGAAGCTGAGAGATGGTGGCTGGTCCAAGGTCACCCAGGGAGCCTCATGGCTGAGTGGGGATTTGAACTCAGGCCTTCCAGGTCCTAATCCATCACTCCAACCACTACACCATGCTGCCATTCCAGCATGTAATAGATGAAAAATTATGCCATTGTACCCTCGTATGTGGAACTAAGGAAGAGGGTTAGAAAGAGAGAGAAACTTAGTGGCACAGAGGGAGGGCTCAGGTTAAAAGAACAGCTGCCAGGATAACCATCTTACTTAGTTCTGATACAGCTGTAATAAATGAGTTTGCCTTTAAGGCAAGGGAAGCCCACCATAGCCACTGATCAGGGATTATGGAAATTGTGGGCCTTACAAGACATGGATATTTCTGGATCAAGCTTGGAATGACTCGCCCATGACAGACCCTCCCAGTGTCCTTATTTTCCAGGGACACTCCTGGATTTACAGAAGCTGTCCCGCTTTCTGATTTGATCCCGAAAAGTCCCGCTTTTCCTATTTTCAACGAAGAAATGTTGAAGGGTATGGAGTTATGCAACCCCTGAGCCAAGCATAAGAAGACATCTGAAAGCAGCCCTCTATAAGGAAGTGTTTTAATGTTTAATGTTTTATTATGTTTTTATATACCGATATGTTCCGTATAGTAAAAGCTATGGTTTTCCCAGTAGCGATGTAAGGAAGTGAGAGCTGGACCATAAAGAAGGCTGATCGCCGAAGAATTGATGCTTTTGAATTATGGTGCTGGAGGAGACTCTTTGAGAGTCCCATGGGCTGCAAGAAGATCAAACCTATCCATTCTGAAGGAAATCAGCCCTGAGTGCTCACTGGAAGGACAGATCGTGAAGCTGAGGCTCCAATACTTTGGCCGCCTCATGAGAAGAGAAGACTCCCTGGAAAAGACCTTGATGGTGGGAAAGATGGAGGGCACAAGGAGAAGGGGACGACAGAGGACGAGATGGTTGGACAGTGCTCTCGAAGCTACCAACATGAGTTTGACCAAACTGCGGGAGGCAGTGGAAGACAGGAGTGCCTGACATGCTCTGGTCCATGGGGTCACGAAGAGTCAGACACGACTAAACGACTAAACAACAACGAAATGTTGAAAGCCGCCTAGAGTGGCTGGGGCAACCCAGTTAGATAGGTGCAGTATTATTATTATTATTATTATTATTATTATTATTATTATTATTAAGGTTGTCCCTATTTTCCCCCCTAAATTTTTTATTAAATTTTCTGTTTTACATTTTAGAATATTTATTTAAACAACCTTAAAATATCAATGACTTCCATTCTTCTCTTTCCATGGTTCATTTTGCATAACATAAATCCTTGCATATTTTATATAAACTAAACCATTCAGTATTCCATTATTACATCCATCAAAACTTATCTACACTTTTGAATTTATCTTAATGCTGCCACTGTTTTCAAATGTACACAATTCCCCCCATATATTCAATAAACATTTTCCAATCTTCTTTAAACGAATGTTCTTCTTGTTCTCTTATTCTATATGTCATTTTAAGCTGCCATTTTTCTTTAACTGGGGCTTCGCTCGTTTTCCATTTTGGGGCTAACAAAACACGGGCTGCCGTGGTGGCCAGTGCCAGATTTACGTATAAGCTAAACAAGCTATAGCTTAGAGCCCCACTCTCTTGGGGGCCCCAAAAAAAATTTAAAGGAAAAAAACTGGATCTATTTCCAAAATATAAGATAAAAAACAAATAAAATAAAACCTACATACAGCAACAGTGTTTTGTGTTGTGTAGGCTCCTATTTGTTATGTGCAAATGGCTTTAGATACCTATTAGGTCCATAAATTACCATATAGCATATATTCAACACAAAAAACAGCGACAAATTGTTGTTGACAAAGGACAGCTGGACATATAAAGGGCCCCATTACCTTCAGTAGCTGAGGGCCTGATCAAACCTAAATCAGGCCCTTGTGGTGGCATACCTAAATAACCTTTTTTGACACCTGGGAATTTGCTTCGGAGTTATAGGATGTCCCTGTTTTCATCAGAGAAATGTTGGAGGGTATGACTTTGCCATTAAGAGAGCTCCCAGTTGAGGTGACCTCTGAACTGTTAGGATCGTCCTACTCTCATGTAGGACCCTGGCAGAGACACATGCCCGACTGGCATGTTCTCTCCCTCCTGGTCGATCGTTCGGGAGCTTCAAAAGCTTTCCTCTGCCCAAACATCACAGCGACTGATACCAAGAAGTATCAACACACTTAGGAATCCTGCAGAATATTTGCAGTTTGCGTAACAGAACTCAGTAGCACAGCATTTTGGCTAATCTACGTTTATTTACATATAATACACTCAGAGCATTCTGCTTTAGCTCCTTCCTCTTTCTCATCAGACAGCAAAGAGAGAAAGAATAAAGGACAATAGTCCCACTTTACGGAACACAGTAACACAAACATCCTATCACCGTCACTTCCCACACTGTGGAATGAAAACATACACCGACATGTGATAGACAACAATCCCATGACTGCAAACACGGAGCAAGAATCCTAACAGTTCTGTGGTTTAATCGCAGGTCCATTCTGGAACATCCAGCCAGGGGGACATCGACACTTGCATCCTGCATCCCATCAGGTCCAGTGGGACTTACCCCGGGGTAAATGTGCATAGGACTGCAGACTAAGAGCATGGCGAAGCTAGAACAGACAGGGCCTTTGCCTGGGATGGAGTCACGGTGACGAAGCACTTTCATTAATATCAGAGACAGGAGGCAAAGCTCCAGCAAAAAATTGAAGCCAGCTGCAGCCTTTATGGATTTGACATTGGCCTCCGAAACTGCTTGGCACAAAGGTCTCTCCGGCTGGCATCGTTACACATAGAAAAGAGCTACCGAAAGTGAGTCCCCCTTAAAAAGTCTTGCCTCTTTAGGCAGTCAGGTGGTGGTTCTTCAGCACCGGTTAGGGAAAAGGGAGAAATCTGGTTTAACCTGCCTAATTCAGAGTTGCATTTCTGAAGGCAATACATGCATGCTTCCCCTCAATTGTGCTCTGTGGTTCCCCAGGCAAAGACCGTTTGCACACACACAAAATGTAGAGTGGTGCCTAAATGTGTGTACATAAAAATGCACGTATTAGCAAATCTTAGCATACCGATAAATTATATTAGGGGGGATTTGCTTGCCAAAATTACAGATTAAAAGAAATGCACCCTAAAATGCTGATTAATCATCATGAGGACATTTGTTTCATTTTCAAATTGCAAGCCGACACAGAAATGTGCTAGCAGAAGAGAAATGAGAAACAGGGAGAAAACTAAATTGACCAGTTTGCCCATCCCTACCACAGACATCGGGACATCGGTTGGCGCTGTGGGTTAAACCACAGAGCCTAGGGCTTGCCGATCAGAAGGGCGGCAGTTCAAATCCCCATGACGGGGTGAGCTCCCGTTGCTCGGTCCCTGCTCCTGCCAACCTAGCAGTGCGAAAGTACGTCAAAGTGCAAGTAGATAAATAGGTACCGCTCCAGAGGGAAGGTAAACGGCGTGTCCGTGCGCTGCTCTGGTTCGGCAGAAGCGGCTTAGTCATGCTGGCCACATGACCCGGAAGCTGTACGCTGGCTCCCTTGGCCAATAAAGCGAGATGAGCACCGCAACCCCTGAGTCAGTCACGAATGGACCTAATGGTCAGGGGTCCCTTTACCTTACCACAGACATCATCCCACAGACTGAGCACACTTCCACTTGCACATATAAGGGACGCGGGTGGTGCTGTGGTCTAAACCACTGAGCCTCTTGGGTTTGTTGATCAGAAGGTTGATGGTTCGGATCCCTGCAACGAGGTGAGCTCCCATTGCTTTGTCCCAGCTCCTGCCAACCTAGCAGTTTGAAAGCACACCAATGCAAGTAGATAAATAGGTACCGATGCGGAGGGTAGGTAAACGGCGTTTCCATGCTCTACTTTTCCATCACAGTGTTCTGTTGCTCCAGAAGTGGTTTAGTCATACTGGCCACATGACCCAGAAAGCTGTGTGTGGACAAACACCGGCTCCCTCAGCCTGAGAGCGAGATGAGCTCCACAACCCCATAGTCGCCTTTGACTGGACTTACCGTATTTTTTTGCTCTATAAGACTCACTTTTTCCCTCCTAAAAGAGTTTGGATTTGATATCCCGCTTTATCACTACCCGAAGGAGTCTCAAAGCGGCTAACAGTCTCCTTTCCCTTCCTCCCCCACAACAAACACTCTGTGAGGTGAGTGGGGCTGAGAGACTTCAGAGAAATGTGACTAGCCGAAGGTCACCCAGCAGCTGCATGTGGAGGAGCGGAGACACGAACCCGGTTCACCAGATTACGAGTCTACCGCTCTTAACCACTACACCACACTGGTATAAGGGGAAATGTGTGTGCGTCTTATGGAGCGAATGCAGGCTGTGCAGCTATCCCAGAAGCCAGAACAGCAAGAGGGATTGCTGCTTTCACTGCACAGCGATCCCTCTTGCTGTTCTGGCTTCTGAGATTCAGAATATTTTTTTTCTTGTTTTCCTTCTCCAAAAACTAGGTGCGTCATGTGGTCTGGTACGTCTTATAGAGCAAAAAATACGGTAACTGGCCAGGGATCCTCTACCTTTTTACCTTACTTGCACATAACAGCTCTCTTGATATGCGGGCAGCAGCAAAGCTTGTCTGTTAGAGTGCAGTCCTCTTAAAGTACAAAAGGGAAAAATAATATATGGTTGGTGAATTCTTCCCCCAACCCAAACCCCCAATGGGTAGGGGAAATTGTTGTTGGCAGGTGAAGTGCTGGCAGGGAATGGGTTTTTCCCATCCTCAGCTTTATAGGAATTCATTTGCAACCCAATTCTAAGACAGGGGTCTCATTTGTCCCTCCGTGACTTGTCTCTTATAGCAATCTGGACATTTGTTCATCTTTATAAGAATCAGCAGCACTTTGAAAAGAAACAGATAGTCACTTTCCGGAAGATCTGAAAGAACACAGGCCGGTACAGCTGCTATCATTATAAGCCTCACTTCGCTTAACAAGAGATGCTTAAATTATTGGTTGGTTGCCCATACAGATGACTGAACTACCTGGGGGCGAGCTCTGTCACTTCATGAGCGCTTGGTTGTTGTTATCGGCATTGTTCTGCCGAGCAATAAGAAGGCCTTTACCATATGCAATAACTGCAGCTGTGTGATCAAATGCGAAAGGCGACGTCTGGCAAAATGGTTGTCTGCGTGGATTCAATGTCATATGCAATCGCATTGTGCATGGCTGATACTTTTGTGCATGTGAATTGCATGTGTGTTAAGAGGACAGAGTACCACTGGCAAGGCAGCCAGGATGGTGTGTTGCTCTGAAAAGGGATGGGGAATCCATGCTCCCTCCAAAGTTGAGGGACTCTAGCTCCTAGAAGTCATAGCCAGCATGGCCAGTGGTCAGAGATGAGTGTCAAACCTGGTTAGCTCAGTTGGTTAGAGGGTGGTGCTGATAATACCAAGGTTATAATAATAATAATTTTTATACCCCAGCTATCCGGCTAGGCTTCCCCAGCCACTCTGGGTGGCTTCCAACAGAATTTCAAAATACAGTAATGCATCAAACATTAAAAGCTTCCCTAAACAAGGCTGCCTTCAGATGTCTTCTAAAAGTCTGGTAGTTGTTTTTCTCTTTGACATCTGGTGGGAGGGTATTCCACAGGGCGGGTGCCACTACTGAGAAGACCCTCTGCCTGGTTCCCTGCAACTTGGCTTCTCACAGCGAGGGAACCGCCAGAAGGCCCTCGGCGCTAGACCTCAGTGTCCGGGCAGAACGATGGGGGTGGAGACGCTCCTTCAGGTCTACTGGGCCAAGACCATTTAGGGCTTTAAAGGTCAGCACCAACACTTTGAATTGTGCTTGGAAACATACTGGGAGTCTTTCAGGACCGGTGTTATGTGGTCTCGGCGGCTGCTCCCAGTTACCAGTCTAGCTGCCGCATTCTGGATTAGTTTTAGTTTCCAAGTCACCTTCAAAGGTAGCCCCACATAGAGCACTTTGCAGTAGTCCAAGCGGGAGATAACTAAAGCATGCACCACTCTGGCAAGAGAGTCCGTGGGCAAGTAAGGTCTCAGCCTGCGTACCAGATGGAGCTGATAAACAGCTGCCCTGGACACAGATTTGACCTGTGCCTCCATGGACAGCTGTGAGTCCAAAATAACTCCCAGGCTGCGCACCTGGTCCTTCAGGGGCACAGTTACCTCATTCAGGACCAGGGAGTCTTCCACACCTGCCCGCTTCCTGTCCCCCAAAACCAGTACTTCTATCTTGTCAGGATTCAACCTCAATCTGTTAGCCGCCATGTTGCAAGTTCAATCCCTGTGAGGGCCAGCTACATATTTCTGCATTGCAGGGATTTGGACTAGATGATCTTTGGGATCCCTTCCAACTCTATGATTCTAAGTATTGCTCCCTCGGATTCTAAGGGAGCCGCCATCCAACAATGGCCCCAGGTCCCGTGTTCCTGGCACAGTCTGTGGTATCAGTTGTGTCAGGAGCAGGTGTCAGGAATAAATCACATGAAGTGAAGTTCCCTCTTTATTTGGAGAAACAAGGTCTGCTCAGGAGCGCTAGGCCTAAAGAGTACGGCAACTCTTCTCAGCGGGTCTTCCCCCTAGGAGGCAGTCGTGGAGACTGAAGGTCCCTGCCTTCCCACAGTTGTCTAGGTCTCCTCCTCCCCTGGTTCCTTTCCAAGCAATCTGAGACTCCGCCAACACTCCTGTCTCTGCTCCTCCCTCTTCATACCTCTTCTGGTTATGGGAGACCAGGGGAGAGGGGAGCTATTCGCAGCAAGAGGAGGAGACCCCCTAGGTTCTTCACCAGTCAGATTCATCTTTGCCTCTTGACCTCTCCTGCTTCCACCTCTGAACTTCAGAGCCAGTGTGGTGTAGTGGTTAAGAGCGGTGGACTTGTAATCTGGTGAACTGGGTTCACGTCCCCGCTCCTCCACATGCAGCTGCTGGGTGACCTTGGGCTAGTCACACTTCTCTGAAGTCTCTCAGCCTCACTCACCTCACAGAGTGTTTGTTGTGGGGGAGGAAGGGAAAGGAGATTGTTAGCCGCTTTGAGACTCCTTAGGGGAGTGATAAAGCAGGATATCAAATCTGTTATGTACTGAGCTGAATCCTAGAACAATAGGATCCAGAATGCATTAGTCTGATTGGTCTGCAGGAGCCACCCATCCAGCTCCAGGTGGAAGTGAATCAGCAACCTGATTGGCCTGCAGGAGCAGCCCGGAATTAGCCAATCACATGGGGCCCATTGTGTAAATAATGTATATATAGCTAGACGTTTGAGAGAAAGTTTCATTCATTGCTACTATGAGCTGAATAAAGAGCATGAAATTCACACTCGACTCCAAGTATATTTCAAAATCCAAACTCTTCTCCTCCTCCTCCTCCTTCTCCTCTTTCTTCTTCTTCTCCTCCTCCTCCTCCTCCTCGCCACAAACTCTCTTTGTTCACTGAACCCTATTACCTCTTCCGACACCTCCTCCCTCTTCTCCTTCTGACCCACCACCATTCCCCAGGCTCTGAGCCTTCATTCCCTTAGGGTTCCCCAGCTGATGTCTCCCACCACCCCTCTGTGTCCAGCAAAGCAGATTTTTCTCCACCAAGGTCCTAACAGACAACACTGGATCCTCACATGTCCAGGGATTACAAAAAATAATAATTTATGTGTTATGTGCCTCATTACTCGTACTCGCAAGTTTTAAAAATGTATTCTTGGCCTCGCTCATGCTTTTTAGTATTGAAAAAGAGGAGGGTGATGTTTAACATCTCATTCTATAGTGGAGATCGCCCGCGTTTCCATTTTAGCCTAGGAAAGCTGCAGCATAATCAGGAGAGCTGACCAAAAAGGAACAAGCTCCACATCAAAATAACCATCTCACCCTGGAAGAAGGAAAGCGTGTGCAATCTGCATTTTTCATCTGCATTTTCTGACATAGACTCTGTCACGTTCTATCAGAGAAGCCCGGTGTTTGAGTACAGCGGCTTTCCTCTTGGAAATATGATTCAGAACAGACCTCAAACACACCTTCCGTTATAGCAGTGTTATGATTTTGTTCATTCTATCAATTAGTGTCAAAGCAGGAAAATGTTTTGCCAGTCTTCCACAGATAGATATATAGATATATTATACACAGAGACGGAGAGGGAGCTCTTCAAGAACTCAAAAGTTTCGACCCGCAATGGAGAGAGATGACATTTCATACTGGGGGCGAGGGTGGGACGTATCTAATTGATTTTAACCTGCAACAAAACATTTACCATTCTCAGCCACACTGGAATGCTGATTTTTCAAATGGGCATTGATCCATCTGAGATGTGGGTTTAGATCAATGCATGAGGGATAGGCTGGAAATAAAACGGTTTGGTTTAGTTCTCCAGAAAGTCAACCAGCATCAACATGTTTTGTGACAAGATGCCTGGTAAAAACTAATTGCAATCTTTTAGCGACCCCGGTTCCCTCTGCCACAAGTCATGTGCAGATAAACCTCCACACATTCCCAGGTCTCCAAGTCACAATGATGACAGCTGGGGATATATGTTGTTAATAATAATAGTACAGTGGTACCTCTGGTTATGTACTTAGTTCGTTCCGGAGGTCCGTTCTTAACCTGAAACTGTTCTTAACCTGAAGCACCACTTTAGCTAGTGGGGCCTCCTGCTGCCGCCACGAAGCCACCACGCGATTTCTGTTCTCAACCTGAAGCAAAGTTCTTAACCCGAGGTATTATTTCTGGGTTAGCGGAGTCTGTAACTTGAAGCGTATGTAACCTGAAGCGTATGTAACCCGAGGTACCACTGTAGTAGTAGTAATTTTTATTGTTGTTGTTGTTGTTGTTGTTGTTATTGTTATTATTAAATTTAATTGCTTCTGCAGCTGAGCTGATAGTTTCCCCCTAGAAAACTTTCAGCTCAAACTTTTCTTTTTGTCTTGGGGTGGGAAGAAATTAAAAGTAGCTCCCAAAACTGTAAGCAACCTGTGGGGGGAATTACACTTTCTTTCTTTCTTTCTTTCTTTCTTTCTTTCTTTCTTTCTTTCTTTCTTTCACCTGTATACTTCCCTATACCCGCCGGTCTCAGGGCAGTTCACAGGATAAAATCACAATATAAAAATACAATGAAAAACTGCAATTAAAACCCCAGTAGGGGCACTCTGGGGTGAAGAAATGGTCCGTCAGCTGCCAAGTGGAACTCCATTGCCTGAGCCAGAGAAACCACCTCAGACTGTGGCAAATATTAAATCAAAAGAAAGAGGGAAGGGAGGGACTGTCACTGGCAATGATAAGGCAGTCAATGTCTTTCAACCATTGTTGTTATCTGAAAAGGTTCCCAGAAGTCCTCACTTTTTACCATCTGCAAAATGGAGTCCTGGGGCAACAGTCCTGCCTCCTATACTTCCTATTGTTTTCATGTAGATAAAGGATATCCCTAAAGATCATGTTATTTTTCTATCAGTTCTACCCTCTTATGAAAAGGAATGGCAAAAGATGGGTCCAGGGACACTCAGACCCCACAGAGACCTATAGTATTCAACAAGAATATCCTGAACCCCTGGCCTACCTGGCAGCAAGTCAGTATGCCAAGACCCAAAGTACAAAGTCCGAACAGGGCCGTCTTTAAAAGATGCGGCGCCAGGGTGCAAATATCCACCCAGCGCCCCCAAACTACCACGGATAGTGTTGGGGTATGCACTGCCAGCCATCGGGGGTGGCAACTCTCCCCCGTGCCGCTGTGGGAGACCAATCCCCACAGAGGCTTGGGAATGAAGTTGCGCCCCTCCTAAGCCTCCCCAGGAGAAGAACGATCCCCGCAAAGGCTTGGGGGGGAAGTTACACACCCGCCAGCCATATGGTTGGCGGGGTGCAGCTGGCAGGCATGCAGGGAAAGGAGAGGCCGCTGGCAAAGCTGTACAGCTCCCCCACTTGCTGGGTCGCCCCTGAGAGGCCGGCACCCTGGTGCGACGCACCATTAAGCCCTATGGGAAAGACGGTTCTGAGTCCGAAGGTCAGGAAACGAGGTTCAGGGCCCCAGCTCTGCCTGGGGGTGCCTCAAACTGAACCTTTTGAACAGCATCCGCTGTGCTGGTCCCAGGAGAGGTTACTGTGCGGCGTAGTCCGTGTCCGGTCTGAGGCTGAAGCGGGGTCCAAGGCAGGGAATCGGGCATGGTCACGAACTCTGGCAGAAAGCAGGACAGGGTGCCGGCAGAAACAGGTAACCAACGATGTTGTTCCCACAACCTGGGTGTGCTGGTCCGGGGGGGGGAGGTTACCGTGGGGCGAGATCCAGGACCTGAGTTGAGGGTCGGCAGACAGTCCTCCTCGGGCGAAGTGGGGTCCACAGAGGGAAGCCGGGCAAGGACAGGAACTCTGGGGGAAACAGGACTGGATGCTAGCCGAAACAGCTCATCAACGACGTTGCTCCCGCAACCTGGGACTGGGCTGACTGGCCTTTATCTTCTCTGAGGCCAGGGGCGGTCCCGGCCCCCAGGAGACCCGCCTCTCCTGGCCTTAAGGCGAGCACTCCTCCTGGGAGAAACCAGTTCCCTTCGCCTCTCTGCCCTGAGCCTCTGCAGTTCAGGAGAGGCTGAAGGGTTACTGGGCCCAGGGGGAGACTCACCTGTAAGCACTGAGTCCTCAACCACCTCTGGAGCCAGAGTGGATTCACCTGGTTCCTGCTCCTGAGGATCCGGCACAGGTGCAGGCGCTTCAGAATCAAGGCCCTGTCCCAGTTCAGCCGGCCCTGGAGGCGGGGACTCCTGTGCAGGCTGGGATTCCTCCGGTTCAGCCTCTGAATCGGATTCCCAGGCCACCACACCGGGACTGGGCGGGCTGGCCTTTATCTCCTCTGAGGCATAGGGCGGCCCCGGTCCACAGGTGACTCACCTCTCCTAGCCTGGAGGCGAGCACTCCTCCTGAGAGAACTTAGTTCCCTCCGCCTCTCTGCCCTGAGCCTCTACAGCTCAGGAGAGGCTGGACCCAGAGGCAACCTCACCTTCCCCTGACAGGGCTGGGAGAGGAGCACCTGCAGGCAATGGGTCCTCGATCACCTCCGGAGCCAGAGCGGATTCAGCTGGTGTCTGCTCCTGAGGATCCGGCACAGGTGACGGCCCTTCAGGTTCAAGCCCCTGCCCCGGCTCAGCCAGCCCTGGAAGTGGGGACTCCTGTGCAGGCTGGGATTCCTCCGGTTCAGCCTCTGAAACAGATTCCCAGGCCATCACACCTGCTCTACCTTTGAGCTGTGGTTCGTTCCCCAGCAAGGCTGTCCTTGCGTAATGCAATGGCCCTCCCCTTCCAAGCTGCCACGATTCAGAACAGGTCCTGAATTGCAAATTGTGACTCTCCAAGGCAAACCGCTGCATGAGTAATATCGCGGGTGTCTCGGCTCTCCTTGATTGCATCGTAGGAGCTACATTGCAGGCTCTTTGGTTGTGCACCACAAATAGGGGTTGGCAACGAAGGCTGCCCTCCAGCCTTCCCATAGAAATAGCTGGTGCCAGTGGTTAAGCAGGACTGGGGAATGTTCTTAATGCATCCATCTTACAACGAGGCTCATTGAATGGAGCAAGGAGCCTGCCATATGGCATAATTGTCCTATGGTTTATATCCTCTTTTATTGACGGCTCTGACAGGCCCTCTTTGGTCTGCAATCTGTATTTAGGGGAAAGTTTCAAAGTGGCTCTCCAAGCCAGTCAGGGATTAATAAGCTTCCTTGCTGTTCATTTTCCTAACGTCGTTTCCATGGGGCATTTTGTTTTCCCTTTGTTGTGTTTCGAGGAGGTTTCCTAAGGGATCTAACACAACGCCTCCTTTGCCCTATATTCCATCACATTCCTTTATTGTTTTAATGAGCTGCAACAGTTCTGCACGGTTCCTACGGGAGTGGAGAAGATCATAGACCTGAAGGAAGGCTGGCCTCTTCCAAAGGCAATTTCTTTTTCTGTAATCAAGGAAGAGGCAGGACAGAAGACACCACAGGCATTTTGATGTGGCACGGATCTCCCCCAAATCAGAGAGAGAGAGAGGAAGGAAGGAAGGAAGGAAGGAAGGAAGGAAGGAAGGAAGGAAGGAAGGAAGGAAGGAAGGAAGGGTTAGGTAGGGTAATGCATTCTTCTCCCACCTCTTTCTAGACCAGTGGTTCTCAACCTGTGGGCCCCCAGATGTTGTTGGACTACAACTCCCATCATCCCTGAGTTCTGCCCTTGCTAGCTAGAGGTGATGGGAGTTGTAGTTCAACAACATCTGGGGACCCACAGGTTGAGAAAGGCTGTTCTAGACCCTCCAAGTGTCCCTATTTCAATGGTATAGCGTGAGAGGGTCACACCATTGCCCTGGGCAAAAAATTTTGAGCAGTGCCCCCACAACAGGTTCCCTCATCAAGGGAAGCATCACCCAGGTCCAGCCTTCAGGGCTAGGGCAGCAGCAATAGCAGCTCCTTCTCCTTAGGGCCACCCCTGGGCCAGCAGGGGACGTGGGTGGCACTGTGGTCTAAACCACTGAGCCTCTTGGGCTTGCCGATCGGAAGGTCAGCGGTTCGAAAGCACACCAGTGTGAGTAGATAAATAGGTACCGCTGTGACCGGAAGGTAAACAATGTTTTTGTGCGCTCTGACTTCTGTCACGGTCCTCCACGCACCAGTAGTGGTTTAGTCTTGCTGGCCACATGACCCAGAAAACTGTCTGTGGAAAATGCCGGTTCCCTCGGCCTGAAAGGAAGATGAGTGCCACAACCCCATAGTTGCCTTTGACTGGACTTAACTGTCCAGGGGTCCTTTACCTTTACCTTACCTGGGCCAGCTGAGAGGGAGGGGAAGGGTGCAGTCTTCAGCCAGACGGAAGCAGTGGAGAAGTGGGGGCAGCATTGCCACCCCTCTCTGATGCTGGGATCTAGCACGCAAGGGAGCTACAGAGGCATCTTCTTCACAATGCAATCCACTGCTAGGATCAGCCGCAGCTCCTTCTGTCCCCCAGAGAGGCAGCAGTGGTGCCCCTCTTTGACGCTGGGATCTGCCGCGCAAAGGAGGTCCCTTGCACAGTGGCCCAACACTGGAGAAATGTTGGAGGGTATGGAGTTATCCGACCCTCGAGCCTTCTGAAGGCAGCCCTGTATTTTAATGTTTATTTATGTTTTTATATATATTGGAAGCCTCCCAGAGTGGCTGGGGCAACCTAGTCAGATGGGTGGTGTAGAAATAGTATTATTATTATTATTATTATTATTATTATTATTATTATTATTATTGACTAGGGTGTCCCTATTTTCATCGGAGAAATGTTGGAAGGTATGCTACCCACATTTCGGTGCCACAATGTTCTGCTTTACCCTTCAGCCTCTGCTCTCTAGCTGCCACTGGAGGCTACATTTTTCAGCATGGCTTTGACCCAAAGTTGCCCTCGTCCCAGGCCCTTTCCCCCGCCCCAGTCCATACATAACTCAGCATTCTTTGGTGGGAAGTAGAATTAGCAAAACAACCCCAAATATGCAAATAGCCTTCATCTGCATAAGGTAGTCTGATTGCAGATAAGGCCCTTTGGTGCACAGCTCACATAGCCCCCCCTTCCAACCTCCTCTCCGGCAATTGTAAAACAAGAAGAGAGGTTCTCTGCTGCCTGGCAGAGTGCCACCACCAACTTCAGCCTCAAGGGATTCCTTTCTGGCTTTCTGCGCCTACTTCCAGCTTCCCAGGTCAATTTGGTGGCATTCCCTAGCTTCGTCTCCTGTTTGCCACTGGCGTGGTGCGAAACGCAAAGGAGATTGCTTTCGCATGTTTCTGGAAGAGGAGCGCCACTGTTCATATAATGCCATCCCCGTTGTTTGCCAGAAATGTAAAGAGGTGTCTGGTGTGTGGGGAAAGAGGAATGAGCACCAGTGATCAAAAGGAGGGAAATGGGAAACAGCTTCCACTCAAATCGCTACAAGTCGGCTTGGCCCTTCTGAGTCAAGTTCACACACAACGTTGCCAACATTCCCTCCACGATTTCTCTGATGAAAATAGGGACGTCCTATTCAATAATAATAATAATGATGATGATGATGATGATGATAATAATAATAGCCCACCACTCTGGGTGGCTTCCAACACATATAAAAACAGAATAAAACATCAAACATTAAAAATGTCCCTAAACAGGGCTGCCTTCAGCTGTCTTCTAAAGGTGGCATACGGTGGTACCTCAGTTTTCGAACAGCTTAGTTCCCAAACAACTTGGAACCCAAATGCTGCAAAATCAGAAGTAGGTGTTCCGGTTTTCGAACTTTTCTTCGGGAGCCAAATATACTCCTTTTTGAGCCCCCTTGTGTTTCCTGTTGCACTGCTAATTTGCGCTCCCCCGTTGTAATTCAAGCCCTCCGTTTCCGATTGCTGTGTTCTGAGGTAATATTTGGAGCTTATATTTGGTGCTTTTGCTATTTATTTTGCGTTGGTTTTTTTCCAGGCTTTTTCCATTAATTTGTTTTTGTGACTGTGTGGATCCCAGTTCAGCTACTGATTGATTGATTGATTGATTGATTGTGTGACTGTGGAAATGGATAAAAGCCCCCCATCCAAACAATGAGCATCATCAGTGCAGGTAAGAAAAAATAATATTTTTAATTTTATCATCTACAATACTGTTTTATTTATTTTATAGTACAGTACATTGATTATTGCTTTCATTTTATGGATCAATTTTAGATACTAAAATACATGTTAAATTGCCATTTTAGGGGTTGTTTTTAAAAGTCTGGAACGGATTGATCCGTTTTGCATTACTTTCTTTGGGAAAGTGCACCTTGGTTTTGGAACGCTTTAGTTTTGGAACAGACTTCCCGAACGATTAAGTTTGAGAACTGAGGTCCCACTGTAGTTACTTATCTCCTTGGCTCAGAGGTCACATGGCATGTTGCAGACTCACTGTAATTCAGACATACCTTCTGGCGATGCCTTGAAGTTCCAGCAAGCAGCCTAAAGAAGAACAGCAACTGCAGTCCCAATAACAGCAATTGAACAGCATCCTAATTTATTGCAGGATTTCGCACCTAAGGATGCTTCCGTCTTTTGCCCCCAGTAAATTGCTTCCTGTGCTTAGGCTAGCTGGCAGGCAAATGCCAGCTTTTTCGCTCTGAAAGCTCTTGCTGCCTTTTCTGTGGCAGAGCCACCCACTCTTTGAAATGCAGGCAGCAGCAGCAGCACAGAGCATCAGGCGGCAGAAGGGAAGCAGGGACACAGAGTGCTCTCTGTCAATCACCCACTCGCAGGCTGCTGGGCCTGGAAGGTCCATTCATGGCCACATACAGAGGAAACCCAACCTCAGCTGGGGACACATCTGCTGGAAGGAGGCACTGTCAGCCTAGGGCTTTGTAGGCCAGTACGTCGGGTTACAGATGATTCAGGTTACAGACGCTTCAGGTTACAGACTCCGCCAAGCCAGAAATGGTAACTTAGGTTAAGAACTTTGCTTCAGGATGAGAACAGAAATTGCGCGGCGGCAGCGGGAGGCCCCCATTAGCTAAAGTGGTACCTCAGGTTAAGAACAGTTTCAGGTTAAGAGCGGACCTCCAGAACGAATTAAGTTCTTAACCCAAGGTACCACTGTACCTTCCTGAGCTGGATTCTACCCTCTCTCCAAAAGCTCTCAGCAAGGCCTTTTCCTCTCTTCTCCTTTTCCAGTTACAGAGATGGAGTTCTTCCTGAAGTCTGTGAAGTCACACAGAATAACCTGCAGCACTGATGCAACTTGCATTTACTACTTAGTATTGTTATTGTAAGTTTAAGTAACTTGCATTTACTAAGAGTGAAGATGGACATAATGAGTTGCTTGAATATGGTGAGGGCCCTTCTCAATGAAGCTCCCTGCTATTACATCTGCCTTCATCCTCACTTTAGCTCACGGCTTTATCTTTGGCCCACTCTGCTGTCCTGTGGAGTCAGTGGGCCTTACATAATTAGGACAGTGCAATTAGACATGAAGCCTGACTTTAGGTGTTAAGTTATCCCTTCATTTTCACACTTTTTAGAATTTTGCAATATAATTCCTGGCACACAAAAATGTATCATGTGCATAAGTAATATGTATTTTAGTTCAAAATGTATTATTAAGTTAAGTAACTTATGTAAGTTACTTAAACTTACAATAACAATAAGTCTAAACCTTAACACTAAGGATACTATGTACAGAACACCACACCAGAAGAGAGAGAGATAGAAAAAAGTGAAACCCAGGCTCCTTCTGGCCTTACTATTATAGTCAGTGTGACCTTGACAGAAGAGGTAACAGAACCAGTTTAAGTCAGCTGTACTCAGCTTCTCTGAAGGAATAACCCAAACATCATGAAACTTCTGCTTGTTTCTTTCACACAGAGAAGCTTCCAGAACCGTCTTGAATTAGAATAGGAAAGATCTCTATACATCCGATCAATACTTTCTGCACTAAGAAATGCAAACTAACAGAGCATCCTTGGATTAACACTGCTGTCTATGAACAACAGAAATATCTCAGTCCAGGAACACAGGAATCCACATCAGTGGAAACCAAAATGTATTCTGAATTCACTTATCTCAGGTTACTATATATTTTGCATCAACAAGCTTTCATAACTCCTGCCTTCTCCTAAAATTCTATCACCTGTTTCTTCCTTGACTTGTGTCATAACAGACTTGGGTCTTTTCCTTTGTTTTGAAATAAACTACATTGCCAACATTGTTGTGCACTATTCTAAACGGAGATGGGAGGTTTTTTGTAAGATGGTTATTATTTTTAAAGTCACTTTGAAACACAATAAAATTTCAGCATTTAACAAGTCTGTGTCAGATATCCCAACCTGATCAAGCCAGAGAGTTTTGGTCTCTTCCTCTTCATGTTTGCAAAAGTAGCACAAAACTAATAATGAATTGTAGGTAAAAAAAAAAAAAAAAAGACAGTATGTTCACGACCATAATTAACAAAACAGTTCTCTGTTTATTTTTTCCACTCACGTTCAATTTAAAATGGAAATACATATGTCTCCGAGACTTAAATATGTTTGACAAGACGCAACAGCAGCAGGTAAAGTATGGTGAAATAGAAGCATGATTAATAAAAATATTTCTGCCATAGTAGCTACCAAATTATCATTTTTTGAAGATTTGTAAGAAGTACCCATATGTTTTTTTTTCCCAGAGCGCTTTCCTGTACAAACCTACTCCTCTTCAGTGAAATCTGAAATGCAATAAATTCAAAGCAGCTATTTCTCTGGATTGCTTGAAATTTATAAAGAGGTTCAGTGTCGATGGCTTGGCAGATCTTTCCTGGCCCGTTAAAACTCTATGGTACCAGAAAACTGTAGGGACGCGGGTGGCGCTGTGGGTTAAACCACAGAGCCTAGGACTTGCCAATCAGAAGGTTGGCGGTTTGAATCCCCGCGATGGGGTGAGCTCCCGTTGCTCAGTCCCTGCTCCTGCCAACCTAGCAGTTCGAAAGCACTTCAAAGTGCAAGTAGATAAATAGGTACAGCTCTGGCAGGAAGGTAAATGGCATTTCTGTGCACTGCTCTGGTTCGCCAGAAGCAGCTTAGTCATGCTGGCCACATGACCCGGAAGCTGTCTGCGGACAAACGCCGGCTCCCTCGGCCAATAAAGCAAGATGAGCGCCGCAACCCCAGAGTCAGTCATGACTGGACCTAATGGTCAGGGGTCCCTTTACCTTTACCTTACCAGAAAACTGTGGTGATAATACTCCCACCACCTCTTTTCTTATGTATTTATTCAGTGCCTTTTTTCTTTAAAAAATGTTTATGGGTACTCTCATTTTGACTCAAGAGTATCGCCATTTTATAATTCAAATGAGGCCACCATCCGGGGTAGCAATAGAACTGATGACTCACCCTGCTAGAGAAGAAACTACTTTTTTAAAAAAGCTTCTTCTCCCATTAGATTAACAAAATATTTAGGGGTATGCGTACCCCTGCGTAACCCCAGAAAAAAGCACTGTATTTATTCTCAACTGAGTGCAGTTCTCAGTACTTCCTCAAACTGAGATGTTGATGTGTTGACATTCCTGTTTTGCAAAAAGGAAGGAGCTCCTTGAAACCCCATTGTTGTTGTTTAGTCGTTTAGTCGTGTCCAACTCTTCATGACCCCCTGGACCAGAGCACGCCAGGCACTCCTGTCTTCCACTGCCTCCCGCAGTTTGGTCAAACTCATGCTGGTAGCTTCAAGAACACTGTCCAACCATCTTGTCCTCTGTCGTCCCCTTCTCCTTGTGCCCTCCATCTTTCCCAACATCAGGGTATTTTCCAGGGAGTCTTCTCTTCTCATGAGGTGGCCAAAGTATTGGAGCCTCAGCTTCACGATCTGTCCCTCCAGTGAGCACTCAGGCTGATTTCCTTCAGAATGGATAGGTTTGATCTTCTTGCAGTCCATGGGACTCTCAAGAGTCTCCTCCAGCACCAGAATTCAAAGCATCAATTCTTCAACGATCAGCCTTCTTTATGGTCCAGCTCTCACTTCCATACATCACTACTGGGAAAACCATAGCTTTAACTATACGGACCTTTGTTGGCAAGGTGATGTCTCTGCTTTTTAAGATGCTGTCTTGAAACCCCATAGAAATCAGCAATGGGAAAGAAGATGGGCTGCTTGAAAATTGTATCTGTTTGATTGGCATTTCGTGGCTGATCAGTAATCGTAATAAATAAATGAACCAAGAATGGGCTGGTAAGAGGATTGTTCTCAAGTGCTTTCTCACAACTGCTTTCTCTTGCTCCCTTTCCTTCCTTGGTTGTTACAAATAGGTGCAACAAATCCTCTTAGCATAGACTACTTGAGGCTAGTTAACTTTTGAATGCTGTTGTGAACCTTTCCCTGCATACACACCATACGTCCAGGGCACTCACCCACACCCAAATAAACTGTAGTTTGCTAAGGCTGCTGGGAACTGTAGATCTATGAAGGATAAAGTACCAAGGGTTTTAAGGAAAGAACCTTAACAGTCCTTATATTAATGAATCGGGGTTGTTACATTGAACTTGGACCTCTGCCTTCAGAAGGTGGCACCTTGGGAACTCAAAGGAGACTGCCAGAAAAACAGCTTGTTCAGCATTTGAGAGGGAGACTTTGGAGTTCAAGCTAGAATTTGCTGAAGCTATATATATAATGATTTTCCAATATCATTCCAATAGCAGCCTCATTATAACAATACCAATTTTATCCAATTAATACAATTATTAATGCCAATTATACAAATGTCAAATTATACAATTTGAATAAACTGCCCCCCTCGCATGCCAGAGTTGATAGGTTCATTCTTCCACATTTTTTCTGCATTCCAAAATTTTAATAATTTCCATTCCATTCAGGTATAATAATCCCTTACAGAACAGCTATAATCGTGTGATTGTGGTATATTAGATAAATTATAAAGTTTCAAGTGAGGAACTTTAGCTGTAATCCTTATTCTTTCCTGAGTGCGACAGTTTCTACCATGATGTTTTCCCATCCATATGTGGTGTTATATCCTTCATTCCTACAACTATTGTTGGTCCCCATCATGCCTTGGGAGAAGCAGTTATCTCACCATTTCCAAAAGCCACTGCATCACTTCCAATTTCTTCCTTTTTCACTTGTACAGATTTAAGAAGAAGAAGAAGAAGAAGAAGAAGAAGAAGAAGAAGAAGAAGCAGCAGCAGCTTGCATTCTGGGAAGGGTTGCCATATCATAAGTGTAGAGAAAAACTTTGATATAAGCAAACTGTGGGCTCCCCTCTCCCCATCATCTCTTTCACCAAATGAAATCCCCTCTCAATCCAAACCTTTTAAATCCTTGTAGCTGGGCTCATTTTCGCATTCTTATCTCATCATCTCTAGCACGCACCTGTAAAGGTAAAGGGACCCCTGACCGTTAGGTCCAGTCGCGAACGACTCTGGGGTTGCGGTGCTCATCTTGCTTTATTGGCCGAGGGAGCCGGCGTACAGCTTCCGGGTCATGTGGCCAGCATGACTAAGCCGCTTCTGGCAAACCAGAGCAGCGCATGGAAACGCAGTTTTATCTTCCCGCCGGAGCGGTACCTATTTATCTACTTGCACTGGTGTGCTTTCGAACTGCTAGGTTGGCAGGAGCAGGGACCGAGCAACGGGAGCTCACCCCATTGCGGGGATTCCAAACTGCCAACCTTCTGATCAGCAAGCTCTAGGCTCAGTGGTTTAGACCACAGCCCCACCCACGTCCCCTGCATGCACCTGAAGTTTACTCCAATTTTTTTATAAATAAAAATTAGCAGGATAACCTGTGCTTCCAAGAACGGGGGGTGGGTGGGTTGGGCGACAGTCAGTGCTCCATGTACCCAATGCCTTTGCCTGCCCTCACAATCCATGGGGAAGCAAGTGCTAGACCACCAGGTAAACTGCAGGTGAGAAGAGGAATGCAGATAATAAAATCCCCCCATCGTTATCTGATTATCGCCGTCTCTCTCCCGTGGTGTTGGGAGAGACTACATTCCTGGTGCACCGGAAACAGGAAGCCTACAATTTGCTGAAACTTGGGTGCGATGCAAATTGCTCTCTAGGGAACTCTGCTGCAAGAGTGCTTGTTTCCTTCCACTATTCTCTTTTCCTAAACTTTGCAGACCAGGCAATCCTAGGTGTGTTCACTTAGAAGTAAGTCCCACTGAATTCAGCGGTGCTTCCTCCCAGGAAAGTGTGTTTAGGATCGCAGCCTAAGTCTTCATTGTTCTTTGATTTAAAGGAAAGTAAACTTTCTTGTGTTGTATCTGGAACTTTTCCCAGACTTTGAAACTCCCTCCCTCGACAAGCTAGATTGGCTCCTTCTTTCCTATTCTTCCATCAGGCAGGTGAAAACTTTCTTGTTCCAAAAGGCTTTTGAGAACTGACTGCTTTGAATTAAAGGGCTGGTTCTGTGCTGTTTTTAATTGCAACTACTGGTATGTTTTAAACAGATTTTATACATGTATAAATGTGTGTGTGTGTGTGTGTGTGTGTGTGTGTGTGTATACTATTTATATGCATATAGTTTCCATTCTAGCAATGTTTTATTGTACTTTAATGGTTGATTTTTCTATGTTTTTAGCAGTTGCTGCTTTTATCTGTAAGTTGCCTTGTCAAGGAAAAAGGCAGGGTATAAAAAAATGTAGCTACATCTTCTCGCTATGCAGAGAATTGGATAACTTTGCCATGAGTCTACTCCGCTCCCTGATACCGCATTGCCCCCCCCCCCCCGTAAAATTGGAAATGGTGGAGATTCCTAGAAATTGCTCCTGCTACTCCGAGACATGATTCAATTGTTGTTGTTGTTGTTTAGTCGTTTAGTCGTGTCCAACTCTTCGTGATCCCATGGACCAGAGCACGCCAGGCACTCCTGTCTTCCACTGCCTCCTGCAGTTTGGTCAAACTCAGGCTGCTAGCTGCGAGAACAGTATCCAACCATCTCATCCTCTGTTGTCCCCTTCTCCTTGTGCCCTACATCTTTCCCAACATCAGGGTCTTTTCCAGGGAGTCTTCTCTTCTCATGAGGTGGCCAAAGTATTGGAGCCTCAGCTTCAGGATCTATCCTTCCAGTGAGCACTCAGGGCTGATTTCCTTCAGAATGGATAGGTTTGATCTTCTTGCAGTCCATGGGACTCTCAAGAGTCTCCTCCAGCACCAGAATTCAAAAACATCAAGTCTTCGGCGTCAGCCTTCTTTATGGGTCCAGCTCTCACTTCCATACATCACTACTGGGAAAACCATAGCTTTAACTATACAGACCTTTGTTACACTACTAAAAAGTTCCTTAGAACCAGGGTGGGGAAGCAGTGGCCCTTCAGATGTGGATGGACTACAACTCCCATCATCCCTGAGCATTGGGCTATGCTGACTGGGACTGATGGGAGTCGGAGTCCAACAGCATCTGGGGGGAGGGCTAACGTCAATCAAATTAGAGCTGTGTCAAGTGGATTACCGAAGAACCTGTATCCATGTAATGAGGGGACAGACAGACATAACCCTGAGACATGCAAAACGTAAAAAGGCCTTGGGATCCTCATTTTAAATTCAAATTTGCCTGTTCTGACGCAGCAAAGATTTGCATCATCAGCCATTTGGGGTTGAATCCCCATGTGGGAGGACGGAAATGTCAGTTCAACCCTAAGGGAAAATGCTTTTGTGACAGGTCAACTCTTGCCCCTGTTAAGGAACTCACAGACCCTCCAAGTGTCCCTATTTTCCAGGGACAGTCCTGGATTTACAGAAGCCATCCCGGTTTCTGATTTGACCCCAGAATGTCCCGCTTTTCCTAAAAGGTAAAGGGACCCCTGACCATTAGGTCCAGTCATGACTGACTCTGGGGTTGCGGCGCTCATCTCGCTTTATTGGCCAAGGGAGCCTGCGTACTGCTTCTGGGTCATGTGGCCAGCATGACTAAGCCACTTCTGGCGAACCAGAGCAGCACATGGAAACGCCGTTTACCTTCCCGCCAGAGAATTTATCTGCTTGCACTTTGATGTGCTTTTGAACTGCTAGGTTGGCAGGATCAGGGACTGAGTAACGGGAGCTCATCCCGTTGCGGGGATTCGAACTGCTCACCTTCTGATTGGCAAGTCCTAGGCTCTGTGGTTTAACCCACAGAACCTTAGGACAGCCCTATTTTCATGGGAGAAATGTTGAAGGTTATGGAGTTATGCAAGCCCCAAGCCACGTAGGCAAGTACTGTAACTATATAATCTTTATAAGACATCTATATAAGACATCTGAAGGCAGCCCTGCATAGGGAAATTTTAAAATGTTTAATATTTTATTATGCTTTTATATACGTTGGAAGCTGCCCAGAGTGGCTGGGGCAACCCAGATGGGTGGGGTATAAATAATAAAATTATGGCACTTGTTATTGAATAGGACATCCCTCTTTTCATCAGAGAAACGTTGGAGGGTATGAACTCAGTGAGGAAGTGTGGGGGAAGGCTTGGATTTTCTTGCAGGAGTAATAGAAGGCAAGAATGAACAGAAAAGACTTCTATTAGCCAGTTCTAAGATTGTTGTTGCTATTGCCTTTCGCTGTATTTATCATTATTTTTTATTTATATTTTACGGTGTTTGCGGCATGTTTAATTTTATTCATGCCTGTTGCATATCGCCCCAGAATCCAGATGGAGGAAAAGCAGTTTAGAAATGTGTTTTTTCAAATAAATGAATGACTGTAATCTTAGCCCTGGAAGCCTTTGTGTAACAGAGAAATGGAATACAAGGAACTGCCTTTATGGATATCAGAATATTTGGTGATGTCAGGATTGGCCCAGACAGCAAGACCCCCATCTACGCTATTCATGTAGAGCAGTAATATAAGAGTATAACTGTCATGGCTTCTCCCAAAACATCCTGGACAGACTCTGGGGGATTGAGCAGATGAGACCAATAGTGGCTCCAATGGTCAAGAGGGAGTTTTCTGCATGTTCTGTAGAGGGAAGTGAGGGTCAGATGAAGCTGGTCAACCTGGGAAGGTAGCCCATCTAGGAGAAGGAAAACTCTCACCCTAAACTTCTGCTGCCTTGCAGGATATCTTTGGTAGAAGAAAAGGCTACATAAATCTGGAGTGGAGTCCCTAAGATGATTGGATAGTGCCTTGTATGTCTCCTTCCAGCCACTCCTGCAGCCAAGCTGGTACCCGACTAATAATAATAATAATAATAATAATAATAATAATAATTTATTATTTGTACTCCACCAATCTGTCTGGGTTTCCCCAGCCACTCTGGGTGGCTTCCAACAAAGACCAAAATACACTAAAATGTCACACATTAAAAACTTCCCTGAATATGCACTGCTTTCCTTTGGACCCCATCAGCTAGGCTGAGAGTATTAATAATTTGTCTTCCAAGGACTGGACTCAAACTAAAAAAGTAGTCTGTTTTTAAGACTTTGAGGCAAAAGGAACCTTCTCTCCAAATTATAGTTACCTCATTCTTTCTAGCATTATATATTTCAGTGAGATATTTCTGCTGGAAATGGGGGGGGGGGTTATGTCTGGGGAATGTGTGTTTAAAACTATAAACAGAATTTTGCATTTTCTGCAATCTGATTTGCTAAGAGGCAGCTTTCCACCTTCACCCACATTTGTCTGAGCATATATATTCATTTGCATTGCATGCATTTCAGGTAGGGAATAAAATATCTACCATTTAAGCACAACAAAACATTCCCATTTGTATAAGATGTTCATTTCTATTGAGTTCGACTTTGAGTTGTTAAGCTAAAGGATCTAGCATCTGCATGTCCAGAGGAATGCTTACTCCCCCAGCCCACCTCTGCAAATTCAAACCCGTTTTTTAAACATGTGAAACTTGAAAAGCAGTTTGCAAGATAACACAGGCAGAGTAAAACTGTACTTGCCTGGATCGCATTTCTAATACAAGAAAGGGTTTTATGTTTCATATCAATTCAGGGAGAGGGGAAGGGAAAACGGAGGGCCCCCAAGAATGACATTGCAAATGGGTATGTCATTTACTGAATGTGTTTTATTTCAACAACCAAAAAATTCTAACAGACTAACAATGCACATAAGTTAAAATTTAATTATCACTTAGTGATAACAAAGATCAAGTTGATTTACATGGAAAAAGAACATTTACAATATGTTAATCCTCATTCACATTGTTGATACCGCAATAACACTTTTTTTTCTTTTCTCTTATTACACAAAAAAGGCGGAAAATTGTGCTTTGTTAAGAGGCACTACGAGAAAAAAAAATCTTTTTCCAAATAGATATTATATGATGAATATTGAATAAATAGACATATATGCATTGTAATTCGCAAAGATCTGGCAAGACCACAGGCGAAAATGCCCACAGATTCACTTAGAAGAACCACTGCAAAAATTGGCAGTGTTGGGGGCAGGAAGGCAAGACTCAGCATTGGGGGGAAAATACCTACTATTTATTTGTTTAGGTTGAAGTGTTTTTAAAAAGAAACCAATGCTGATGCCATCAAAGAAATGAATAAACTTATGAGAGATTGACCAGTATTACATATACGTAGTGATTTCAGCAAGAGTTTCTGATAACAGTTTAAAAAGAGTAACTCGAAAGAGAACATAAAGCAGCGCCTACTGAATTTCTGATTAAAGCTGCAGCGTACTACAGAAATAAAGGAGGAAAAGTTTAAGTTAGCAAGCCAACATTGTTTTTCAATGATATATGAAATGGATACAGATACGTTGTGGGTGTCAAATATTGATTTTGGAAAAGTCCCTTTAAAAACTCTGGAGGTTACTGAGTAGCTAGAATTAGCTTGTATTGCAACATGTCTTCTTCTCCCTGTATGTTGTTACGTTCTTGGTAACTACCTATACAGAGAATTCTTTTAATGCCTGCCTTTTATACCTTTCAAATATATAAATAGTATTAACAGTTATATATTACAATGTCTGTGCAAGAAACATAAAATCGCTTTCCAAGTGATATCGCATGAGGTCTTTGTTAAGAGTTACAAAGCACATGTCAAAAGGAAGCCTACCAATGGGTTTAAGAGTCCAAATAGCAACCCAGACACAGAAGAAAGTCAAAATATCCTTTAAAATATATATATATATATATATATATGAAGGAACAGCAACACTGCTGGTGTCACTACCAAACCACGACTTCAAAAACCTGTTGGAAACTATAGTAAATTGCAGCTTTAATGCTTGTACTATTGAAGAGTCAGTCAGCATTAGTTCTGCTTTATGTAATGGAATTGCTATGCTAGGTCACTGGGAAAAGGTTTCAGTTTATGACAAGTGACTGCACAGAAATTGCTTGGTTTACTCTTACTGCAGCAAGTTCAGAAAATGTGTTCCCACCAAGTCTGCCATGCACCTCATGAAGCCCATACCTTGGAAGAGTGTTTGCTGAAAGTGTTTAGTCTCGTTGAGATAATGAGCTTTAAGACTCTAGATGTAGGGAATAAAAGAGATATAGAAGGAAATTCAGCACCAGAGAACCATCAGACCCTATGACTGATTTAAGAACCAGCCAGACTTGCCCAGAGTGATCGATGTGATATAGTCTTACGATTTCATTTGTGAAAGCTTTGTTGAAAAGCAATTTGAGCATATATAATGAGTAAATTTCCAAACATTAATATCGGACAAACACTAGAGGAGCAAAGGAACAAGAACTACAGCTGCACAAGCCCCACTGAAATTGACAGAAGTTGCACAGCAACAGTGTAGATGGTTTGCGCCTCCAAAACACATAACACCACTATAAAATGTGGCTCAATGTAAAATTCCACACATTAAATCTCATAAAAGCAACTTTTCATGAAGACTGCTTTAGTAGACAAAGTCTACTGTGCACTGATTCCCCCCCCCCCCCCACTAAAAGTCCATGAAAATCCACCTGGTTGCTACAGAAATGATAAAGAACAAAACATGCTCCGTGACTTCAAATGTGCATCATATACTAAAGTTTTTTTAAAGTTACTACTTGGTTTGGGATTTCATTTGTTAAGGTGCCCTGATTTTGTCCCCCATTTTCTCTCTCCCTCTCCTTCACTTTAATTTTTTTTGGCAGTGCTGCTCTAGGTTTTTTAAATGCATACCTCAAAAATTCCCCATCAAGCTGCCAAAGTGGAAGCCATAATAAGAATTTTAAAAATATATAACAGGGATAAACATAGAAAATAAATAGGTATTTCAAAATAGTAACCACACCCTGAGAGCAGGCAGCAGTTTATCTAAAAGCCAAAGCAACTCATTGTGAAGTGGTTTTTTTAATACATAAACAAGACTCATATTTTAACGAGCTCATTTCACAGTCTATACTTTCAAATTGTTATGTCCCATGCAAATTTCATATATGTGGGGATATATATATATATATATATATATATATATATATATATATGCCGTTATCATTTCCTTCATTGATTTCATAGGTCTATTTCTTCCTGTAACTTGCTAGAAGGTCCTTTCATAAGTGCAAGGTTAACGCTGATGTAATCATACGTGAATTACAATTAACATTGTCTCAGTCAAACATAAAAGTGTAACACTCAAGTGCCTTTTACAAGGGAATGTCTGATTGGGCTATGCAAAATAATAGTTCGGTTTGCACATACTCTATGCGCACTGGGGGGGAAACCCAACTTTATGCGCACTTTTAAAAAAAACTTTTTAAAAAGAAGAAGCCAAAAATAAAATAAAAAAATGGATCAATGTATTGCTTTTCCTGTGATGTTTTCACATTATCTCTGGTCAGTTTCTGAAGCAGTTGCCTTGTTTTTTTCAGGATTCTCTTCTTCGGTTTCCACTTTGTACATTTCCTCAGAGCCCTCCTCACTGTCATTCTCCTCTGACTCAGTCAGTAGCTCCTCGTCTTTGTATTCTGCCACATCTACCACGGTGCCCATGTGCTCTTTTAGCTTCCCATGGTGCTTCACATGGTAACGCTGGTTCTGGAAGAATTTGATGATGGTGTGTTTAGGCAGATCCAACTGAGCAGATAAAGTGTGGATGGCCTCCTGATCCGGATAGAGGCCAACATCATGGATGAAACTTTGAAGGATACCCAAAGCCTCTAAAGAAATTTTAGTACGAGATCTTGTTTTTTTGGTACACGTGTCCTCTGTAGGTGGAGGTGGGGCCTCTTCTCTCGGAGGTGAGTTTTCCTTTGCTGGTTGGGATTGCTGTCTATGAAGCACCTGAAAAATGAAAAAAGCATACCTGTTTAAAGTAAGTCTGCCATGACACCAAATGTAATAGAATTAATACGTTACTAATTATGATTATTACATTTATTCAGATATATAAAATACAAACCAGCTTGTCAATAATTTAAAACCAAAGACATAGAAAAAATATAACACTACCAAAAATCTGTGCTTCCACTTTTTTTTTTTATCCTCAAGCAACCTCTTCTGTATAATGCAAGTTTGCAACATGTTGCATGAAGATTCTATAGCAGTACCTGTGTAGCAATACTGTACTAAAACCTGTTCAAAAATAGTTCAAAACTATTTCCAAAAAAAATCTCTAAAAAGAGAAATACATTTTTGGATGATGGGGTAAATTTTTTATTAGGAACATGTAATTTATTACCAACTTAAAAGATGGCATATCTAAAATCCCATTATTAGAAGAACCTAGTTATTTCACTAAAATATTTGTTCTTTATTTCTGCATCTCTGCATGAGACAGAAGTGACATACTTAGAGTGTGTTTAATCAACTTCTATGCAAACTTGCAAATAGTTCCAAATAATGGTTTACTAAAGCTTCCACAATTCTCTTTAAACTTAAACTCACAGAGCAAATTAGATGAGGATTTTAGATCTAAGAAGACCAGAACTGTTAAAGAGGAGAAACATGGAACCATTTGTAAGGCAGAGTACACACCTGAACCACGAGAAAATATGGGTAGATGATATTTGAGGATAAGACTTTCACTTCAAGTCTTATCCTCAATTATCAGCCTTGGAAGATTCAAGAAATATATTTCTTCTCCTGTTATGATGGAAGGTGGCTTACGTCCTAAGCAATAAAAAGCTTGTGGGGCCTAGGAAATGTAATGAGTTGAAATAAATGTTACTGGCACTCTTGCTGCATAACTTTTCAATGATGACACGGATGTTGTGGCCCAAAGCAGCGTGCTGCCATCGAAGTGAGAAGTCCAGCCATTCAATTCCCTAACTTCATTAAGCAGCTACATGGTAGGTCCTGAATTGCTCATCTTGAAGGCCAACGTTTGCTCTGGTGATCTGCGTGCCTTAAACAAACATACTCTAGCCCTTCTGCAGAAAGGAATGCTGCAATTATTTGCTGTAAATAAATTGGCTCAGGAAAAACAACAACACAATGCGAGAGCAACTAGTCAAAATGAGAAATATCAACTTCTTTCTCTTATCAAAAGGAGCATTGTTCCAGGCCTCCACAATATGATTATTTTCAATATTTCTTTTGTTTTTGCTTTGCTTTAAGACTAGTTTCTCAGCTTAATCTAAATGCTTGTACATTTAGCCCTAGGGGTACTGCAACACAGCAAAGGAGAGAAGCAGTATTGTAATGAATGTATGGGGGTTTCTCATGCGTAAGTTCCCACCACACCTGGTTAGGTAGCCTGGTTAAACCTTTCCTGACTGGACACCCCTTCACTTCATGGCTGTTCAGTCGCTAGCAGAATCCGTCAGTGGGCTTTTCTTAAACTTCTTCCAGCACAAAAGCTCTTTGACGCCAAGTCTACGCCTACTTTCCCTGCGCGGAAGTCTTCTGCGCAGGGTGGGTGTGGACAGAGGAGGACCTGTGCTCTCCCTGCTGGTCTCCAGCGAAGAGTCCTGGAGACCCCTTTCCGATTCCCCCAACCGCCCCCCTTTATCCCTGGTGTTACGCTGATTTCCTTCCCCAGACGATGAGTTCCCTCTCTCCCTGCTTGGCCCTTCTCCGGCATCGCTTGGGAGCCCTGCCTCCACTTCTGGCTCCGATGTCAGTTCCCTGACAAGTATGAACCCCACACCCACCAACCCAACAGAGAGCAGCATCCAGTGTAAATTAGGTCTGGAGTCTATTTGCATGAGGAGAAGGGGCTGGCATTGGTTCTCTACCATGTCAGTTTAGTAACTCCATGGCTGACTATATGTACTAAAGGGGAAAGAATGCAATCATACAATGGCTCCCTATCAACAGAGGTGCAGCTCCTCTGCAGGTGTCAATAGCCAAAGCTCTACTGATATCTGTCTTGTGTGTTCTCTTGAGTGATAGCTCTGTTGGCTTGTGTACTCACAGCCAGATAAATCTCTGGTGTTGCATTAAACTCTCAGGAGGGGAAATTTCATGTGAGAAACCATCCTGAAAGCACAGGCACTTTAAAAAGGCACATGTACAATGTACAAAGCTTCTTGAAGCAGCATTTGTCAGAGGGGTTGAAAGAACTACAGCAACCACCGTACATCACAGAAGAGAAGAAAGGCTATTTGCTTAATTTCAGTTAAGTGGAACTAAGAAAACCAGAATCAAGCCAACCTGACAAGTATTAAATACCTGGGATCTGTAAAACAACACACCTAAGACATTAAAATGTTTAATTTGAGATGAAATTGGTTTCAAAATGACATACAGTGGTACCTCGGGTTACATACGCTTCAGGTTACAGATTCCGCTAACCCAGAAATATTACCTCGGGTTAAGAACTTTGCTTCAGGATGAGAACAGACATCGTGCTCCGGCGGCACAGCGGCAGCAGGAGGCCCCATTAGCTAAAGTGGTGCTTCAGGTTAAGAACAGTTTCAGGTTAAGAACGGACCTCCGGAACGAATTAAGTACTTAACCCGAGGTACCACTGTACTGGTTTGTTGAAGAGGTGTTCATTCTGCTTTTATATGGCACCATATTCAGTGTTGCGACTAGAGGGTATAAAACATTTTAAACAGGAAAATGCACCCAGTTCTTTGTTAACTTTATCTGAAGAACAGGTGGCCAATTGGTGCAGGCACTAATCCAACTGCATATAAGATTACACCAAAGTCAGACAAGTACTCCAGTCTCCATAAACCATGAGCCTCAGAACTAGGCAATCTTCTCATGCTCACCAGCTTCTATTAAGACAAAGATCCTTGGGATGTCCAAGTCAGGGTACTGTGGCTTAATGTCAGTTAACAAATAAGCCATCTCATGCACTTTGTAGAAGCAACATCTTAACTGGAAATGGCAGAGTTCTGTGAAGAGTCTCTTGTCATAAACATTGTTCCTAAGAAAAAAGTCAAATGTCTTAACTTCCAAGTAACTGTGCTCGGGATCATAGCACAAATTTGACTTCGAGTGATTCAGTTCTCTGCTTTCACTCCTCCCTTCACTTCGCCATTAGCACGAGCAAGTCTTCACTTCAATTTTGGCCATCTGGAACTGACTTCCTATTTCTTCCCCAAATCAGTTCCCATCTCCTTGCAAATCAGAACTGAAACATGTTTTGTTCTCTAGCCACAGGTCTCAAATGTTTCTGCTTTCTCTAATGCATATTCACTTTAATGTTGAAAAGGGATCTACATTTGTATAAGAAAGCTAAAGCACAAAACTGTTTTGTTTTTTTGAGGGGGGAAACTACTTTTCATAGGTATTACATTTTCACTTTTCTGAGGTATTAGTCTATTCAGATAGAAAACATACAGATATCTAATATGATGAAAGTTGACTTTGAAAAGATAAGTGACTCCTATTAAATCACACAACATTGCAATATGTTTTGAAGGCCACAATGAAATCCAGCTGGGAACCATGTGTAAAAAATAATAGTACACGCCTGCAGGGAAGGAAGTATGATATGGAATGATTAAGTTTAGGAAAATATATAATGTAGTATATCATTAAGGGAATGATCTGTATTACTTGTAATAAGCTACGGCAGAGGTTTCAAACTGTATTCCAGAGAACTCTGGAGTTGCTAGAAAACTGATCAAAGCCTCCTCAGTCAGAATATCAGTTAATAGTGGACCAGCTTCTCTGAACATCAGTGTGCCTTCCACTATTGATTTTCCACTGCTTGCAGTAGCCAAGCGAGAGTTTTTGGTGTAAGGCTGGTATTTTTATTTTTGTTTTAATTATACTGTCCAAGTGTCTTTAAAAGCTGCCTGATATGAGGAACGGTGAAACCTTTTCTCATCACTCTTTGATGGTAAAAGCCTCTGCTACATTTCTGCATTAAAAGATATGGATGGATGAAGATAAGTTGAAGACCACTGAGCTTTCAAAAAAAAAGTCCTCATAGAACTATAAGCAAATAATTATATAAGGAATAGTGGGAAATGCTGCAGGAACTGGAAACTCCATGAAGATCAATTAAAAGGGTTTAAGCCACACTAGGTGAAGAAGAACCACCCCCACCCCCAGTGGATTTGGCCCTGGGTGCAAGATTCAGCTATTCACAGAGTGACAGCCAACATTAGCAATACTCAGAGTAAACTCATCGATTTCAATAGGCTTAAATTACTGAAATCCAGAAATTTATAGAGCCAGGCTCCATTTCCACAGATGGGAGCAGACCCATCCCAGAGGAGCACACATTTGCAACTCCATCATTCTCACAGAGCAAGCAGGTCTTGTGAGTGAGTACATCACACCTTCCCTTTAAGCTGGTAGACAGGGCATGGTAACTATTTGGAGAACTTTGTTGCTTCCATCTAGTTCTGAATGTCTTGCAGGATTCCTGAACTCCTGAATCATGACTCCTGAATGTTTTGTCTGCCTCAGTAAAGTCCTGTTTTTTACTAACATGTAAGAGCCCGTGTGTGTGTGTGTGTGTGTGTGTGTGTGAGAGAGAGAGAGAGAGAGAGAGAGAGAGAGAGAGAGAGAGAGAGTTGGGCATGAAACAGAATATAGGGAAAGAGTCTCATGTGAAGTTGCCCCCATGATTTAACAATTCATGGAATTATTGTAATGAGTTTGAACCAGGGATGGCCCGAGATGTTTGACTCTGCCACTGTACGTAAAATGGCCCGGCCTGCTGCTGCAGTTGCAGTACTGTTAGTTGCTCTGGGAGGCCTTTACAGTTGTACTTCGGGTTAAGTTTGTTCTGGAGGTCCGTTCTTAACCTGAAACTGTTCTTAACCTGAAGCACCACTTTAGCTAATGGGGCCTCTTGCTGCTGCTGCACCGCCGGAGCACGATTTCTGTTCCCATCCTGAAGCAAAGTTCTTAACCCGAGGTACTATTTCTGGGTTAGCGGAGTGTGTAACCTGAAACGTATGTAACCTGAAGCATATGTAACCCAAGGTACCACTGTACAGAGGAAAACAAAATAACAGAAACAACAGTAAATAAAATAACGTTTGGAGGAGAGAGTTATCTGGTAGGAGAGACAAATGTGATTGCGTGGACAGGCGGAGTCCCCAGATCCCGAGTGGTCCCCCCATCATGTGGAATAACGACTCTAGACAACGTGCTATGGGATTAAATTGGCCACAACTTTATTAAATTTCAAATGTGGGTAGACCTTGGCTCAGGCATTGGGCGTTCTCCCTCCCTAGTCCCCAGCCGGGGACCTAGGGAGCATCAGGGTTATCCAGTGTGGGGGGGGGGATGGGCCGGCTCTGGAGAACATATGTTCAAGCAGAGATAGCCGCCCCCGTTACGCCGCCGCAGGGGAGAGCAATGACGACCTTTCGGCGTACGGCCAAAGCCTCCCTTCAAAAACCCCTTTAATGGGGAACCCTGGTATCGCCGCCGCAAAGAGGAAGATGGACTAAAGGATTCCGCCCAAGGCCTGATACCGCCAAAGTTGTGACGTTTTGCTACGGGAAAGGCGAAACCTGCTGTCAGAGTCACCCGTGGTCCCAGCTCACAAGAGACCAAAGTCCAGTCCGGCTTATGTACAAAAGCTTTTATTGAAGAATATTCTTAGCTTCACATCCGAGCTCCGTGACTCTACGTCTGTTACGCTTAGACCGCTGAAGTCCCCTCTGAGTCAGTCCCGCCTCTACACCAGTTTAAGAGGCTTGTACTGGTCCACCTCTTCCTCTCTTTCCTTTTCCGCAGGGTCTTTCTGCCCCCCTGTGTTCTCTCCCTTCGGGACTCCCCAGAGGCTGAATCCTCTGGCACCTCCTCCCCCCTCCTTTGGGCTTTGGGACCAGGCTCCTCCCCAGGACTCTCTTCACTTCCGTGCGCCTCCCATTTTGAACTTGGCGCGCGTACGTTGCTCCTGACCTTCCCTTCGACAGTTACACTGCTCTCGATACTACTTTCCTCCCCTTCCGGCAGGACGTCTTGCCCTGATCTCCTTCCCCTCTCTGCTTCCTGTTCTGCTCCTTCTGACACACAGGTCACTCCACACCCTTCACTCCGTTCCGGCGGAGCAGCCGGTCCCGATCTCCAACTCCCACTGGGGGTTCCCCCTTCGTTTCCCTGCTCCTGACTGCTTCCCCCTCTAGCTCCCCTTGGCTTGACCAGAGGGGCTCCCTTTTGGGAGTCCTCCGATTCACTGGACGGACTCATGGACAATCTTGGGTCATTGTCGTCCTCTTCCTCGTCACCCTGGAATCCTTCCCCCTCGCTCTCTGTCTCCTCCCTCATCTGCGCCTCTCTCCCTGAACCCCTGACACCTGCCAATGCAGGGAAATTCCTTTCCGGCCCTTTAACAGCGACCTTATCGTAGCAGCGCCCGCATACCTGTGGAGACAGGTTAACCTGCAAAACCTATGAAGAAAAGTTAACCTGCAAAAGAAGACATTAACTGAGGGTGGGTAGGGTGGGAGAAGCTCTGGAGCCAAGTGAGGATTACCAATTAAGATCCACCCTCTATTGTGTGGGCAGGTAATCCCTCCCCCTACCTGGCCTGGTTTCCCTGGCAACGCTTCCCCCAGGTGAGATTGGACAACTCACTGGGGTAGGCGGGGACCTCCAGGTATCCCACCTGAGGGAAGGCAAAGCCTATGCTGATGGGGCCACTCCAGATCCAGGGCTGCACGCGTCCACGCAAAGGGCGCCCCCCCGTTTTAAGTGGGGAGCGGTCACTACAGTGAACTAGAACAGCTTCACAAGAGTTTGTAAGCTGATTCCAAATGCATGTGAAATTCATGACAAGCCAAACTTGCTTCCATTTTTTGACTACTGAAATGTATAATACTAGTAACTTTGCTTCCAGCAGAAAATATTCAGCCTAAAGCTGTCACCGGTTTAAAAGCACTGAGTTTCTTTAAAAAGCACTGGACAAAATGACATCTCCCAATGTCAAATACCCATCAACTGCTCATATATTCATTACTTTTCAATGTCTCATTCAGGTGTCTCAGATGTAGAGTGTATTAAATCTCTAGAACCTCATTTTAAATGCTGCACTTTGAAAGTGTATGTTTATGCTGAAGGGTGCACTGTGTATTTACATTTTTGAAACAGATGTTTGCAGATGCAATAAACGTACCCATAGAGAACTGTATCATACCATTCTACAGCCTCCAATTTATATAGAGAAGAGCACAACAATAACAACAAAGCTTGGGTAAATAAACGGCACCTTTCAACACAATCTTAGTCTGGGCGTCCTGTTGGCAAGAGTGTTAATTAGATAGAATTTTGTGCCAAGAACCTTTACTAGCTGCTAGGAATGTCTACATGAGAAACTGTAGCAGAAGTTACAATTTGCACCTGTGCTTGTTTTTCCTTTCAAAGCAGTGGTTAAGACTTTATTTTATTTTGCTGTGAAAGGTATTTGTGTCCTTTAGCTAAACAGGGCAGCACTACATTGCAAAGCTCCAACAGAAGTATTTTCTTTGAGTTTGTTTAGAGCCGTGATTTAGCACCTTGATGCAATAAAACTCCATTAAATACTGTGATTTAGTTCCATCACTTTTCTTGGACTGCAGAGTATCCTAAGGTTACAAGCTGAGGAAAATTCAAACTGTTATTAAAAAAAAAACCACACATACACACCCCAAAAACCTGTCTATGAAGTGATGACAAATTACAGACTACAGGTGTTAGATTACATTTTGACTTCAGGCAGGTTTAATATACCTTGGCTTCCTTTTACAATTGCTCACAGCATGTACAGCTATGGACAGGGGAGTTTAAAAAAAAATAGTACTCAATAAATGAAGACCGTGTCAAAAGAAATCAATATGAGCGTGCAAAATGGTAGGAAGTCTGACATGGATATATATATGTTCACTTTCATCTAGCTTCCTTTAATATTGTAACCAAAATGCTACTGGCATTTTTCATGTATTGCCTTTTTTAAAAGGGTTTAATAATTGCTTCATGAAGTAAACACTGGTATCACAGATAATTGAACTACCAAGGTGTGATATACATTGAACTTAATTTCATCAAGGCTGAAATATCTCTTTTGAGTCTTTTTTTAAAAAATGACATTTATTTGAAAATGTTCCTATTTTTCTGAGGATTTTAGCAAGGAACAGGGTTATTTTTTTTCTGAGAATTTTAATAAGGAACAGTATTAAATGTATCTGCATGACTTTTAGGCACTAAATTGATTTTTCTAAGGGCACTAGCTAAATGACCATAATAAATGAATTTAAAAGCATTGCAAAGAATGGGAGGCTGAAGGAGAAAAGTCTTAGCTCAGTGGCAAAGCACATCCTTTGCATGGAGATGGTTCCAAGTCCCCAGCATTTCCAATTCAATGGCCACGTAGCAGATAATGATAGACAGCTTGAGATTTTGGAGAGCCACTGTCAGTCAAATCTTATAACTTGCTGGAATTCCTGTCCACTCAGTGTCAGACAGGTGCTATCTCTGTTGTCCTCGAAAACAAACCTCTGTTGTCCTTGAAAAACAAACCTCTTGAGATCTGTTCCAATGTATTTATATCATACACACACACACACTGAAATATGTACTGAAAATGGTAACAGAGTAGACAACACCGGTCCAATGAATACGTGGTTTGACTTGGTATAAGGCGGCTTCATATGTCCAGAAAGAAAATAAAAGGGAATCAGTTAAGATACTACCACAGGAAACTACTGATTTTCGATTCCAGTATATTCAGACTAAACGTGACTAATTTCTGCCATTTTCTAATGAAGGTATCACTTTCATCACTTCGTTTTTCAAATGCATAAACAAAACACATGATGAGCAAAGATTATCTTCAGTTTATCTGCTTGATTGATTTCATTACACGGCATTAAAATGTCTGCAAGATCAAAGTTCTGTCTTGTCTCTATCTATCTGCCTCGTTGTTTGTTACAATTAAGCAGTATGCTGAAGAACATAAGAAGAGCCTCCTGAATCCAGCCAATGTTCTCACAGTAGGCGACCTACTTGCAAAGAGGATCTGAACCCAAGAGCACCCTGCTTTCCTGTGGCAAGAGGCAACAGGCATTCGGAAGCATGGCTGCCTCCAGAGAGGGAGAAAAATGTTTCTCTATCCATTTCTCCATGCCATGTATAATTTTATAAACTTCTATCGCGTCACCTCTTACTTGCCCTTTTCTCTCGTCCCAAGCACTGAAACCTTTCTTCACAGGGTATCGCTCCATTCCCTTGATCATTTTGGATGCCCTCTTCTGAACCTTGTATTTTCCTCCCATCATTTTTGTAAAACTATACAGTGGTACCTCGGGATACATATGCTTCAGGTTACATACGCTTCAGGTTACAGACTCCGCTAACCTAAAAATAGTACTTCGGGTTAAGAACTTTGCTTCAGGATGAGAACAGAAATTGTGCTCCGGCGGCGCAGCGGCAGCGGGAGGCCCCATTAGCTAAAGTGGTGCTTCAGGTTAAGAACAGTTTCAGGTTAAGTACGGACCTCCGGAATGAATTAAGTACTTAATCCGAAGTACCACTGTAAAACAATTTTTTAAATAAATAAATGTCAAAATTGTGCAAGGGGTGCTGGTCACGGATTCCCTCAAGCTGCTCAATACACTTCCAGGTATATAACATTTTAATCCTCCATGGCCTGGCTTGCTGGTAAAATCACCCTATATTCCCAGTGGACACACACATTGCAGTCTAAGTGCTAGGAATATGCCATTTCTTTGCAGCAGATGAATGAGCTGATCTCCTCAACAGCTGAGTAACAACTATGCATTTGTTCCTCAATAAAGTGGAAGGCCAAGACTTGAGCACATGTTCTCTTCACTTGCGTTTATATAAGCTGAGTTCTGAGTTATGGTTCTGAGTAATTTCACTATGACTTGTTCTTTCTAATAAGAAATGATGCTTAGAAAAATAGCACTAATATTTTATTAACACTATTCTAGATTATATAGATTATATAGACGGTACGTCTTCATGCATGACTTGCTGCACTATTTCACATAAACCTAGAACAGGAACCAGAAAAAGGATACAAAGTGGCTCAGATGTTTATAGGAATCCCTGTTAAACCATGGTGTTAATCCTCAAATGTGGTTTGAACAAGCAAAGGGATTAGCATAGATCTTGGGTGGTTTACAGGTGTCAAGCATAATGAATGTGTTGCATCTAACATCCATCCAAAAAAATCAGTTCTCTGGACAAGCCCTAAGAAAAAAAATGGGTGTTCCTCATGAATCACAAAAACATATTCGTCCAAGTTAGAAGTTTCCTAGGTGAGTGAACAATACATGAGGCTGGCCTAGTTGTTGAATCACTCAGTCTCATAAAGAAACCCACTTTGGAACTAGTACTGGTGATCGAAATCTCTCTCTCTCTCTCTCTCTCTCTCTCTCTCTCTCTCTCTCTCTCTCACACACACACACACACACACACACACACTTGGGGGAAGGGGGTTAGGGAAGGAAGGGAAGGAGAAGACTGATTGTAGATTTATTTCTTACAAATTTCCCCATGCAGCCTCCCTGTCCCAAGTGAGCAGATGGTTTAATGTTAGTCAGGGTCAGGAATTGCCCTTGTGGCTTCCTGCCTGCCTGCCTTTGTAGATTATCTAGATCATATTAAGATATGCAGCCCCCAAAATTAGAGAAGCTAAGTAGAGTACTTAAAACACTAGGCAGCCACAGACTTTGTTTCTTGTGCATGCTGAACTCATAACTTATGAATAGTTAGATCTGAACTAAACATAAAAATACTGGCTCTTGGACAACATATTTATGTTATCAAGCACTTCTTTGTCTACATGCAGCCACTTTCTGCCTCCTGTACTTAATCATTTCCCCATTCCTTCTCCTTTGCTGGGCCAAATGAGCCACTACACAAAATGCACATGAATCAACCACCATCCTTTCAATGTAGTTATTTGCCTGCCTCGTTTCTACTGATGCCAACAATTTGACCGAAAATAAGAATGTACACATATTCACACAGACTTTGCCTTGAGAGTCTCCCTATTTTGCATCTAAAATTCTGCTTGAAATGCTACCATAGATCAAATTACCGTATTTTTCGCCCCATAGGACACACCAGCCCATAAGGCGCACCTAGTTTTGGGGGGGGAAATAAAGGGGGGGAATTATTTTTCCCCCAGGCGCGGGGCTGGGGTGGGGGAAGCCCGAGCTTCCCCCGACCCCAGCCCCCAGAAACAGGCAGCTCTCTGCGAACAGGCAGCTCCCACGGCTTGCGGAGAGCTGCGCGAATCTCGAAGCCTGGGGCGCGCTGAGCTCAGTGCACCCCAGGCTTCGGCATGCAGGCAACTTTCCGCAAACCGTGGGAGCCCAGAGCTGCACGAAGCCTGGAAAGCGAGAGGGGTCGGTGCGCACTGATCCCTCTCGCTCTCCAGGCTTCAGCGAAAGTCTGCATTCGCCCCATAGGACGCACACACATTTCCCCTTCATTTTTGGAGGGGGAAAAGTGCGTCCTATAGGGCAAAAAATACGGTAGGTTGTCTAACAAAATGTGGAGGGAAGTGGTGCTGATATATTTGGGGATTTGTTTCATGCACCATTTGTGCATATAGCTAGAAACTTAAATTCAAACAATCATCTGGGCATTAAAATCGATATATGCACTGCCACCACCATGCTTCTTTCTGGTCCATACTACTCTCCTTACGAATTCCAAGCCAGAGTGCCAGGAGAAGACACAACTGGCAGAATTATTCCCAATGCATTACCATAAAATAAGGTGTTTGTTGTATATGAGCATCAGATGGTCATTTATTTACTTGCAGGATGGTTTGCTATTTATATTTTCTTCCTACAACAAAACATAGCCCTGACCTTTCATTCTATATGCAGTCTTCTTAGTGCCTAGACTCAACAACTTTGTATTCCCTTAATTCCTTGGACCATATCCTCAGTATTTTTAATCCCCTCCCAACCCTGCAGGAAAGGATTTGCATTGCAATTTAATTCACAGACCTGCCTTTAGCACCCATTGTTTCTCAGCTCCTTGCTTTTCATTCCATTGCTTGCCTGCTTTCTCTTACTCCCTTGAAGGATGTTGACTCTGCCTAGTCCCCTTGCCTGCCCAGTAGTCCTGTTTCAGCTCCCCTTTCCAGCATAAATCCTCTCCAGTCTTAGGTCATTTGTGGCTTTTTCCATCTACCTTTTTAGCAAATCTCAATACCTGACAAATAACAGCAGGCACTGAAAAAGGCTATAGGTGTGCAACATTTTCAAAGCTTGTGAAATTATTGTTCTGTATGTATTTCACGACGATGAATCAAAGCACCAAACTCTACTCTCTCACATCTCAGCAAAGTATTAAATTCCCTGCTGATTCTTCTAGGTCTAAACTAAGGAAAGTATTTTACTAAAGGAAATCTCCGAGGTCAACTAGCAATTAACTGAAAGGTTCTGATTGAATATACTATTGACTGCTCTCACATCAGGCAGCTTCCTGTTTATTATACCTTATGGGCTGACTAGGTGCCAAGACATTAAGCTGTCAATAATGTATTAATAGGGAACTATCCCCCTCCCCCCATTTGCCCAACAAATCCTCACATATTAAGGCCCATGATGAAATGATGAAAATCCTCACAATTAATGTAAATTAGTTCTTTGGGTTATTAAAACATGGAAAAAATAACGAACAATGTGAAACACTTCAGAAATTGAAATACACAGACCAAATGACCTGATTGGGACTATTTCCTAAAATCTTTGTATAATTTACATAAAGCATAAATTTACTTTAGATATCTGTCCTAATTTAGTATGCAGATTAATAATTCACCTTGCTCAACAGACAATGTATGGTATTGTGATTGCTTTCCTTTAAAATATGTCGTGGATTTCCAAAAATGATATCCAGCACCTTTGATAATTTATTCAGAATACACCTAAACTGAACATACTGAACATTGTGTGCAATATACCTAACATACCACATAAAATGTCATAACTGCTGGTATATGAATGCTGCCAGCAGTCCTCAAGATCACAAATCATTGTACATGGACATTTTTAATTCACAAACAAGTAGGTCTCACTTATAATAATTTCTGTCAACCTGACAGTTTCCCTTCTGGTGTATTGGGTGCACGAAGAGCAATCATATGTTTAAGATGTTCATAGGGAATTTGAACTCATAACAGTTTTTTCCCCAAAGCAGAGAACAACAGGTTGTGCCAACACTTCTTATATCATAACTGTGTGTTTAGTGAGCTGATGCGTCAGTTAGTAAACTAGTGCTGCCACATAAATTGCCACTGTCCTGTGCTGCAGATTCTTCACTGAACAGACATGCTTGGATCCTGATTGCCATCCAACTGCTCTTGGCACCACCACGTTAGTTCAATCCAGCTTTTTGAACAGTTAGGGAAGGCTGGGATTTTTTTTATGACAAGTGGGATGAAGCTACATAGATTGCACCACTTCAAGTTATCCTGAATAACTCTGCCATACTTGCTACACCTGCTTCCATTTCTACCACTACAATGAAAAGTCTCTTTGGATTCAGGCTATCAATAAACCCATAAATAAGTTAATAAACCTCCCTTTCTCTGTTAGCTCTTTTAGTGTGACAAAGGTTTGTGTCAGTCAAACACTTGCATACATCATCATCATCATCATCATCATCATCTAAATTTGTATACCACCCTTTATCCAAAGATCACAGGGTGGTTCACAACATAAAAATACAAAATGAGAACATAAAATACATAATAAAACAAAAACAAGCCAATAACCCCCTCCCACAAACACATTTAAATGGCCATAGAATGTTAATCAGCCCAAGGCCTGGTTACAGAGAAATGTTTTCATCTGTCGCCTAAAGATATGTAACTAAGGTGAGCTTCCGCGAGAAGACACAAGTGGGAAGCCATCACAGAAAAGGCCTGTTTTTGCCTTGCCACCCTGACATCTCATGGAGGAGGCACACAGAGATGGGCCTCAGATGATGACTGCAGAGTTTGGGTCAGTGCATATGGGGAGAGGCAGTCCTTGAGGTATTGCAGTCCTGAACCATTTGTAGCTTTATTGGTCAAAAGCAGCACTTTGAATTGGGTCCGGAAACTAACTGACAGCTAGTGCAGTCAGGCCAGAAAATCACCCAAAGCCATCAGTAGACCCTTTGGATCAAATAACCTCCAAAGGTGGACCATTCCAATAGGTCCTCTGCCTCTGAGGTGGGGAAAAGGCACTGAAAGCCTAAATCTCAGCAGGAAGTGATCTGACCGTGACAAGGAACGGATGTCAATATCCCTCACTTTCAGATCACCCTCTTCCTGCCCAGTAGAGAAAACAAGGTCCAGAGTGTGGCCTGCCAGTTGAATTGGGCTGGTGACATGCTGGGACAGCCCCATGGTCATCACAGCAGCCATGAAGTCCTGAGCCACCCTAGAGCAAGCTGCCTCGGCATGGATGCTGAAGTCCCTCAGCTCAGGCAGGGAGACTGCTGGGCAGCATGGTGGACGGTAAACCAGCAGAATCCCTAATCTGTCCCATTTGCCCAATGCCAGGAGCACACTCTTTATCACTTTCACAAATAAAAAGTTTGTCTGATTTTTCATTTCCCCTACCAACACCAAGCAGACACTAAGTTAAATTTAATTAACGATTTACAACAAACAGTGAGAAATTATTTAGAGAGGACTTCAAGTCCTTAGCATTCAAGTGTCTAAAAAAAGTATTATATAAAGAAAACTTTTAATGAATTGAATAGAGAAAAGCACTTTAATTAAATGCTGTCAAAGAGGATTGTATTAATGACTGCACACAGAGGAATTTAAAGCAAGCCAAGTATATTTAGCAAATAGGAACTGGGCTTTAGAAGGCTGTAACTATTTATGCTTCCAGAACTGCAATGCATCTAGATCACGGTGCCAAGTGAAACCAGTTATGTTATTAGATATGATTTTATTTATTGAGGACTATTAAAATTTCAAATGTGACAGGGAAAACATTTTTCACTTTCAAAATGAAACAAAATTATTTCCGCTTGTAGGAGGGAAAATAAATAATAAATAGTAATAATTACTTAGCACTTAACTGCTGGTGGGCTGTCTATACACATATTTGAAAGGCGGTGTGGAAATTTCTCCACGTCTCTTCGTAGTGCTATGCAATCCAATGCATTTCTTCTCAGAAGTACACCCCACTGAATTCAGTGTGACTTATGCCCAATGTGTACAGGACTGCAGCATTATAAAAAGGTAAAGGGACCCCTGACCATTAGGTCCAGTCGTGACCGACTCTGGGGTTGCGGTGCTCATCTCGCTTTATTGGCCGAGGGAGCCGGCGTACAGCTTCCGGGTCATGTGGCCAGCATGACTAAGCCGCTTCTGGCGAACCAGAACAGCACACGGAAACGCCATTTACCTTCCGCCGGAGCGGTATCTATTTATCTACTTGCACTTTGACGTGCTTTCGAACTGCTAGGTTGGCAGGAGCAGAGGCCGAGCAATGGGAGCTCACCCCGTTGCGGGGATTCGAACCGCCGACCTTCTGATCAGCAACCCCTAGGCTCTGTGGTTTAACCCACAGTGCCACCCGCGTCCCAATAATGCGTCAGCATTATAGAGCAATCCTAAAGTCATAAGAAGGTTTATTCTGGTATGTCCACTGAAAGTTCAGCAGCTGTGGATGGTGTTCTGCCACCGAAGGGGTGGATCACCTTCTCAGGGATCTAAGCCCCCTTGTTTCCCCAATATACTCCCCAAAAGACTCTTTCAGCTGAGGTTGGCATAATCATTTTCCTCCACAGGAACACAGGAAGCTGCCCTACACTGGTTGGTCCATCTAACTCAGTATTGTCTACACGGACTGGCAGCTGCTCTCCATGGTGCAGGCAGGGAACTCTCCCAGCTCTACCTGGAGATGCCAGGGATTGGTCTTGAGATCTTCTGCATGCAAAGTGGATGCTTCACCACCGAGCTGTGCCCCACTGGAGTCAATAGGAAGGGAACACCTGATGACACACTCTACTTTGGATATTATTTGTGTGCAGTCAGATACAGGGAGAAGCGATTCTTGAGATATGTTGGCCATAGGCCCTTTAGGGTTTTTTTAATTGAAACTAGCACTTTGAACTGGGCCTAGAACTGACAGTAATAAACTTCCACAAATATAAATAAGCCTTTCCAACATGCTTATCAGATTATTACCGTATTTTTCACTCTATAGGACACACTTTTTCCCCTCCAAAAATTAAGGGGAAATGTGTGTGTGCGTCTTATGGGGCGAATGCAGGCTCCTTGGCTTCAGCAATAGCAACGCTCCCTCTGCGCTCCGGAGGCTTTGCGTTGCTTTCGCTGAAGCCTGGAGAGCGAGAGGGGTCGGTGTGCACCAACCCCTCTCGCTCTCCAGGCTTCAGGGATAGCTGCCTGAAGCAGGAGTTCCCGCTGCGCTCCAAAGGCTTGGGGATAGCCGCCTGAAGCCTCCGGAGCGCAGCAGGAGCTCCCGCTGCGCTCCAGAGGCTTTGGGTTACCTTCACTGAAGCCTGGAGAGCGAGAGGGGTCAGTGCACACCGATCCCTCTTGCTCTCGAGGCTTCGCTTTGCTGGAGAGGCGCTGCACAGTTTTCCCTCTCTGTGCAGCGCCCCTTCAGCGAAGCGGGAGGAGAAATGGAAGGGGCTCCATTTCTCCTGCCGCTTCGCTGAAGGGGCGCTGAGCAGAGAGGGGGAGATTTTTTTTTTCCTGTTCTCCCCCTCTAAAACAAGGTGCATCCTATGGTTGGGTGCGTCCTATAGAGCGAAAAACACGGTAATAGCCGAGCAGCTACTATACTTCAGTCAACCCATTCTACTAACTAGGAACACAGATTCTATATAGAATAGATTCGACATGTTTTATGTTTTTAGATATGCTGTAAGCTGCCCAGAGTGGCTGGGGAAATCCAGCCAGATGGGCGAGGTATAAATAATAAAATCATCTTCATCATCATACAGTGCCTTTCAATCAAATGGTTGATCTGGCCCAGAAAACTTACTACTTTGTTCCTTCCACTGTGCTCAATACTTTCTGCCCTCAGTGTCATCGACTATATTCTTGTCCCTTATAATATTATAAATTCGATCATGGACCTCAAAATTGGAACGCATACTGAAAGCGACCATCAGCCATTATCGCTGTCTATTAACTTAAAGGACGAATCCAAAATAACTAGGTACAATATCATAGAACCCTCTCAATACAAACAAATGACCCAATTAAAATGGTCCCAGGAAATGAGTGCAGCAGTGGGGCAAAAACTTACAGCCAACCTGAGAAAACAAGTATTATCCAACTTAAAGACCACTAATCTCTACAATGATATTCCGAAAATTTATAATGAAATCTTCCAAATGTTTGTAGAGCTTAGTACCCCACCTAAAGTTTGGGAACTTAAACATAGCGCTAGCCCTTGGTTTGATGATGAATGTTTCCAGCTAAAAAGAAAACTGCGCCAAACATTTAGAAATAATCGCACTAAACTAGAGCCCTCTTATCTTGATGGAAAAAGAAAATATCACAACATTCTGGCCGAAAAGAAACAAAAATACGCAACCCAAAAATGGCTACAATTACTCGACTCAATTCAGAGTAAAAACAACAAAGCGTTCTGGAACCTAGTGTATGGAGGATTGAAAGCTGAAAATCAACTAACTCTACCACCAATTACAGAATCCAAATGGTCCCAATATTTTACGTCTGTATTTAACAATCTACACAGTGAACTTAAAGGAAATGAAACCACTAAAAATAAAATAAATAAACTCCAGGAGTGGCCAAGGGTAGAGGAAGAGGAAATTAGAGAGATAGTTAAAAATTTCAAATCGGGGAAATCTCCAGGGCCAGACGGTCTACCAATAGAATTATTTAAGACCTATATAGATTGGTGGGCAGAACCCTTAGCTCAACTGTTTACTCTTATAGATAAATACGGGATCATACCTGAGATATGGTTAAGATCAATAATTATTCCAATCTTTAAAAATGGCGACCCAAAAGAACCAAGGAATTATAGACCGATAAGCCTACTATCAGTGATAGGGAAAATCTACGCTAAGCACCTCTTATCTAAACTCCTTACCTGGATGAAAAATCTAAACCTACCAGGGAAAGAACAAATAGGTTTCTCCAAAGGTTGCTCTACACTAGACCACTGTCTTATACTCATGCATCTGGTTGAAAAATACAGATCCCAAAGGCAATCTAAGATATACGCTGCTTTTGTAGATTTTCGTGGTGCATTCGACTCAATTGACCACCCAAAGTTGTGGAGGAAACTCGCAGAATTAAAAATTGATCAGCGCTTATTGATTCTAATGCAAAATCTACACTCTTCTAATACCTGTCAAGTCAAACTTAACACCAAAGGTCACCTTTCATCAGATATCCCAAACTCGAAAGGGGTAAAACAAGGGTGTATTCTTGCCCCCTTTCTATTTAATTTATTCCTATCAGACTTGCCAGATTACCTTCAAAAAATAGAATCACATGCCCCTAAACTTAATCAGAAGCCAGTTCCTCTCTTATTATACGCAGACGATGCTGTCCTACTATCATTAACGAGCCTGGGTCTGAAACGTCTTATATCCTCACTGATCCCTTACTGCGAATGTAACAAACTCTCTATAAATTATGAGAAGACAAAAATTTTGGTCTTCTCGAATGGTTGGAAATTAGAGAAATGGAAAATAAGAGGGCAAGAAATCCAACAAGTGAAAATCCATAGGTATCTGGGAATCTTATTCCAGAGCAATTTAGGGTGGGCAACCCATCGCACAAATGCCATAAAACAGGCAAAGTGCACCTCATCAGCAGTTGCCCGTTTTTATTATCAGATAGGTAATCAATTTATTCCTGCGGCCATTCAGATATTTCAAACAAAAGTGCAATCCCAGTTACTTTATGGAATCCCGCTATGGGTCCAAGCATATAACAGTGATTTAAAAAAAATTCATTCCAGCTTTTTGAGACGTATTCTTGGACTCCCAGCTGTGATCAAATATGAAACAATGTGTGCAGAAATAGGCATACACACACTGGAATATTGGGCATGGTCCACCTCAATAAAGTACTGGTTACGCTGCCACTTTCGCTGCCCTCCATCAAGTCTGCTCGCTGATTTGCTCAAAGACTCCTATAAATCAAGATGGTATCAGCACCTCGAAAAAAAGATTGAATCTTTAGGCATCGAGCTGGAGCCCCTGTACAACTCTAATGAGCAGTACATTTTTCATAATATCCTAACTAGACTAAAGGATGTCGAGAGACAAAATATTATGGCAGCTGTAAACAAAATTTGCTCCCCCACATTCTATGATTTAAATATCTTAGATAGTAGAGCCAATTACGTCACTAAATTAATAATCCCAGCCCAACGTAGGGCTTTTATGCTGGCCCGTTTAAATGTTTTTCCCTCAGCATTTGTCAGGGGAAGATATCAAAACGTTCCTAGAAACAAGAGATTCTGCAGATGCTCTATGAATGTCCCGGACACTGTAGAGCATATTCTCTTTCATTGCCCATTGCACAGTACGCTCCGTCAACGCATGCTGTCCCCTCTTTCGGGTGGTCTGGAACCCCAGCAAGGTAAATGTGTGGGACTTTACCTATCCGACGCTGACCAAAGGGTAACGGCGGGGGTAGCTGAGTTTTTGGCAGCAGTCCTCCAAGGAGCAGGTTAACAAGGAAAACCACTGATTTTATATGTATATATATATATATGTATGTAACCATCTGCTGCCTTTTTATATACATTTCAAGGTTTTTATATGTTATTTTCTCTTTTATGGTTTTATTTGCATAATGCCTAATAAAGGTTTGATAATAAAAAAAAAAACTTTCTGCCCTCATCCCAGAAACTGTGTCCAACAGATGTATACTCCATTTTGTTGTAAGAGCAGATCCATGTAACCCAAAGACAGCAGCTCAATCTGTATTTTTGCATTGTGCTAAGGAGCATAACAAAAATCATGCACAATTTTTGGTGTTAGTTTTCTGACTTACTGATCTTGTTTCTATTCCTATGGAAGATTCTGCTCAATTAATATCCAGTTATTAGAGTATATGATCTGACCTGGACGGCTTCAGCTCTGGCATTTTTTTCTCTAGAAATTAGTTTCTATGTTGTTTGGAAATTGAAACTGCTGAAAATGCAGTTGCCCAAGTAAGCTGCAAATAGCATATTATTACAGCACTGGAAAGTTTGCACTCGTTACCAGTACATTTCTCAAGCATAAAATTAAGGTGCTGGGTTTGTCCTTTAAAGTCTTAAATAGCTTGGGATCAGCACGTTAAAGAGGGATCTTAAAGAATTCTCTGTGAGTTTTGTTGAGGAGGCACGAGTTCAAAACTGGCAAAACAATCTGAGATACTTTTCCAATAATTAATTAAGTATAATACATAACTAAGGAAGTTTCTCCTCTTCCCAATGTAAGTTATAGTACGATTATAATGGAAGTTGCAAACGTAAGTCTTAATAAAAATCTGAAGCAAGTTCTAGCCACATTAGGCATGAATGTTAAACAAAAACAGCTGAAATGGCGTGATAGGTAGGTTTGGCTTCAACAGTAAAATTTCAGTGGCTTTCCACTGCAATTGTAATAACTATCTATCATAAGAAACTCTACTGGATATTTTAGATTCAAATATAAAAGGCCTCATTGCCTGTTGTGTGTAGCTTATTGGTTTTATCAAAGTGCGTGCAAAGCTTTTAGGAACTAGGGTTCTAAGCTTCTATAAACTGTCATGAAACATCCAAATAGAGCTTATTAAAAAGTAAAGTGGTCAAACATTCATTAAAACTAAAACCACAGTGCATAGCCACACATTTCTCCAAGTGGTGAGGCATCAGTTTTCAAAAAGATGACAACTCAGAAGGCAACTATTTCACTTCAAGCATTTGACTTAATTTTACACACTTTCATTAAAATAGCTTTATTTTTTGAGGCCTCAAATGCCCTCTCTCAAAAGCTTTAAGATGGACCATTCAATTAAGTGGCATTAATACTGTAACCAATATTGACAATGTTGCATATTACTAATCAAACAAAAATTTGGGAAGACAAATGAATAACTTTTTAAAGGTAGGGGTCATGCTGGGCAAGTTGGAACTTACGACAGGACGATCCTTTGGGGAAAAGGATATTTATATCTCCCTAACCCTCAAGAATGAGTCATACATACTGGAAAATATTAAACAACATTAAACTGAATGTACTCTGCCTTTAATTAGAACTTAATCTGTTGCCTAGGCTTTCCCTCTAAGTTTTAACTATATAATAGTTTCCTGCATTGTACTTTTAAAAAGTATTTTACAATTCTAATACAAATGAACACATGCTGAGATTTCTGTAGCTTTCCAGGTCTAAAGAGCAAATGTTATTGTTTTTGTCTGTTTTATTGTTGCAACCTGCTTGTGTCTTTGGATGAATGGCAGAATAAAAGTTTTTAAAATAAATAAACTAAGTCATACTTAGGCACATTGAAATAAATGGATTTAAGTTACTTAAGTCCATTTCCTTAAGTGAGTCAGTTCTGATTATGACTAATGCTGGTTATTACCAAGTAAAATAATATTTTCACCATAACAACGTTTTGCCCACCTGCCTTATGTGCTTTGTAGATTGGACATCTTACACACTGCTTTAAAATCATAATTTGACTGAAAATAAGGACTGAGGATTCTTTAAGCATTTTTCTCTATCCCTTTAATGCCATGAAGAAATTACAGAAAGTCTATGAAACTTAGATAAATAATCCTGATTTTAGGCACAACTTCTGCATATGTTTTTTTGCATGCAGCCCACCAGGGGAAGGTACATAAACTGGTGGAGGGGAGGTGGTCCAGCTGCTGTAACTGCTCCACAGTGTGTGGACCTGGGAATAGCTGCCTAGCCATTGCGTTGGTGTGCATAGATATCCAGAGCTGTAGAAGTGACTGTAAGTGTTACCTTTCACAATAAATACTTAAATACTCTCCTTTGGCTGAGAAGCGCTCTTGATATGCACACTGTATAAAAATGCCTACCACCAAGAGCTACCATACCAGGAAATGTGAACCATAAAGGCAATGTTCAGGTGTTCTTAATATCTTCACATTAAAAAACATTTTAAAGTAGTTCGTTTTGAGAATTATTTTTACCTTATATCAGCATTAACAGAGTTAGGGATCACAGAAGTTTTAGTGGCAAATTTTTGCTTCTGCAGCCTCAGCACTAAGACTGGCACTAAGACTAAGAGTCAGCAACAGGTTAAAGCAACTTCACCAGTCTCAGTGCTGGAACTGGTAAAGTTAATGCCCTATCTCCATTGTCTTAGTATTCAATTGCGTGGGGATTAGAGCTGTTAATTATGGTAGAGGAAAGGATGTGTTGCTCTTTCTCAGTGATAGTATTCATCCCTTTAGATAGATGATCTCAATTAAGAAAGTTCTAAGAAGCCTGAAGGAGGGGTGCGGGTGGTGCTGTGGTCTAAACCACTGAGCCTAGGACTTGCTGATCGGAAGGTTGGCAGTTCGAATCCCCGCAACAGGGTGAGCTCCTATTGCTCGGTCCCAGCTCCTGCCCACCTAGCAGTTTGAAAGCACGTCAAAGTGCAAGTAGATAAATAGGTACTGCTCTGGTGGGACGGTAAACGGCGCTTCCGTGCGCCGCTCTGGTTCACCAGAAGCGGTTTAGTCATGCTGGCCATATGACCCGGAAGCTGTCTGCGGACAAACGCCAGCTCCCTCAGCCTATAGAGCGAGATGAGCTCGCAACCCCAGAGTCATCCGCGTCTGGACCTAACGGTCAGGGGTAGTTTTTCCTTTACCTTTAAGATGCTTGAAACCATGAAACCCAAACGTCATTACAGAATGAAAGACACAAAACATACATTGATTGCAATTTTTGCTGTTATACTAACTTGATCATTTATTGTAGCAGTCTTCCTCCTTACCAGGTAAGGGATCAAAATGGATTTCAAACCCATCTTTGGCATTCATTATTCAACTTGCATTGTGATATCAATTAAAATAAAACAGCTACACATAGTTTCTAAAATTTGGATTACTGCAAGTATATGAAGAAAAGAAGGGGAAAGACAAAACATCTCTGCATATTAATAAGACATGTTGCTTAATGGACTCCTTTAACAGTACAGCAGTTACTGAAAACCCATGCATCCCAGTGACAGAACAATCTAAGCACAGCAACATTTGGGAAGAATTAATATTAGCTTGAACAAAGAAAATAGTTGGATTAAATGCATTTACTGTCACGTACAAACCCCAATGAGCATGAGTGTGATGGCATCAATTTTGTGCATTTGATACTGGTTGTCACTGATTATTTCTGGTTAATTGTGTAATAGAGATTGTCACTGCCAAACCAATATCACGATTTAGCATCAGGTTAACAGAACACAGGAGGCTTATCAGATAGGCACAACAATACCTTAAGTGCAGCATCCCCAAAACACAGATCGAATGTTTCAACTGTGTTGGAGAGTCTCCAGAGTTTTGCTATTTATAGCTGCCAGCTGGTTCCAGTTATTTTTCTTCATTTTTCATATTTTGATTGTAATAAATAATTAATTCAAGGCTTTGTAACTTGCTGACAAATACAAATGCATCACATTGCAATGCAGTGTAACGTGTCACTAGAAACTACACACACTATGCAGAAAAGTAATGTGCTTGAAGAGTTTCAAAAGTAGGCTAAATTATCAAGGTCAACCATTAAAAAAACACTAGCGCCAAAAGACCACCTACATCAGTTACTAGAGCCTACTTTCAAGACTGGTAATTTTTATTTGAAATCAAATTTCTATTTAGTAGCCATCTGTGATTAAATATGGGTTAAAGGAACAGACACCTTACCAACCCTTCCTTAAACGTATGAAAAACATAGAATTTAATTTAAAAAACATTTCTTTAAAGAGAAAAAGGAGGAGGAAGACAAACTTCTTCACATCCCATCACGTACCCTGCTCTTACTGCATGGTGATTTCAAAACTTGGAAACTGAATTTGAAAATATAAAAGGGAGCAGTGCCACTTTCTAATCATTAGTCTAATGAATTGTGCCAGAAGAATACATAAAAAAGACACTGGACAGCGACCCAGGTACCAAAGCAGAGACATAACTCTAAAATATTGTAGTCTCAAGCTAGCTCTCTTTGAAATAGAACACAGGCTCATGAATACACAAACACACCTGCTTCTAACATCACTATCTTGATCCCTAAGGCAATCCAGGAATCTTTTCATTGAAAAAGACACTGGAAGTTTTGTGCTTCTAGATCTGGAAGATGCTGGAACCATTTTATTTTTTCATTCTTTTACTAGTTGACGTGGGACAAAGAATCATTTTAAAATGGACAGTTAGAGCACTGACCTGCACAGGCTCAGGGGTAAGCTGGACTACATGCTGCATACGTTCACTGTGATGATGCCTGGATTCCTCTTCATAGATCACATCCCTCTCATGCTGCGGAAGATTCAGGAAGCGCCGGATGGTGCACAGATTTTCCCAAAGTGTACGGTTCTCTGGACTTGGATTTTCCTTCCAACGGAGCAGCTCACACAGCCAACCCTGCAGTGGAAAGTTAAAATAACTGACGTTTTAAGTACTAGTAAACTGGTGAACGACATAATGGTTGAAGGGACTGCTTATTTTATTGTGCTGCTATGATTTATCACACGTGCCACTTCCAATACTTGCTACCTATTTAGCATAGCTCACATTATAGTGCTCAGAATCATTACAAACTGATTCACCAGTTTGGTAATTATAATCCTGCTGCATAACATCTTCCAAGTTACCTAGTACATACATATCGTGCACTTGTGATATGTTCGCTAATGGCAAATTTTGACCTTTTTCTAATAGTTCAGGACGCTTCAGTTTTGACCCAGATGGGAGCCCTTATTCTTGCTCTACTGGACAAGAGAGGCAGCTTGTGGCACTTCCATGCATGTCTGATACTGAATCACCCAGTGTGAAATCTCATTCACACAAATCTTCCTTGTGCTAGATGAGGAAGAAAAAAACATGATATATATTGACTACACCAGTTATGAGTGTGTCTGCATGCATCTGTGGTTTCATGGACTGATATGAGGGAACTTGGCACCCAGGCAGAATCCAAGAAGGGAGACTCATTGAGAGAAAGTCCTAAAACAATCAGAGAGGAAACCTGCATTCTATGCAGTACTGATCATTACCAGACAGACAGCTAAGGATGAACAACTCTGTCAATTTTGGTTTCTCATTTTATCATTTTCCAATCTAAAGTTCACTCCATTTCTGTATCAGTTTGTGATTTCGTATTCTTTATTTTTAAATGATATGCATTTATCCTAATAAACATCTCTGAATGCATTGCTGCCTGCAATATGCACTCTATTGTCGGATAACTGCATTGCAAATTTCATTAATGTAAAAATTTCCAAGGAGAGGTGCGTTTTGCTTGCATATTGATTCAGGAAGGGCAAATTTGATGAATTTGCATTCAAAAGTGAACCAAACTAATTTCTCCCACTGCCCTGCAAACAGTTTGGAAAAGCACAAAGGAGAGACACAGGGAGAGTATGCCTGTGTTACGGTCAATAACTAGAAAAAAAGAAGTAGACCTGGAAAGCAGTGGACCCTGCATTCAAATTCTTTAAAGAATCTAGGAAGTTGCCTGGAACTATGATTGCCAGGATATTTTGTAGAGTTCCTTGGGAACCCCTACATAGCTAAGTGAAGAAAAAGCTTAGAAGACACTGAACCAGGCAATCTACTCCCACCTCTACCTCATATTCACCTACTGTAATTTTTGATGGATTTACATGTATTTTATTGGGAAATCATGAACAGAACCTCCCTATAATAACCAACAGTTTGATTACTGCCTATGCCCTTATATGAGGTGTAGGGGAGGGGTAGTACCTCTGGTGGAGGACACATCTGGCTCCTTTTGGGGTAGTTTGTCCACCTTTGGTCCCTACTCAGCACTCAGCTTTCACCTGTGGCTCCTAGAAACTGTCAGCATGAGACAGCGGCCACACCCTGGGAATGGCTTTGAGAGTAACTGATGGGTCTCAAACCCTTAGTGAGTTAGAGACTTCCTCTGCATGCGAAGACAGGCTTTGGTGGATTGAGAGGACGAGACTAACTAAGGGTCTAACAGTCAAGAAGGCAGTTCCTGCATATGCTATAGAGCAGGCATAGGCAAATTCAGCCCTCCAGATGTTTTGAGACTACAATTCCCATCATCCCTGACCAGTGGTCCTGTTAGCTAGGGATCATGGGAGTTGTAGTCCCCAAACATCTGGAGGGCCAAGTTTGCCTATGCCTGCTGTAGAGGGAAGTGAGGGGCAGGTGGGGTTCATCAATCTGGGAAGGTAGCCCATCTAAGAGAAGGAAAACTTTGATCCTAAACCTCCGCTGCCTTGTGGGATATCTTCAAGAGAAGAAAAGGCAAAGGAGTAGAGTCCCTAAGATGGTTGGATGGAACCTTGTATGCCTCCTTCCAGCAACCCCTTCAGCCAAGTTGGTGCCAAATGTATTGCTCTGTTTTCCTTTCGACCACTTCAGTGAGGTTGGAGGATATTGTTTTCTGCCCAGGACTTTCATACACACTGCCCAGGCATGTACCCCATCGAGGTCACTGACCCCATTGTCTCTCCAATACCATTATAAGAAATGATTAATGTAACCCATAGGGCAGAAAGACACTACTTGTTAATAGGTGACAAACTTTCTCACCTTTATCCACTTACGTGTATAGAGAAAGTGCAATTATATTGAATGGTTTTTTAAATGCACAGAACATCTGTAAACTTTGATGCAAAAAAAAAAATATCTTTGTTAACACCTGTAGGCAACCTTGCATAGCAATGACTGAATCATCCCTTTCTTGTGGCTTTATGAGAGTAAATTCAACATAATAATGAAGCAACATACAAAACATGCATTTCCTAACTTTCATTAAGTAAAATATTTCGACAGTTCTACAGCCCATCATCTCAAGTGATTGTCTGGATTGTCTAAACACTGAACTAACCATATCTCCATCCTGTTAAAATCCATGGGGCCTGAGCAATTTCAATGGGGTTGTGTCAATTTAATATTTCGAGCTGGATCTTGTTTTCTTAAGGTTAAATATGTCTTTCTTCAAAACTGTGTATGAAGGGACCTGACTAGAAAGGCTTTTCACAAGCCAAAAAAGGAATTGAAAGATTTGGTGTAACAACCTGATGCAAGGTGCTATTAAAGAGACCTCATATGATATCACATCGTTGTTTGTCTAACTCTCCACTGTGTCTTCTGCCTTTACCAAAAAAAAAAAAAAAAAAGGAAAAGGAAAGGGGGGGAGGCAAGATTTGATTATCTCCGCTGCATCAGCCAAGACAGCAACACCAGCTGTTCTCATTGTGCAGCCTCTTCCTCACGGCCTACATGTTAATAACCTGATCATTCCATTTTCTCCTTCAACTGCCGGCTGCAGCACAGCGAAGAGACAAAAACCCAGGCCCATCTGCAGCAGCTGTAGGCACTGAACTGTGAAGCCACTGGGGATTTATAAACTAATCTGTAACACAACACTGCCTTGTTTTTACAAGTGAGAGGCCACATTTGTGCAGACCCGATCTTTTCTTGCAATAAGCTGCCGGGGGGGGGGGTATGAAAAGGAGATATCTAATTATTTGCTTGGAATAAATATCTGCATTTGGTATTTTAGTTGGTATGTTGCTAACCATAGAATCAGGTGATGGCTGATTTTCCACCAATATTCTCTTGCTCACACCCCCAAATCCTGTGTACCTCTTTAATAACAATTTAAAACAAACAAACAAGAACAAAATTCTCGGCTCTAAAGTGTTTTCTCAGGGGTTCCGCAGTACGAAGAAAATAATTTTTGAAATGTAAAATAAACCATCTGTGGTGGGGGGAGAAGCTGCTATTTCTCCATCCATTTTACTGATCAGAGTAAGTCTCCAACTGCACACTTCCAAATGTTTAAAGCAGGTATGGTTAAAACTTCCCAAGGGAAACTGTAAGAGAGACTTACAACCTTAAAGAAACTTTTTAAAGGGTGAGTAAAATCCCACACCTGTTCAAAGTCAACGTTCTGAGTGATCTAAACCCAAAGACCTACTGATCTGTCAGAGCAGGCAGTTATATTAAGAGAAGGCTCCATTTGAAAAGAGACCCGTGACAACTTACTGCTACCATTTTTGCTTGTGATCTTGGAATGTCTCACACAACAGTCAGCTGCATTTGATTGATAAGCACTGCTATAATCTGCACTCATTACAGTCACTTAGCCTGACACAATAGGCGTCATTATGGTCTATGTGCTCTCTGCCATTAGTCTTTAGGAAGCATAGTGCTCAATTTGCCAAGCAACTTGCAAGGTCTTGACCGTGGAGCTATTAAGGAGAAAACTAGACTGCAGTGTGACCATGTGTGCAGATATGAGCAAACCAAATTAATTTCTGGCAAGGGAAGCTACCAGGCAAAGATCCCATCCTTAGGACACCTGAGAACGTCTCAATTCCCCAGTGGACGTAAGCTAATGGCATGTTTAGCAGAGCTCAGTTCTGAAGGTGAATCACATTCCTGTTATTTAGGGAAATATTAATCCAGTTTCCCCAGAAACTCTTTGCTTGGCTGATCAGATTAAGGGATCTAGCCTCCTATGGCACACACACCACAGCAGGTCCCAAGAAATCTGTGATACTTCACAGCCTCAGACATATTGCACCATGTATACCCAGCTGCTACAATAATTAGCTTATAAATGTATCAGCTGGTTCTGCGATTTTTATAAATAATAACTAACCTACAGAGCAGAAAGATTTTCATGAGTCTAATATTAGCAAGAAATTGCTAAGCCTTCCTAACTCCGTAATGTCATTGTGCTAAATGCCCTCTTCATGCTTGCAATTTTATACTACTGGGCCTCCCTCTGATGCCATTTATAAATATTTATTTGGCATCAACACTGGCAATTCATTTGTGTCAGTTTCTTTCACAACAGCTATTACTTGTTTTCTCTCTGTTTCACAGCCTACTTGTACACTTATCTACAACAAATCTTTTAGTCACTGTTGTCCTCGCCCTCCATCTATTTACCCAAACTGTCTTTCACTCATCCATCCAGGACTATATATTCAGCTCCACTGAACAACAGATTTTAGCTTTCAACATGGCTAATATTTGAGAGAACCCTATGCTACCACAAGTCCCATCTCATCAACATACACAATGCCCAAACAAACAGAAACCACCAGGTAAGAAAGTGTGTGCACTCTGTGCTGCTGTTGTTGTTTTCTATTTAAATAATCTTAGCGTGCCATCCAAGAAAGTTTTGCAGTACCAAGCAAAAAAAAAAGTGTAAATGTCAAATAAAACAGTGACAGATGACAGTATTCTCTATTGAATAGCACCGTTGCTTCGTGCATGTTCGATGAGAACTCATGAATTATTAATAAATAAATCTCCCTTTTCTTTTCTTTTTCTTTTTGTTTAAACCCTCAAGTTGTGGGGGGGGGGGTTTATTCAGGGAGGTGATAGCAGAGGGAGTCCATGTGTGTTTTTATTGAGCATTCCAAGAGAATTGCTTCCATGCAAGGAAATGCTGATACAGTACAGAATTTCTCTGGAATGGAAGCATTCGTGTTGATTTCAGGCTTTCGGCTAATGTTCCTGGTGACATTGTTTTAGGAAAGACAGGTTGTGATTCGAGGGCCAGATCCCCGCTTGGTGAAATAAAGACATGTGGACACAGTGTATAAGGTTAATGGGCAAGAAAAGGCCACAACTTTATTGATTACAGCATGTGAGAAGGTACTGGCTTAGGCATTGGACCACGGAAGATTTGACTCCACCCACTCAGAGAGGGGTGAGTCTGAAGAGGGGTTAACCACCAGTCGGGGGAGCCTGTTGATGCTAATACAACTATAAGCTCTCCCCTGATGTCACCGAGGGTCGTGCCATGGCCCCCCGCCCCACAGGGCATCGGACAGGATCCACGACCGCCGGATTCCTTTAACGGAATACCCAAAATCGAAGGGGTAGGCGACGGCCACACCTTGCCCTTCCACACACCAACAACACATTCCAATGCCTAACTGCCAAATACCAAGAAAGTTGTGACAATTGGTACGAAGTAGGCGGAAAAAAACCAAAAGACCAGTGCCAATTTGCCAGTTGGAAAAAATTCCTACCAGGCCCCCTGGGCAACCTGGGCGAGAAACCATAGGTCCATAGCAAGGTCAAGAGAAAAGCTAAGCCCTAAAGGGAGTGGTGGGTGGGTGACTTGATGCGAAAAAGTGAGCGCAATGGGCAGAATGGCTGGCGCGGCTGCATTTGAGCAGCAAACCACGCCCCCACCAAGCCCCCCAGTTGGGTGCTCAACCGGGGGCGTGGCCCACCAGCCTTGTGAATGGGACAGGAGGCGGAACGCCCCCTGTGTGACGTGGGAATCGCCTCCCGCTCACAACACCTCCCCTCCGGAAGGAGAGGCCTTACTGTATATAGAATTAGGCTGTTATTAGACATCCCACTCGTAAACATACTTGATCCCTTAGCGGCCCAGTTCCGTCACTCAGCATCTCTCCTATGCAAATAAGTCCAGTAACAAACGTCAAGATTGCTGTAAAAAGTGTGCTCTATTGCCATGTGTCTGTCATGTGGGGGCTAATAAACTGAGCTGTATCCTGATAAGACAGAAGTGCTGCAGATTGATGGTTCCTGTGTCCAGGAATTAGGCGCACAACCCGTGCTGGGAGAGGCTGCCTCTCCGTGAAGGAACAGGTTTGTAGTCTGGGTATACTCCTGGATTCCAACTAGTTACTGGAGTCTCAAGCGGCTTCTGTAGCTAGCAGTTCTTAGTCCCAGCTTAGGCTGGTTCGCCAGCTATAAATGTTCCTAGGTTGGGATAGCCTTCCAGTATCCAAACAGGCTTTTTGCTCCCTTTGGCTTACAACTTCTTGAAACAACATCCCTGAAACGGCTTCCTGTCCAAGGACCTACTATGACCTCCAAAACAAACGCAAAGCACATTTTTCTTCTGAACACCCACCACGTATAAACCTAAGCTTCTTTTGGAAGCATTGTCACCTGAGTAAAGGACGGTCACCTGATTAAAGAAATCTTACAGGCCAGGCCTGTGCAGAAGACCCACTATATTCAATGGGATTTATTGACTGGTGAAAACTCATATGAATCATTCATCCATCAAATCTATAGAGGAGGGAGAAAGGTTGTTTTCTGCTGCTCCAGAGAAGCGGACACGGAGCAATGGTTCCAAACTACAAGAAAGAAGATTCCACCTAAACATTAGGAAGAACTTCCTGACAGTAAGAGCTGTTCGACAGTGGAATTTGCTGCCAAGGAGTGTGGTGGAGTCTCCTTCTTTGGAGGTCTTTAAGCAGAGGCTTGACAACCATATGTCAGGAGTGCTCTGATGGTGTTTCCTGCTTGGCAGGGGGTTGGACTCGATGGCCCTTGTGGTCTCTTCCAACTCTATGATTCTATGATTCTATGAAATCTGTATAAAATTTGCCCACAAGTAAAAACAAGTTTTGAACAGGAGAAAACAATTTTTTAGATGCTTCACATGTAGCACATTAGAATAGGCACTCCTGTATATGAGAAAATGGAGGATTTGAGTGTACGCCTAACCCCTAATTCCTCTACCACCAGACGCATTCCCTGGCCTAATGGAAAGGAGCTGAAGCAGCTGCCTGTCCTCCTAGTGGTTCTCCTATAAGAAGTGTCAAGCCTTGAAATGGGGAGTTTGGGGCAAGGTTGGGGCAGGATCTGCAGGTTACTAGCCCCACAGACACCTCCCCCCCAAAACCCAAGTGGCTCAAACCTGAGACCTCTCTGCTATGTCATACTGGATCTGGTGTAGTGAAAAGGGAAGGGAAAATCTGATCGCTTCCACCCTGGCCAGTGCAAATTGGCACCCTTTCAGGCGCAGCAGTGGATCCCCTGCTCTCTGACCCCCTTTAGGATTGCCCTATTTCTTTTCTAAGATAGTGCCTAGAACTCACAATTTTGATATTTGATATTTATTTTTTAAAAATAGTCTTGAAAGAAAATCAAATAGGCTGCCTGATTTTTTTTAAATAGGCTTACCCTTTTCTAATCAAATAATTTATTGAATTATTTAATTAGATGATTGACAGGATAATTTACTACATACTGAAGCTACATACTGGATTTTAAAATCATCCTAATTCAGGCTGGGTTTTAGTGGGTAGAATCAAATTACAGAACATCTGAAGAAGAAGAAGAGTTTGGATTTGATATCCCGCTTTATCACTACCCGAAGAAGTCTCAAAGCGGCTAACATTCTCCTTTCCCTTCCTCCCCCACAACAAACACTCTGTCAGGTGAGTGGGGCTGAGAGACTGCAAAGAAGTATGACTGGCCCAAGGTCACCCAGCAGCTGAATGTGGAGGAGCAGAGATGCAAACCCGGTTCACTAGATTACGAGACTACCGCTCTTAACCACTACACTTCACTGGCTCTCATCTGATGCCGGAGCGAAAGCAGGGGCAGTTGTAATCAGTGTCTGGGTGGGAGACCATTGAGAAACCCACTGAAGGTTCTCTGAGCCTTCCTAAGAAAGAGTGGGATGCAAGCATAATCAACCATCATGACAGGTTGGGTGTAGGTTCTAGCATGTCATATGTAATCTGTTTTAATGTTTACAATATATATATGTTTTTGATTACAAACAATGACATCGTGTAACAGGGTTACTAATGTAAACACAATAAAACAGTGGATAGCAAAACCTGACTCCATGATCTCATTCAAATATTCTAAGGAAAGGAAAAGACAATTGCCCCAAATAAAGAGCTGTGACTCTTGTACAGTGGTACCTCGGGATGCAATCGGGATCCGTTTTGGAGCCCCGTTCGCATCCTGAACAGAACGTAAGACGCGTCTGCGCGTCTGCGTGTGCGCGGTTGCGTTTCACCGCTTCCACGCATGATGTCATTTTGACCATCTGCACATGCACGAGTGGCGAAACCCGGAAGTAACGCACTCCGTTACTTCTGGGTCGCCACGGAGTGCAACCCGAAAACACTTATCCTGAAGCGTATTTATCCCAAGGTATCCCAAGGTACAGTAAAGAAAGGCTGTAGTGATGGTAGCAAGGAATTCAGTTTGTAATTATGTTTTGCATGCAATCCTGCAGATTTGTATAAAGAATGCTACCAAGTCTCTTAAACTGTATTAAATAATGTGGATGCATTAGCATTAGCAATTTGGAAGTATCATATAGATGTCCTACTTTAAAACTTCTCTAACTCCAATCAAATGTATTTCCCAGGGCGAAAAGCAAAAGAATCTGCAGGGTAACTAAACTTTTGGCTGCTCAATAAACAAAAGCATTTCAGGCATGATGTACAAGGAACCCCCTAGAGGAAAAGGGAGGTAGATGAAGAAAGAAATGAAGCTCATTCCCATACTTATCATTGATCCTGTTTAGCCAGCTGACCTTTTTACTTCTGTCATATTTAGGTCAGCAGTAGCGGTCAACCAAAAAAAGCTATCAAAACGGTTGTTAAAAGGATTCATACATACAGAAACTCCACAAAATATTCCATGTGAACAGAATAGGATCAGGTACACTTGCCTTGTAGGTTTATTCATTATGTATTAGGGCATATCCAGACATTCATTTTCTGTATCCTGGAAATGCCATTGTTATCCAGGCAAACCCACACAGCTCTCATCAACTCTCGATAGTTCACAGTCCCAATATTAGCTTATGGGGATTTCCTGCTTTCTGAATTAAGCACATGGTGCAAAAGCACAATAAGAACAGGTTTCCTTTTGCTTCTTCTTGTGTGGGTACTTCTTTGTGAGAAGTACCATATTTTTTTCCCTTAAGCTTGTTTGGTTGTGAGGATACACTGCTATGCCCTGAAGCATCAGCCAAGGAAAGTAAATTTTTGTGGGTGGGTGTAGATGAAACTCAATGCGTTGCTTTCAGCTAAAGTGCAGTGAGCTAGAAGGGTCTTCAACAACACAAAACGGGTTGCCAAAATGCTGGTGAGGTGAGGGCATTGCTCCAAATGCTGCTGAGGACTACAAATCATGCCTGCTGTGATCCAGTATCCAGGGCTTGGAAAGGTAGTACAGTGGGCATTAACACAGACCTCCCCACCCGTCTTTCTGCTGAACTAAGGAAAGAGGAGCGATAAAAGGTATCTCTTCCTGCATTTGTGGAGGCATCAAAGAGAAAAAACACAAAACTTTGCCAGTGACACCAAAAAGACTGAGACAAAAAGGACGGGTGGTTCAAGGACACTGTTCAGCACATGCATCCTAAAAGTGCTCTGCTAGGTTGACAGCTTTTTCGCACCAAATTTTGACCAAGTGGAACAGACAGCAGAGGAGGTGCTTGAAAGACAGGTGTAAAACCTGCATTGATCAAGATGCTCATATGAATCACAAATGCCTCTAGATAAAATATATATTTCACATATTAATGTAAGTAGCACAAGAGAGATACAGAAATGATTTGAACTTTGTATGTTCAAACACATTGAGGCTAGAATTATTGGCAGAAGAAAGCTAGATTTTATTACAGTAACTGCTGTGTTATTAGAAAGCTGAAGGGCATTGATTTTAAGACCACTGACAATGTTCTATCCATGTATTAATGTTCATAATGGAAGCAGGGAATAAGCTGCCCAGGGTAATTTATATTGAAATTATACTTACCACCGCTCAAGCACTGACATCTGCATGGAAGAAAGTGTCTTAACCCTAACCATGTCTACTCAAAAATAACTCCTAATAAATTTAATGGAGCTTACTTCCAGAGAACAACCAAACACCAACACATGACACTAGCGTCAGAAGGCCTGCACCGGCTTCTTGTCTGCTACCAAGCCAGGTTGAAGGTTCTTATACTAGTGTACAGTGCCCTGAATCACTTGGGCCCAGGATACCTTAACAACCAATTTACCCTGTACACCCCAAATCAATCAGTGAGATTGTCAGGGGAGCAATAATAGTGGTTCCCTATGGGCCAGAATCACAACTCATGTCAACAAGGGTTGGCAACCTAAGGCCCATGAGCCACAAGCGGCCCACAGGGATCGTTTAAGTGGCCCCCGAGCCGCCCCCGAACTGAGCCACCTGCTTGGCGAGGCCCCCGTGTGCTGCACTAAACCAGCATGGCATGGGGACTCGCTTCCGTGGTGCCGAAAATCGCGTCTGCGCAGATGCCAGAAATGGCAGGCGCACGTGCGCACGATCTGGCCCACAGAGGGATCTTCACTGGAATGAACTGCCCCAGGCAAGGTAAACCTTGCCAACCCCTGCTATAGAACTCCCTCTCACAAAAAGTTAGGCAACATTCCTACTGAGTTTCAAAGGCCTGGTCAGGAGGCTTTTGCCCCCTGAAAGCTTTTCAGATGGTTCTACATTTAAAAATAAAAATGAAATTTTACATTATTGAGATGTTATTTTTAGAGATTTAATTAATGTTTTAAATTTTGCATATTGTATATTTTATTGTTACAAGGCACTTTGAGACCTATATGGTGAAAAACGGTATAATTTTAAAAAGAAATAAGTGGAGTTAGGATTGTAACCTAAGTCAATTAACTGGCCTTGAGCAGCAGCTTGGTTCATTTCATATTCTTATTTTTTTAAGGAATTGAATGTATCTGCACTGACATTTTGCAGGGATACCAGCAAATACGTGAGTAGGCAAATGAAGAGATTTTAGTGAAAATGATTCAAAAAAATCTCTACTCAAAGATATGTAAAAGGATATTTCCTCACCCACATCTTCAGTGCAGAAAATGTCAGCATCTGTGACAAAAAAGGCAATGTGTGATGTATGTTTTTAAAGAGACTAAAATCATGCTATTAACCACATAAAGATTACTTTCTAATTGTACCCATGCAAAGGTCTTTAAAACAAATGTTCAGTAGTGATTAACTCTCTTCATGTGATTGGGACTCTACAGCAGTAGAAAATGAGCCAGGTTTCTGAACTTGTTCTTTTCTTGATTAAAATAATCTTGATTAAAATAAAGCTCATTATTATTTAAAATAACCCAGTGAAGAAACCTGAATGGCTAGAAAACTGGCTATACTGGCAAGTTCTGCCATGAAGCTTAATGAAACCTTGACAAGCTGGCTTTGCTCTTTTATTCCTATTACCTTTGAACTGCAACATTCTCTACTGTAATGTTTGTGGGAGTTTAATCACCAGTTTTGCCAAACTATTCCTTGAATTCTTTACTTTATCTTCTTGTTCTAGTTGAGGATGTAGATGACAGCCATAGCCACATGATATGAATCAACATAAGAGACTGACCGTTTTAAGTTTTCATCACACTGTGATTTAGTGGATAGACTCTTTGACGGCAAGAGCAGTAGCTGACATTGAGAAGGAACTGCACACTTGATGAGACTATCAACAAAACGGTGAAATCTGCTATGATTAAATGGGCACAAGATGTGGGTCACAACATTATGCTGGCTGACTGGGAACAGTTATGGACCACTGGTATGAAGTTCACAGCATGTAATGCCTTAAGAGAGAATATTATGAAAATGATATACAGGTGGTACATGACACCGGTCAAGCTTGCAAAAATATATCATTTGCCTGATAATAAATGCTGGAAATGCAAAGAGATTGAAGGTACATTCTTTCACCTTTGGTGGACGTGCCCAAGGATTAAGGCTTTCTGGGAGATGATTTATAACGAAATGAAAAAGGTATTTAAATATACCTTCCTGAAGAAACCAGAGGCCTTTCTTCTGGGCATGGTCGGCCAATTGGTGCCAAAGAAGGACAGAATTTTTTTTATGTATGCAACAACAGCAGCAAGAATACTCATCACAAAGTACTGGAAGACACAAGATCTACCCACCAGGGAGGAATGGCAGATGAAGGTGATGGAGTACATGGAACTGGTGGAAATGACTGGCAGAATCCGAGACCAGGGAGAAGAGTCGGTAGAAGAAGATTGGAAGAAATTTAAAGATTATTTACAGAAACACTGTAAAATTAAGGAATGTTAGAAGGATGCTGGAATGAAGTTTTGTGGTTTAGCAGTAATGTTATAGAATTAAGTAAAATCGGATTATGAATAGGTGAGAATGTAATGTTACAACGTATTAAGATGAATTATTAAGATAAAAGTAAAGATGGAAAGGATTTGCTGAAATTGCTAATTGAATTAGAATACAAAAAAGGGAGGTGTGAGGAGGTCAGGGAAACAAGTAAATGAAAGACAAGACATGGAAAGATTGAAATGTTTTTAATTGTTTTTTATTTTTCTGTATTTTTTATTTTTTGTTTTTTGTTTTTTGTTTTTCTTTCTCATTTCTGTAACTTTTTTGAAACTTTAATAAATATTATTTTTTTAAAAAATCAACAAGTGAATGAGTAGGGTTGCCATACATCTGGAATTTCCCAGACATAGCTGGTATTTGGCCCTCTTAAAAAGCTTCCAGGCAAAAATCACTGAAATGTTCAGGAAAATCCAGATGCATGGCAGTCCATGTCGGAAGTGTAGATTTTGGCAAATTTCATTAAAAATAGCTCAAAAACTCTCTTTTTCCTATCCTTTCTTTTTTGAGATTTTGCAAAAAAAAAAAAAAGCTCAACACCTGTTGTGTCCAGATTTTTGAAATACAGTGGTACCTCGGGTTAGTACTTAATTCGTTCCAGAGGTCCGTACTTAACCTGAAACTGTTCTTAACCTGAAGCACCACTTTAGCTAATGGGGCCTCCTGCTGCTGCCGGGCCGCTGGAACACGATTTCTGTTCTCATCCTGAAGCAAAGTTCTTAACCTGAAGCACTATTTCTGGGTTAGCGGAGTCTGTAACCTGAAGCGTATGTAACCCGAGGTACCACTGTATGGCAAGTTATGAGAATCCTCTGAAGCTATAGCACAATTTTTGAAAGTCAGCTGTAGCTCCCCCTCCCTGCTTTATCCTCCTCAGATCTTCTGTACATGAAATATGCATACAGTGCAGCTAAAATCCATCCAAGTCCTGAATTAGAAAGGAACAAACCATTTGCATGACCCAGGCACATATGGAACACTGTGTGCCAATGGAGATTGACAATAGAAACAAGGCACAGGAGACCATTGGCTGGGTTAAATTAAGCCACAAATTTATTGTTTTCATATGTAAGCCAGTGGCAAAAGGCACTGGATAAGCATCCACCTTCAACCAAACCACCTGCAGGTTGAACCCGAGATGGGTGGACCCTGACATGAAGGTTGCCCCTGGACATGGGTCAAATGTGACTTTCCTGCCAGTGCCTCCTCACGGAAGGGATGCTATGGCCCCCTGTTTGGGCTCCCAGACAGCTCTGCCACTTTAACAGGGTACCCTGGTTCTAAAGGATACTACCCACTACCCAAGTTGTGGTGTTTGCTATGAGGCAGGCAAAAACCTGTAGACGGGTCAATCTGTCTGCAGGTAAAACTCCCCCTTGGCCCCAAATACAGCAACTGAGTAATCCATAGCAATGCCCATACACAGTTCAGCTTGCTCACCATCAGGCTGAAGCACACATGCAAATATAAAAGGGGCAGGAGGGCAGATGATCCAGTGACAATCAGATCCATGCAGGACAAGAGGCTGGGCACCAGGCACCGCACCCCTTCAAAGGAAGGTGACAGTCCCAGTACCTGCCCAAGTTTTACCTCCTGATTGGCCGGGAGAGTGCCTGGCTTCCTGCCGGAAATGCGTGGCCAGAAGGGAAGGCTATGCATCCACCTCCGGCCACGCGCTTGGACCCCTCCTCCCCTTGCATCAGCCCCCAATGTGCTCTGCACCAGGCAACAAATGGTGGCCACACGCAATCTGGTGGCAGACCTTTGTTGTTATCCTGTTATAACCCAGAGAGAAAGCAGAACGTGCATTTCAGTCCTATCTCATGGCCTCCCATTTGCACATGCCCCTGCATGTCTGGCAAAAATAAGAAAGAGTTGAATACATGTAGAGCTGATCACCAGTGCTTTCATGGAACCCTGTGTGGTGCTGTGAAGCCCAAACCATCAGCTTATTAACTAGGTTTCAAAGTACCATACATCCTACACCAGTTTAATTTCAAAACATGTGGGAAGGAACAAGTCATGTGATATAATGTGACAGACAGATGGGCATCCATGCCTACAGATGGTGGGAAAGATAGATACCTAGGTAAGGTAAAGGTAAAGGGCCCCTGGAAGGTAAAGGACCCCTGGAAAGTTAAGTCCAGTCAAAAGCATCTATGGGGTACAGCGCTCATCTCACTTCAGGCCGAGGGAGCTGACGTTTGTCCACAGACAGCTTTCCGGGTCATGTGGCCAGCATGACTAAACTGCTTCTGCCGCAACGGGACACTGTGCCAGAGCACACAGAAACGCCATTTACCTTCCTGCTGCAGTGGTACCTATTTATCTGCTCAGACTGGTATGCTTTCAAACTGCTAGGTTGGCAGGAGCTGGGACAAAGCAACGGCAGCTCACCCCATCACATAGATTTGAACCACCAACCTTCTGATCAGCAAGCCCAAGAAGCTCAGTGGTTTAGACCACAGCGCCTAGCCTGCATGCCGGAACCAGTTCCCCACTGCTGCTCTATGTGATTCTTTTTCTTTTATGTGCTTATCTTGGGATAAGTACCAGAACAAATACTGACTTTAGCTCTGAAAAAAAATCAAAATGTGATGCAGTGGAGAACACTTGCTTTGGTACTTATCTTCTATGGAATATGGAAGGAACAGGACATGTGTAGCCCTCAAAATCAGATGGTCTGGAATGAGTGCTTACATGCACTCTGTAGAAGCACCATATGGAGCTATTGTTTTGAAACTGCTTTGCTCAAGAACTGGTTTGGTGAAAAAATTGGGTAGAGTGACTAGCCATATAGTTAGTGTGTTACCATGACAGTTGCTACTAGTAACTGGTCCTATTGGTGCCCTTAGGGCATCCAGCTGCTCATGTTTGAAAATAGGATACTGGACGTGATAAACCACATTCTGATCCGCCAGGACTGTTCTTATGTACTTATGAGTTCTGGCTGTCAGTAGGAATTTATTTAGAGGCTTACTAGGTACTTTTAGACATGCTTCTGCGTTAAGTTGGATCTTATCAATTTTCCAGAGATTAGTATTTCTCTCACCCATATATGGTTGTTACAAACTTTATACTAACAGATGGATGCTGATGATGACCCTATAAGAAAGTGGAAGTGCCACTGGTTCTCAAACTCTGTCTTAGCCTCCCCAGAACTCAAGTTGTACAATAAAGGCACCATGGCAACCAGCTATGGTTTGAAAATGTTCATGAAAATGTACACATGATATGCAAATTATACTAAATAGCAACTTCAAGCTCATAGTATATTATTTTGATGTGGTTACCAGCGCTGACCAAATTTCCTATACCTACTGTAAACAGAAAGTCCAAGTGCCTTCAGGATAACAGTTAATATTAAGGCATCACAGAGTAATCAGTGCTACCTACTAGACCTGTGAAACAAAAGGAGCACATGCTCAAAAATGCTTATGCATGAAGTATTATTGGGCACAGCCACAGCAAATGTCACTTTCACACATTTTAAACCCTTCCTGCTTTTTTTTTTCTATCTGGAGTTTCTATATGCTCACAGCAAAAACGTTTAATGCATTCTAGCTCTAGAGAGTAGATGGTGGCCGGCTCCTTTGGAATTTCTACATTCGAATTGGCACAGACGGAAGCTGGTGAGCCACCCAAATTATTTTGGGTGGCTCACAGTGTTTCTATTTCAAGACTCTTCTGTGTAAAATGACAGGAAGCTTTCAGGCATTTTGGAGCCAAACCTCAGAAAGAGCCTGGTAATTCAGTTTGTCCTAAAAGGGTCCTGATTAAGGACTGGCCACACTGCACACACAAATATTTGGTATTTGTATGCAGGCAAGGACGAAGGGCACGTTTGCAAAATCAATTGTGTGCAGTTTTTATATTTACTGCACTTTTACCACATATGTCATTTATTACACAGTGGAAAACCGTTAAATGCACAGTAGTTGTGCCAAGTGGCATTATGCTTTTAACAGCTTTATTCGTTTAACAGCTCCAGTCTCATTATATTTTGCCATGTGGTACATGAGATTTTTATTCATTTAACAGTGTAAGAGGGCTCCATGGCATTTTCCTTTTATGTATTTCATATTGTGCCTGGGCTCTTGCCTTTTCTGTGAGCATTAGCCCACAGGCTGCACTGAAAACAAGTGGTGCAACAGGAGACATGATGATTTAGAAGAGGAGGAAGAAAATGAGCATGAGAAAAATTTGGATCCTCCTCATATACAAATCCATGTAAAACATTAGAATAAATTCAATATTTCTGTGAATGATGGTAACAGAATTACTTTCAGCATTTTATAATGCTTCCATTTCATATTTTTTTAAACTACAATGAATACAGTGATCAATCAATCTGTGGTTTCCTGTTGGCTTCCCATAAGACAATTGTTTAAGGAATCAAACAACTGTTAAGGAATCAAATCTGTTAAATGTGTACAACACTATAATTTCAGGGGTTCTTGATTTACTGCACCAGGTGGAGGACAGGGAAGCAGTTTATGGTCCCGTTTCTTTTTTTTTTTACTTTTCAGTTAAAGGAAGATAATCTGATTTGTCTTTGCTAGCCATTCACTTTAAAGAGGCAGAAAGAAATTATTTAGGAGCAAAAAGACAAAGTGCAATGGATTCTCCAGGGATCATTGTTGTTGTTACTAATGCTGCAACCGATATACTTTAATGATGGGGGGAGGGATGGGTCCAATTTCAACCTTGAAGCTTTCTCTGCTCTTTCAAAAAGAACCCTCTACTCACCTGACTTTTATTGGCAGCCACTTTGGCAAACAGAGCCTGAGACACCTTGGCCCTTTTCATCTCCTGTTGGATCTCGTCATAAATGGCAGCTGTGATGTTGATGTTGGCTCCGTCCACCTTAATGGGGAGGTCTGTTGTCGGTGTCGAGGTTTTGGCCTACCGAGAGACCATGAAAATAATAATTAAAAAAGTGCTGCTTTCAGCCCAGCCATCTGTGCAGAAATTATCAAAGGATTTCAGTCAGCTGATGCCAAACTGCATTAGCTACAGAGGGACACTTCCTGTCCATTATTCTAATCAGGTTAATTGTGATTGGAAATAATTGCAGTGCATTCCTATAGGACGTTCACAGTCCTCTCTCCCTCTCCCTCCCTTCCCCCCTCTCTTCACACACAGAGCTCGCTCACTCTCAACACACATAGAAGCACATATACCAAAAAACTGAAAGGTTATATAGCAGAAGAATTAAATCCCAGGCAGTCACTTGATGGGGCTAGCCAGAAAATACAATATAACACATACATGAGTATTTGGACTTTTGCTTTTCCTCCCCATAAAACTGCATACCTTGGAGGAAGAGCCAATTCTTCCAGAAAAAATGAGTAAATGCATAGAGGTCTCTAAATAATAAATTATTACTCAATTTAATGCACTCCCTCAAGTCTCTCTCATCCTTTATTAAAGCTATATGTATGTCATTTGAGTATGTATGGTTTCCCATCATTATGCTGCCCAGATAGTCACCTAATTTCACCTAGGAAATCAGTGAGAATGAACAAAAATTCATAACACCAGGCTTCACCGTATGTGTGGTGTGCTGCCCTTGGTCTCCTAAACTCATATTGCAGTTCTGCATATTCCAGTGCACTCCTTTTAATTGAATGACTTCCAATCAACTTCTGGGACAAATGAAGGACAATAAACAGAGAATATTGGCACTTCCACTTATTAAGCCATCAGAGAACAAGAAGTTAGGAATGGAGGGGGAAAGGTCATTACCCCAAAACCAGAAACCAGATGAAAACCTGTTCAGACTGGCTGCTAGTTTCAGCAGAACAAGTCAGATACATCACTGAAACTGCCAAGTAACCTAGATAGTGGAATCTTGGGTTGCAAACGTGATCCGTGCGGGAGGCGTGTTCGCAACCCACAGCGCTGCGTCTGCCACGCACGTGACGCGATTTGGTCTTCTGCGCATGTGCATAAACCGTTCTGGTACTTCCGGGTTCAATGCGTCCGTAACCCGAAAACACGCAACCCGCAGCGTTCGCAACCCGAGGTATGACTGTATTGCACAGGCTATTCTATCTAACAGCAGTTATCTGCACACAGCAGCAATCTAGGACACCAATCTAGCAAGCTTTTTATGGAACTGAAACATTAAATTAAGCTAACGTGTATATAGAAAAAGACTGTAATGTCATTTCTCCCATGCTGGCACCTTAAAACAGCCTGATTTAGGGAGGTACTGAATATAAATAGTATGTTTAACCCAGAGATGTTCCCCTCAGCCCACATGCAGAACACAGCCAGATTTTATCCAGCCCTCTGGGTCTTCTTCCACCTATCAGCTGCTCAGCAGTGAGCAGCTGAGAGGGGGAAATGTTCTGACTTTTTGTGAAGTATGCAACTGCAGTTCCTTCCTCTGCAAGATCAAAGCAGAGGGGAAAGGTCTCAACAGAGGCAGACCTATATTGCCTAGAAAAATGCAAGATGTGTTCCTTCAGTTTGAAGTTGCATGCAATTTTGGAAGTATAATTGTAATTCCACCATCGGCAGTAAAGTGGGTGGGTATAAGGATCAAATCTTTGTTGTGACACCAAGATTATAGAATGAACTCCTGAAAGAGGCCTGCCTGGTTTCCGGTCTCTGCTCAGTTTTCAAAAGACAATACAAATATGTTTTATTTATTTCTCTTTCTGACAGAGACTGCGACCCAGTTTCCACATGCCCTGAATGAGTTCCCAGAGTGAATACTGCAGCTACCCAGGGCTATGCCATGGTTTGGTTTGGGATTACCGTATTTTTTGCTCTATAAGACTCACTTTTTCCCTCCTAAAAAGTAAGGGGAAATGTGTGTGCGTCTTATGGAACGAATGCAGGCTGCGCAGCTATCCCAGAAGCCAGAACAGCAAGAGGGATTGCTGCTTTCACTGCGCAGCGATCCCTCTTGCTGTTCTGGCTTCTGAGATTCAGAATATTTTTTTCTTGTTTTCCTCCTCCAAAAACTAGGTGCGTCTTGTGGTCTGGTGCGTCTTATAGAGCGAAAAATATGGTACATTACATGAGCTGTAAACCTAGTCTTCTTCTTCATTTGTTGCATGTGGTTTGTCTGGGGGACAGATTCAGCTGCAACACGATAGCAAACATGGCTCAGTGCTGGGTAGGATAGCAGCAGCAGGACTGGGCAGAGAGCACAGTGGCCACAATCTTCACTCTGAGAGAATCTGCACATTAGTTTGTGTGTGCTAAGCCATGGTTTAGCTTAGTGTTTGAAAAAATTCTGGCACAGTATGCAAACAAGAGTTTGGTGGGGCTGCTACTTAACTTTTTTATTTCATTTGTTTCTATATGAGTTTTTGATTTGTATTTTTATAATTGTTAATTTTTAAATGCTGTTTTCAGGAAGTTTTGTTGCCATTTCTTCAAACAGAAAAATGACAGAACTAAATAAATGTGTAGAATATAGACTAAATAAATTTACCACATGTGTAGAATATAGACTAAATAAATTTACCACAGAATAAAGAAAGCAGCATTTAAACCTTTTCATGTTCAATACCCCTGGACTCTTTTACTGGATTAGTTTGGCACAGGCCACGTAATATTAAGGACACATCTCAAAATAATAGTTTATCAATGTAAAGCTACAAACTAAGGAAAACAACTAAAACAACAGGGAATACAATGGGGGTATTTACTGTATTTCTTGATACATTCTCAGATTACCCACCACACTGCAAAATCATATCACAGATTGGTATCTATGGAAACAACATTTTGTATATAGGATTAACTTTGGCACAGAACAAATTTGTCATTAATTTGTAATACATTTTCTCTTGTCTACCCATTTTGGCTGATTTTGAAGGCAGTCTCCTAGCATCAATATGTCCCTTCTAAGTGACAAGTCTTGGGTAGAAATCACATGTGCATTTTATAGCACTTTATAACTTAGGAATTTCCCCCTGTTTCAGTTAAGGTATACTACTAGTGCTGACAAATTATGTTTTTCCTGGGTGAGCTATCTTCTATATACAGTACACTCCTCCAGATAATGCAGAAGAAGGAGCTCCTTCACTTGGCTACCTTGGATGCAATCGACTCTTTATTTGCACATGAATATTCTCAGATATTAAGATTAACTTCTGAGACCCTTCAAGGGTGCCCCCTTTTTCAGAGGTAAGGCGAAAGAACTAATACAGGTGTGGCACCTTCTCTGTGGCATGCTCTGCCAAGGAGGGCAGCCTGGGAACTAATCCTAGAGCTTTCCAGCAACAAGCAAATGTTTTTTGTTTATTGCCACAGGCCTTTCACAATTACAATGACACACACAACTGATTGTTTTAAAAAAGAATCACTCTGCTTTTTTAGCAATTATACTAGTTTGCATACACACACACACACACACACACACACACATATATATATATATAATTTAAGTTTTCAATTACAATCCAATAATAGCCTCATTATAACTATACGAATTGAAGGGTCTCAGAAGTTAGGCTTCCGGTTCCGCTCTGCCTTAATGGAGGCAGCACCCACAACAGCGGGAGATCGTTGGCAAAGGAAAAACAATGATGATTGAGGGTAATTATCCTTGCAAATTCCCTCAGGGACAGGGGTGAATGGGCTTCACACACAGTTTGTCTCGGTACCTGTCTCTCACTCCGGCATGGATTGCGGGAGGCAGGGAGGCGCTGAGAACATATATATATTCTTTTAATTGTAAACCATCCTGAAAGTTGTGAAACTTGTTCTTGTTAGGTACTATGAGGATCTCAAGACATCAGTGAAATGAAGAGGGAGGCGATTTTTCTCTGGCAGAGGGACTGTTGGAAACAAAATGCTTCCCTCTTGCTGTGAAGCCAGCAGAGAGGTAGGTCACAATGTGGCATGGAGATTAGGCCAACAAGGCCACAGGAAAAGGGCTGCCTTCAACAAGCATATTGATGGAATCTATTTCCCTGATGCAGATAAAATTCACTGGAACCAGGGCCAGCACATGCCACTTGTGTCCTTCTCAGCCACCCTCTGCTTTGGGGAGCAGTGCACCAGGCTCTGGGGTACCTAGACTTGCGCACCACTTTTGGCTCTAGCATGCGGCCCCCAAAGTTAAGTGCCACCAGGGGTACAGAGTCCTTTAGGAACCCTGGACGCAGACCATTTAGGGTATTAAAGCATCTTCACTTTGAATTATGCCCAGAAAACAACTAAAGTCCAGTGAAAGCTCTCAAATGCTGTGGCAAATCACAGTAAACGATCTAGCTGTTGTGTTCTGGATGAGCTGTATTTTCTAAATGCATTTTGCTACCAGCTGGTTGCAGTCACCTCAACAAATCCTTCATTATAACTCAAAAAAGGGCCTCTGCTGACTGCTTAAATCCTGGCTTGTCTTTAGTTAGAAGAAGAACTGGATGACATTCCAATCAGTATGGCAATCATGGAGTAAAATCATAGACACAATGGAAAAGCTATGATGCTCACAGGCTACAATACGGTTCAGAGGATGCAGTGACTGCCTAGTTCTCTTCAAGCATACAGGGGAGATGTGTATGAGGAGCATTTTCTATCGCTGAAGAGACTGGAGTTACCCTCATTTCCATGGGCCTCCACATGCACATCAGTGTTGTGATGCTTTCAATCACAGTTGATGTGCACAACCTGCCCCACATTTGAATTCTTTCATGTAGTTCACTGAATTCTCATTCTTTATATTTGCAGCATTAAATACTAACTAGTTTCATCTACAAAGTATTGCCAGAAGATAACATGACCCTGTTAGCTCAACTCCAAACCCTAAAAAATCAAGCTTCCAAGAAGCACTCAAGTGGACTGAATACCAGATGGGAAAATCCTAACAGGTCATCTCAAATGATGCCTGCCCGTCTGTTTCTGGATAATGGGACAATTGTGAAAGCAATTATAATAGGGTTGCACCTTACCTGGGGGGTTCTGGAGGAACTTGGACTGCTGGCAGCTGAAGACACCATGCTCACATTGGGGTTCATACTCCTCTCTCTCTCATCCTGATATATACGATCTCGTTCTGTCTCAGGCAGGTTGAGGAAATTCTGCATTGCCCTCAGATTTACCAGGAGGGACTGGGAAGCTGTTCTAGGGTCTTCTTCTTTACGCAGAATCTCTGATAGCAATCCCTGGTTCAAAAAATTAAAAAAAGGCCAAGTCTTTTTAAAAATGTGTTTATTGTAACCAGCCAGGTTGCAATGCTGAGACCCTTCATAAGATGTTAAAGCACAGGGAATGTTTTGTAGAAACAAACCTTGTTTTCTTGGGACTGTGGTTTATTTAGGAGCATTTCTGTTCAGATTCTATCATATATTTAAGATCAACCTGAACAACGAGGTGCCAAAGAGGCAGGTGGGTCAGTGTAAAACTACCATTATAGCCAGGTGCCTCCTGAAACTATTTTAAGAACTATTAGTGCTCTCACTCTTACTGCTTCAGGCTGGAAACACTTGGCAGCCCTGTTCATCTTCAGGAATCTGCCAAGTTTGGTAAATTTAGTTCAGACATTTAAACAGCACAGGAGACTTATGAAGAAAAATGTTTGGCAGAGTTTGGATGTTACAGTTCATTCACTGCAAACCTGTCAATTCTTTCTAATGGGAGAAAATGCTGCAAATATGAGAAATTCTCAAGATACTTCATCTTAGAAATTAATAATTTGAAAATTGCTTGCTGCCTCATTTAGAAAGCCAAGATATGGCAATGTCCATATTCATCAAATACATCAAGCTTTTTTTTTTACATGAAAGAAGCCAGAGGTTCAGTTATTCGTATAGCATGTAGTTTGGCCCACAGAAAGCAAGTAAGGGCATAGGATATAAGATGTTCCTAAGCAATTGTCAGGGACCGGGCAGAGGAGGAATGGTAGAGACCCCCTCCCCATCCTGACCCTTCCAGGCAAGAGGAAGAAGAAGATAGTACAGTGGTACCTTGGGTTACAAACACCTCGAGTTACAAACACTTCGGGTTACAGAATCCGCTATCCTGGAAGTAGTACCTCGGGTTAAGAACTTTGCCCCAGAATGAGAACAGAAATCATGCGCCAGTGGCACGTCGGCAGCAGGAGGCCCCATTAACTAAAGTGGTACCTCAGGTTAAGAATGGTTTCAGGTTAAAAACGGACCTCCGGAACGAATTAGGTTCATAACCAGAGGTACCACTGTATAGATTTACAACAGGGGTTTGAGGGGGGTAGCATCTCAGAGGCAGATGAGAGGAAAAGCTGGGAAATCATGGGAGAGCCAGGACAACACCCAGCTGACACATTGTCATTAGAAAGCACCCCAGACCCTCCATCTCCCAGAACCTGACGAGCCCTAAAAGTAGGAGAGCAAAGAGCTCAAAGGCAGAGGGCACGTAGCAGCACCCGCAGAAGAGACAGTGAGAATGACGAATGAGGAAATGGGAGAGATGGGGGGTGGGGATTCACTCGGGACAACGCCATTATCCAAGAGGCTGGGTTCTATAGCCTCTCTCTGTAAAAATTGAAATAAAAAAGGACGGCAACCAGCCGGAAGCCACTGACAGCATCCTGACAATAATTGGGATATAAATATTACTGATTACTAAGTAATTTCAAATATTGCTTTGAAACTTGTGCTACCATACGCTTTATGTCTTTGCCTAGGAGAACAGATGATTGATTATGTTTACTACAAAATTATGAAGTTTCTTCCTAAAAAGTCACACTATACCTAGTTAATAACTACAGTAGCTTTGCAAATAGACAAGAGACACCCATTCACTGCTTTCCTAATGTTCTTCATCCTCCCTTCCATGGGCAATCTACTCCCATCCTCAACACCTTCCCCTCTGGCAATATTTTCAACAATGACTGCTTATGTATCCTTTTTTGTATTTTAAATCCAATAGGGAAAGAGAAAGTATAAGTGCAGCCTCTTCGTTACTATGCTTTTCTATGTTTCTCAAGCTAGGACAGCATCCTACAGAGTTATGGCACATGATACCACCACCCATCTTTTCTGGACTTACAGGGCTAAGTAGCCCACAGCATTTTGGAGGCAAGGACACAGGTATGAAGAGTAATATCCTAGTTAACAGTCCTGGTAATGAGTCAGAACAGAAATCCTTCAATTTTTATTACTCTCGGGAGGCAGAGCTATATAAGTGGTCACCTTATTCGTACTTAAGAAAATGGCAAATAATTTTTAACTTAATTATTTATTAGTATTGGTTTGCTTAGGGAGCAATCCAAACCTCCAAAATTTGCTGTATATGTGTGTGTGATAGGATGAACAGTGAGTCCCTCTCCATCGGCTATGCCAGTGGAGAGGAGCTGTTGATGGAGGAAGGCTCTGCGGCAGTAGAGGCTTGTCATACAATTCAATCAAGTGGGAGCTACTTCCAGAGCTAGCCAGCATAAGCACCTGAAATGGGGTGTTTGGAGGAAAGGTCAGGGCTGCTCAGAACTATAAATGACCTGCTGGATCCTATGATGGCCCACTTTCCCTAAAGGATCCAGTGGAATCAGAAGACCATGAAAGCAGTTCAGCATTGTCGAAGCATTTTCCCGTTTTTATTATTATTTTCAACTCTTTCCCAGGTTACATTTACAAGAGTAAGAAAGATGTGCAGAAGAACCCCAAGATGATTCAGACTAGGAAATAGTTGAATGTGACTATTTTTTCCATGCAAAATTAATGTCTTAAAAATGAAATCTATTTCATTGCAAGGTTGAAAATAGGTTGTACTGACAGACTATGCTGATAACCCATGGCAAATAGATAATGAAGTCAGTAAAACAAAATATCATGAGAGCACTTATCATTTATGTTCATATAGTTCTGAAATGGTATATACAAATACTAACCAACAATCGGGATTACAAAAAAACAGAATAAAGTGATGCTAAATAATCTGTTCAGCTTTTTCTCACCTGCAACAAATTAGGCTTTCAATATGCAAAGCATCTTCCTTCAAGAAAAACAAACGATCATGATTTCATTTAATTGTAATTTAATGAGGCATAATTTATTTTTAAAGTGATATACACCAGGTGTGTGGTAAGGGAACTGGCCCAGCCAGACAAACTGTAGTGATGCTATTTTTGAGAAATGCCTGAAGATAGCTGGAGATTGTTTTCATTTCTGCAAAGCATGTTTCTGCTACAGAGGACAAGCAGGAGGCGAAAACCCACAACATTTGTAATTTGCTATAAAATTCCATTGGCTAAATTAGCTCATATCAACAGAGCATTTTCTTGGGGGGGGGGAATTATACAGTAATAGCCATGCAACTCTAGAGGTCCAATTCTGCATGTAGTTATGCAAGTTTAAGATCATCAGACATAAAAAACTGGGCAAAGGATCACTGCCCAAAATTCTACTGTATAGACCTAAACCTGTAACCATACCTTGTTTCTCAAATATTTATCTAATCTCAGGGAGACAACTCATAAAATAGCCGGCTATCTGGACAGGAATTGCCTTCCAAGTTCAACATGACTGTTTTTTAAAAAAAGTGTTTTAAAAATGAGGGTGAGGGAATTATTTTTTTTAAGTGTGCTACATATAGGATTTGCAAATCTGGAATTCTACACTTTTACAATGAGTCTTCAAAATGCCAGGTATTTGGGGCTTTACATTTTACAATATGTAATGTATTCGCAACAAATGATTTAGTTGCTCCTGCTAACGAAACCTCAAAATAATCATCAATGGTTCAATTGTGAGAACATTCTCTGCAACAACCAAAAGTGATAATAAGTTTATATTATCACTTTCAGTTGTTACAAAGAATGTTCCCACAATCGAACCATTAATGGCATAAATTTACACATTACAGCAGAATTGTGGGAGCTGATTTTTCATGGGCTCATCCCACATCAATGTTGCAGCAGCTGCTCACAACCACATGGAGACCAACATTTTCAAGAAGGGAACGTGAAGAACTGAGGCAAATAGCTGTGACAGGAGATAACGATTTAAGTCTTACTGACAAATTAAAAATGAACAAATCATGAGATCCAACTGGTATCCCCTCAACAGTTCTTGAAGCACTTGGAACTTGAAATTGATGGCCTTTGGAATAAAAATATGCAACTTGTCCCTAAAATCAGTCTGTACCTGAAGACTGAAAAGCAGCCAATATACCATAAATTTTTAAAGGGATCAAGAAGGGAGACAGAAAACTGTCTGTTCCAGGGAAATTGGTGGAAAGTAACAACGATAAAATTGTCATGCATACAGAAGGATCAGGCTTGCTGAAAAAGAATCAACATGGCTTCTGCAAGAGTTAAGTCCTGTCTCACTAATTGCTTAGTGTTCTTTGAGAGTGTCATGTGGATTGATCTGGTAGACATTGTATACTGGACTTTTCAAAAAGCTTATGACACAGACCCTCACCCAAAACGCAGGAGCGAACTTAGAAGTCCCCTCATAGATTGGTAGCTGGTTAAAGAACAGTAAGAAGAGAGGAGGAATAAGCTGACAATTCTTGCAACTGGGTGATGTAATCAGTGGGGTTTCAAACGAATCTGATTTAGGACCAGTAATTTTCAAGTTGTTCATAAATTATCTAGAGTGGGGGGCAAGCAACAAGGTGGCCAAGTTTACTGATGACACCAAATAATTTAGGATGCTGGCCTTTGACCACTACTTTCATGGTGAAAGTGAACATGTGAAGAGCTAACTGCAGTCCCCCAGTACTGTCCCAGGGCTAATATCAAAATAGGGATTCAATTACATTCAAAAATAAGACACTCCTAGTCTTGTGAACAGGAAATGCAAAGATGATTTACTGAAAAATATCATCATTTAGAATCAAATAAAGAAACACCATTTGAAGTTTCAGTGGAGGTGGAGATTCAGCAAGATCATTTCTCTTATTTTCCATTTTGGATTTCTATGTTTTCAGGTCTGTTTGGATATGTGACAAACATGCTGGGTTTCAAGTTTTTCAATACATTCAACACAATTCAATACATTCAATACATTCAACACAATTAAGATGTTAGCATTTAGCTACAGAAAACTCTCGTGTCTAGCTCACTGACATTTTCACAACACCCATATTTAAAGGACTAGTCTCTGATCTTATATAATAAAAGAGATAATTCTGTAACTGCTATGGAGTTACTATTATGACCATTATGTCTCGCAACATGTCCTCATTTTCAATACTGGTATTACTTTAAACTTTAATTCATTATCACATATTGGTTTGAGTCTGAATCTTAAAACTAATTTAACTAATGCTTAACGTATATATATCTCAGGAGATCTCTCCTTAGCCTTGGAACGGCAGCATTCAGGCTGATTTGAATAAAATGTATACAGTGTGCAATGATGGGAATTCAATTTTTATTATTAAAAATGAAATGTTTTACTCCTCAAAGAAAATGCTGCTATTACATTAGCTTAATAAAGTCTCTTTTTATTACAGTATCTCTTTTTAGGAAGGGCAGTGTGTGCTTGTGGAGCTCAGGGGAATTGTGAGGAAAGAGCAAAATAAACCACATGCAACTGCTAAGTATTGTATTTAATAAAGTAGACCGTTTGAACGACGTCACAAAGAAAGCAACATATTTTGATATCCAAAATTCTTGCAACGCATTTGCTTCCAAGAACCAGAATACATTTATGAGCTGGGAGGAAAGCAGAAGGCCATGTTCAGAAGGCCTAACTGTCCAGGGGTCCTTTTAATTTAAGACTTAATTTAAGTCTTTTAATTCTAACAACTTAAAAGGCTGCTATCCTATCTCCAATTTCCTGAGAATAAGTCCTATTGAATTCATACACCCTTCCCACCCACCCCCTTGTGCCATAAAGCACTCAGCATGGAAAAAATTTCAGGCGATCAGAAAATTGCACAAAATTAGCTTCAGAAAATGGCTTTTGTAACTAATGTTAAGAGACATATGAACAATAACTATGGTGTACATTTTTATTTTTAAAAATACTAGAGGTGTAAAGCAGCTACAAACTGGGTTTATATCTGTCACTTTAGGAAGCAGTCCAATCTGTTCCGAGTCATTTTGTGGTCTGTTTGATTCAATTCATGTTTTGAGTCTGAAGCCGATTTGTTAAAAACAAAGCTCTGTTTCCTAACAATCACTGTTACAGGGAATAAAATATGGCTGTAAATTTAGAAATGGATGGATTTTGCAGGCATGGCAGTCCCTCCAATTTGGATTAAGCCCACCAAATTACAGGCAAATACAGCCAGAGGGTAGTGGACCTGACACCTTTCGCAAGGTTCACCTAATGAGTCCCATCAGCCCATGTCCTGCATGAGAGCTTCGGGTTGTGCAATGGGGCTTCTCCCCTGCTCCACGCCCTACACACCCTCCAAACTGGCTCAGCAGGTAGGGAGAACCCCCAGAACAGTGCGTGACAGGGAAGAAAGGGGGCTCATTCGACCTGGCAAGCTGAAGAGCTTGAGCTGATGGGACATTCACTACAGCACAATGTTGAATTCCTTGAGTATTTTAGAAAAAATGTGTATTTTTAATTTTACCTTGAGGAAAGAGATTTGGGGGGAGGATGCAGTAATAATCACCTTTTCTGAAGGCTTGAACCCTACCAAATTTCAGAAGGGTGGCCACAGTAGTTTTCCTACAAAGACAGCTGTTGCAGTTGGGGGAATATAAAAAAGGAATCACTTAAGCTCACTTAGTATTTTGTGGGAAATTGGTCTGAAAATCTCAGACAAGAGAATGGTGCCCCTGTGTAGCAAACGTGGCAAACTGCCCACAAATGGGTCCACGGACTTTTTGCTATGCACCTTTAAAACTGATTTTGAGCAGGTGGGGGCGTATAATAAAAAAGGGATTTACTTTCCTGCATGTGGTTTTGTTTATATTTCTTTATCCCACTCCCAAATCACTGTGATTACAGAGCCATGGGAAATCTTTCCCTTTGATTGAAAACAAGATGTGTCAGTCACAAAGGAGGTTTTTTTGTCCCCACTCCGATGTTTCCTTTATGCCCTTCATCCACTCCATCCTTGCATTTTCCTAACAGTTAGAGAATGAGACATAGTTTTTCTGTGGTAAGGCATAATATTGTATGTACTTTATGCAGTCTTGGTTTTTTTTGCCTGAGTCACAAGGTGCAATGAGGTGTGCTGTGTGGTCTCTGATCTGCCCTGTCAGAACTCATGGGAGCTCTACTTCACTATGACAAGGCACAGATCCCCTGCCCCTCTGCTCATGAGTCAGGGTTCATACAGAGCAAATTCATACCCCTAATAAATACAGAAAAAAAGAAAACATTATCTTGCCCTTCTTCAAGCAGACAAGACAAAGGTCAGATAATATTTGGCTTCCAATGAGCTAGAAAAAAAAAGACATTTCTAATCAAATCACTAGCCTTTTTGCCCTTTTTGCCCAATAGCATCTTCCCTTTGTATACAATATGAATCCACTATATCACTTCAACTTTAGCATGCAATGCAAAAACTAAACAGCTTTCATCAAGATGGCACAATACATAATTTTACATGATCAATTTATTCTCCACATATCTGTTGCAAAGGAAATAAACCAAGTGCTGTGCGAATTTCTTTCCGACCCAACAATTCAGAGATTCATATTCATACATTCTTATTCTGAAATGTATAGAAAGTGACCTTTACTTTGAAAAAATATATATATTTATATTCACAATATTTAAAAAACCTCTTTTTCCAATATTTCTTGTGTCCAGTTATTTTATACTTTGCCCTCATATTTCTAATCTTCTCTTTGCAACTATCAAGGCTACAGACTCACATTTTGTTACATGGATGCTGCAATTCTTTTGTGATTCTTTTGAAAAGAGATGACAGGCATACAAGAGCACCTCACAAGTGATTTAGAGCCCACAAACAGAAACCAGCCTACAGATCCAGAAAAATGTATCTTTCTCATTGTCAAATTTTAAAATGTGTTTCCATTCAAATTTCAATGGTGAGGAAAGATATACTGTAACAAACAATAAGTGGGTGACAGCTGCTAATTAAAATTCTTGCATGTCACAAAGCAACTGGAAATAAAGTGAGGACCTTAAAAGATAATGCTTTCAACAATTATCCATTCTGATGGCCAGTAGCTATTCCATCTATATAAGCAAAAGACAAGTTTTATCAATAAGAAAAATCTTTAGCTCCATAAATATTCCCATTTTCTGTGTTTGTTCTATAAAACAAGTATTGCTAATCATCCAACTAGTTAAGCAAATCTGGCTACCGGGCCCAATTTCACAAAAAGGGAAGTCCTTTAAAAAAACAAAAACACAAAAATATAGAGAGAGGCTTGATAAATTGTATCCCTGGAGCAAGAACACATCACCCTGCTGGTGCCCACAAAAGGGGTTAGTCCTCAGTTTATAGCTGGAGCCTCAAGTGGGAGCCCAAATACTTTCACTAAAAAGTTTGGAAGGAGAAATATGCTCAGTTTCTCAACATCACAGAAAGCAGTGCTTATGCATCCAAAGATTTCAATAAATCTTCCACTCTCTGGGTTTTATTGTGTATTAGAAAAGCCAAACCATTCCTTGTTGCTACAATAGATATTTGGGGGAATTATTCAGCAAAAATATTATGTTGTTGCAAAAAAGGAAGTATTTCCACTATAAGGATTCGTTCACACATACATTTTACTTGTGGTATGATGATTTTCTAAACAAGCATTTTTTAACCTGATATAGCAATTTCTGGCACACTCCAGTTGTGATCTACTGGTAGATCTCTGGGTAGATCACCCAGGACATCTAGGATTCCTGGCTCCCAATTATTTCACAATGTAACAAGATGTTATAGTGGTGAAATAAAGGAAGTAGGAGTGATGATAATTATGAGTGGAGTTTTTTGTGGAAAGACTTGGTTTTGTTCTGTAATGTAGAGCCAATCCTTGGACAAAGAATAATACAAAAGGTATGTCTTTTGCTCTGGTTGGTGGATCTCAGAGTTCAAGTGCAATAAACTGGCACATGAATAGCTAGGCTTATTTCTCAAAACTGCAGTGGGGACAGCAGCATTGTCATGACTTGCAATCCACATGTCATTTACACACTCCCACAATGAACCGACATAATGTCACTCCAGGGAACATCAACTTAGCAGCTTTCTGCCTATCATGACCTTAGGTTCACACTCCCTTTCTTCAGGGGATAAGACTGGAGATTCAGACTGGGAAAAGAACGTGCCCATAGGGCACCTAGCCAACCAGAATCACTTCTTTGTTTATATCCTGCATTTCTCCCAGTGCAGGACCCAAGACAGCTTACAGCTTAGGGTTAAACAGATACAACTAAAACACACACTCATGTCTGCAAGAAAACCCTGTGGTGCCAGTACCCCTCCAGCCCAAGTACGTGATGCTGTCCTCCTCTGACACTGAGTAAACAACTGCTAGAACAAGCTGCCACTTCCTTTAAGGGAAGAGGCTCCTCTCACTGATGGTAGATCTAGCTGCAGCTCCTATTTAAGGCTCAGCCTGACGCTGACTCTTGCTGAAGCAACACTTGAGCTCCACTCTCATGAAGTCTTCAGCCTCAGTCTTCTATGGAGCTGTCCAGGGTACCATTTCCTCACAGGAGAACATTGCCTGCTGCCGCCACATGATAAATCCAAGCTGGGGAGCAAGTGTCAGTCCTGCTCAAGAACCAGCCCCCACCCCACCCCCAATACTGGGCTGTCAGCAGCAGTAGCTGCCTCACCATACTGGGTGCTGCCATTGGCCATGAAGGGGAAAGCTTATCTTGTACCTTTCTTAAAGTATGTGGGGTTTCCCTGCTCATTAAACTAAAGGAACATTTTGTTCTGGATGCAATGTGAGCCCAGTTCCTAGATGACATCATTAGTACAGCCTTCGGAGGTGGGACGTGTTAAGTGCCAGAAGAGGAGCTGAGAAATCCAACCACTGTTGAAAAACGTAGTGAGTTCAGTAGAAAGCTGAAATGGGGAAGCAACAGAAAGCAATTTTGAGGAGTAGTAATTTTATCAGTTCTCTGAAATTCCATTAATAAGTAATGAGAGCAAAGCTCCCCCAAAATTTTATTTTATTTATTTATTTACAAAATTAAAACTCTGCCTTCAAATGATCTCCCAGGGCAACTTGAATTAGATTAATACAAAGAACTATTTAGTTTGTAAGCTCGGTGGACTTATTTAGAAAATATATATCCCATTGTACAACTCCCTGAGCAGTTTACGAACAAGAATAAATGCATGCCAACAGTAGAGAATATTACTAAAAGCAGCAGGGCAAGATAAAAGTACAGCAGCATTAAAAACAGATCTAATGTATAACAGAGCCATTGTTGTCTTTAATGCCATCCCCAGATGCAAAATAAGGAGGAGATTTGGCATCCAACAAGCCTCCCTAGAGTACTACAACTGCGATGACCTTTTCTCCAGTCACCTAGTATTTGGGCAGATTCGTGAGGAAGTGGGCAGGTCCTTCTGATATAGTTACAATACCAAAGTATCCAGAAACTAGCTACACCCCTCCTTATATTGTCTGTGAACAAGGGGAAGGGGAAACACTATAGACAAAAGGTCCCTGCACTACATCTAGGGTGAGATCTAACCACATTTCAAGATTCATTTTCAGATTTCTCCCTTTCCCCAATACACATGTGTGTCAGCAATTTGTTCCAATGGATTTAGCCTAGTTTGGATCAAAGCTTCCTCTACTTCATTTAACAGATTTACTTGGATGGAAGATCTCAAGGGAGAAATAATGTTAGTAAAAGGGGTTTTTCAGCCTCCAAGTATGTAGGTCATTGGACTTTAAAATAAATTAGAGAATAGTTTATCTATTAAACAAGCCCCACAGTACATATTTTATGAAGCTGGACTTAATTGCAGGTTAATGTACAACACACCACTCACTATATAAGGATTAAATACTAGTCCATCATTTAGGGATTAATAAATTCTATTAGCTAGTTTACTGAAAGGTTTTTTTTAAATAAATAAATATGTATTTTGAAGGTAAAATTTAATACTTGTCAGAGTATTTAATTTAATTTAATTTACTTGTCAGAGATATAAGTAGGATGAGTTTGCAAATTAGCCTTTGCTCCTTACTTTTCATCCTTCTCTCTAGATATGAATGTTAATTCCCATGGCTCCAGCGGCCATATTTATTCCCCAAACCATATTTCTATCACAATTTCTCTCCTCCTGTTTATTGCTGCATCTGTAAACATCATATTCTAACAACCTATCAAGGTCTCAAACTGAATATGGCATATATGGAGTTCTCGGCAACTCTGCCACAGGTATACTGTTACCTCAAGTTACCATCTTCTAGGCACACTACCCACATTGAAACAAATATCAGCTGTTTAGGTTATCATTCTTTGTAAACCACTTTGAGGGACTCTCTCTACCCCCTCAGCCAAGTGGTGTATAAATTTTATTAAATAAATAAACTGGCTTAATAAGTAGAGCTCTGAACAAGCTTTTGGCTGCACACAAAGCACCTCTGAGCAAGTGAACAAACTAGGAAGACTACATTAACTATAGTTCCTTGCTTTTTAAAATTATGTTGAATAGCTTCCGAACAAGCCAAGATATGAAGCCAACTTCAAAGCATGGCTTCATATTCTGGCTTGTTCTGAAGCCATTCACCATAGTTAATGGGAAGATTTCCCGATTTGTTCATTTTCACAAAGGGAGGATCAAAGTGGCTGATGAGAAATGATCATCTGAACTGAGCCCACTGTGAGCAAATTTGTTAGTGGCAGTCATCTGAAAGCTTTTATCTGGAAATAACGATGATTGAAACTGGGGCCTTGCATATATAATACACATGCTCATTAACTCAATTTAGAAAGTTATTGCCCTTCCAGCTCATGTAAACTCTCAAATAAAGGTCAACCTCTGCACCTCAGATTATTTCATGAGATAAATACAGAGGGAAAAGGAACCCAAACAATAAGGGAGAGAAACAGCACTGAAGTAAGCTGACCAAAGTTATACCTGAAACAGGACCCAAAAATGTTGAGCTGTCACTGAACACTTAATGTTAATGTGGTGGTGGAGTATTTAATGGTTACAGAGTTCAGTCACGTAGCAAGAAGAAGAGTGATACCCACTTTAAATGTTATAGATCAGCACAGTGCATACATACTTTCTTGGGGAAATTGTAGCAATGCTTGTTTTACCACTCTTACGAATATTTGACATTTCACTGTTTCACTAATCCTAGTTCTGCACTCCCCATACTATCTGGTGAAATTTGCCTGGGGTCCTTCGGGAGGCAGGATGGGATATAAAGTGAATAAATAAATAAATAAATTTCACCCAGAAGCTTTTGACCCTGGGAATAGCTTTTGTTTGTTTCACTGTAGGCTTGGGTACTATCATTACAAATTTAACAAATTTGCTAAAATATAGTGTTTTATTCATTAACAGTAGTAGAAAAACTACAAAGCCAATATTACGGCTGGCCTCTTCCTCAAGTTCAAAGTATGTTACTGTGTCAATACTGTCTATGTTTATTATATTGAGCATACATATACATATACATATACATATACATATACATATACATATACATATACATATACATATACATATACATATACATATACATATACATATACATATACATATACATACAAAACAGGTTAGAGTTCCAGAGGGATGAAATCCTTTTCCAAATTAAAAGCAGCATTTTAAAAAGGAAATACTCATGCATTCCACTATAATTTTTATTTGATATCCTCAAGGCTAACCTGAAAAATTCAGTCATTTTGATTCAAAGTGAATGTTTTTGCTGGCTGTAGCCATCTTATAAATTTAATAGCAGAAAGGAAGTAATAAAAGTATGCTGCGAACGTTAATTAGTTCCCACATAACATGGCATTTTCAGCATGGTAGTGCCAAAAAAAATCATTAATCCACTAGAACAGACAACTGGCCTGTGCTGTGTGTGGAGCAGACCTCCAGGAGATTTTTAAAAAGTAGACAGTATTGCCATCTTTGCTACTACTCCTGACCTACACTTACAATGTTCCAAGGTGCAAGGATGGAGCTGAGATATGCTGTTCTATATGACTGCCTGGAACTGCAGCCATTTTTATGCATGCACACAAATATAGACATAAATGTTGGACAGACACACAATTTATTCAGGGATAAAGCATTTTGAAATAAGATTGCTATTTCACCATGAAATAACAGCATTTATATAGTGGACTGCAAGGCTGGGACGTGTTTCATGTTCATTGCCTTAGAATAGTATATATTATTACATCAGAAGTAACCAAATCACATCATCCCTGACCACTGTTCATGCTAGGTAAAGGTAAAGGGACCCCTGACCATTAGGTCTAGTCGTGGCCGACTCTGGGGTTGCGCGCTCATCTCGCTTTATTGGCCGAGCCGGCATACAGCTTCTGGGTCATGTGGCCAGCATGACTAAGCCGCTTCTGGTGAACCAGAGCAGCGCACGGAAACGCTGTTTACCTTCCCGCCGGAGCGGTACCTATTTATCTACTTGCACTTTGATGTGCTTTCAAACTGCTAGGTGGGCAGGAGCAGGGACCGAGCAACGGGAGCTCACCCCGTCATGGGGATTCGAACTGCTGACCTTCTGATCGGCAAGCCCTAGGCTCGGTGGTTTCAACATCATCTGGAGGACACCATGTTGTCTGTCTCCACTGTCACCTGCCATTCCCACACCCCACTTTTAACTCACTGATTTTCATGGTGCTGAGCCACCACTGTCTATTTTTCACCCAGAAGTACTGGCAAACAGCAACAGCGTCTCTAGATAGGCTTCTTCCCATCTCTGTGCTGCACCCTCTCCAGCCACATTTACTTTATTGGCCAAGGTGAGGCCAGGCATGTCCAAAGTCTGTTTCGGGGGCCTAATACAACCCCTGTGGCAGCTTATTTCCTGGGGTAAAATCCTAAAGAAACCTCAACAACTTAGATTGGCCCTTTGGTCAGCCCTCACGGCCCTTCACTTCATCAAATCTGGCCCTCTTTGAGAAAAGTCTGGACAACACTGCACGGTATGCAATGGGACATGGCCCACAGAGAAGAGGCAACAAATATTGTTCTCATAAACAAAGCAACAGGAAGTGCTGGAAATGAAGATTTTCAAGCACTACACTACGGAAGCATTCATGTTTAAGAAAGTGGCAGGCAACTTACATGATGTGGTGCTACTACCACTGACAACTTTTTGCCACCTTTGGGCAATGTATGAACACACTGGCACAGAACCATGGATCAGTCGATGAAAAGAATATTATGAGCAGCAAATTGTTGGCAGGGCGACCTTGGGAGGTTAGAAAAGACTTTGTGTAGGTGGGCATGGGGGGCACAGATCTGGTCCATAGGTTAGCCAACCCTAATATACATGCTTACACTATCCTGTCTGCCACCTTTATTCTGGACTGACCCAAAGATTTCCAAATAAACAAATAGCTCCAGACAGATTTCAGCTCTCACAACCATACAAAGAAGCCCATGGTAAGGAGGAGCATAATGATTTGGAATGGAGAAATAGTAGGCAGCAGAAAGAGTTGTGCCTCCCTTCCTCTTCCGTTCTCTATTGCAAATTGCCACCGCACAAAACTGACACTTTTTTTAAACACACATATGCATGTCACATATAGTTCAACCCTAAAATTCTGTGATTATTTCCTCCATGATTTTTTTTTAAACTTTTGTTTTCTTAAGCAGACTAGGTAGATTGGGTATGAGCAGAAGAAAGGCACATGAAGACAGGCTCTTTAATTGTTTTCCCTGCTCCCCACTCCAAGCTCCAAATCACCTCCCTCAAATTGCCAAGTGGAAATATGTGGGAACGATGCATCTTTAAAAAGCAGTTTGGGAAGGACATTTTTGAGCTGAAATGGGCCAGAGGGGAAAGGATCAAGCGGTTTCTCTTTGTCCACCCTTTATTTACTCATACCCTGGCCATAATATTTTATAACAGCATGTTTTTTTGGAAATGAAGTACTGTACTGAAAAATTAACGTATCTCAAAACATCTAACAATTTAAAACAGCAAGCAGGCAAGCAAACTTTTACAGCCTGAGGAGGTATTGGTTGAAGATCAGGCCTGTCCTTGAGTTCTTCTTGTCTGTACTAAGAACCAAACAAACAAGGACAGAAGTACACAGATAGATTCTTTTGGGATAACTGCCATGCCTTTCCTCCTAGCTGGAGAGAAAGGATGAAGGAAATCTGGAGGTTCTCTTCTTACACTCCCAAAATCATCTAGATCAGGCTTTAAGTAAACATTCAAGAGCCTAGCCTCGTGATACTAACATAAATGCAAATACACTATGCAAAAGAATGAAAGATCATTATCCCCCCTTCTTTTCCCGCCCCCTCTCCCTGCAACCTCACAAGGCCAATGACAGCAGTGTCTCACCCCAAATGTAACTGACCTGTAGAAAGGACTCTATGAATTGAAATTAGAGATGTTACATGTACCCTTGTATTCCATGAAAACCTTTCAATAAAAAAATGATAATTTTGAAAGCCTATGTGTAACAACTGTTATAAGGGAACACATTATTTCCTAGATGAGCTTCTTATAATGACATGCAACCAATCTTTGTTAAAATGTAACCATGTTCCAATTTTGGACTGGAATAAGAAATTGAAATAAAAATGTGATACCTGGGTGCGATTGAAAGCCACTCTTGCAAAGACAGCTTGGGATACACTGGCCCTCTTCAACTCATCCCTGACTTGCTGGTAGATATCTGGAGAGACTTCCACTGATGAATTTGTTGGCTCTGGTTTGACTGTTCTAGGGATGGGCGGATGGTTTAGAAACTGTTGGTTAATAGCCTGCGGGTGTTGATGAGCCAATAGCCGGCTTACTGCAATCTGCTGGTTTATCAAGTGGGCCATTGCTATCTGTTGCCTGACAAGTTGTGGACTGAGTTGAGGCGTAAGAAGACCAGGGCTCATGATTGGCTGCAAAGTTGGCACTTGGTTTCTGATCGGAGTGCTGTGGTGAATTTGACCGTGAGGAGACTGTTCGTTTGTTTTGCCCAAGGTTGCCAGCTGGTTGATATTTGGTAAGTGCATGGGACGCTGGCCAAGAACACAATATTCTGAGAGGTTGTCTCTTTCAACTCGTTCCACTGTTCAAAAAAATAAAATAACATAATTATATCATAATTTGAGTGGAACATATAGGATTATTTTTTTAAAAAAAACCCAAACCTGATACAACCAGCAATTCCATCCAGTCTAATGCCAAATCAGCTAATGCCACAATATTCTACGCTGAGATAAAATTAGTAATCCATAACTTTTACATGCAGTAAACACTATAGGAAAAGGATATAAGCAAAAAAATATTGAATTCCATAACTAGAGTCACTGCCTGCTTCAGTCTGTTTGTGCTATATTCCTGCAAGACTGGGACACAGCTAGGAACGACACACACACACCAGGAAAAATCACATGCAGTGCCCCAGAGTGCAATGTGCACCTTCAAGCCCTGTTTTCAGGAAGGGGGTGGGGGATGCACATCTCTAGCTGCATGGTGCAGAAACAATCAGAATCACACAAGATGACTTCCATGCATATTTGCATGGGCAAATACATCCGGTCACATACAGTCATCCCCATACATGTATGTTAGGTTAGCAATGCATAGCAGCATCACATGGGAATGAAAAGTATGGCAAACTTCTGCTCTCCTCTATCTTCCTCACTTCTTGCTGTTGCTTTATTATTTCTTCCACTAGCCTAACACTCCTCAATAAACTCTTGAAGCGGTTCATAGTATTAAAACAATTTGAAACACAAAATATGAATAAAATCGATACACCAATAAAAATCACTAAACCAATTAATAACGTAGACCACTTCACCAAATATTCAATAGTATCTTCTTCACTAGGAAAATGCTTTTTTAGCTAGATCTTTCTATCTCCCATGCAGAAATATATGAGTAGTTCAGTATTCTATACACACAAGATTCCAACTACTGTACACAGCACAGAGTTAGGCAATTCAAACTGAAATGTGGAACGTACACCCTGTCGTCTCGGTACTTTAGATAAAACATTTTTAGTAAGAATTCAAAAGTGCAAGTAGTTCTTGCATCTTAATCCCTGCTAATGTGTAACATCCGAATCAGCTCTAAGAAACTTTCAAGCCCTCTACCGAATTACAGCCAGATTTGACAGGGTACTTGTGAACAGTGAGGTATTTTCTTTAGAGGGCTATTTTGTTTCATTTTTTTAAGTTCTATCAAAACTACTATAAAATTAAACACCTGATATTTTGTTTTATTTCAACAAAGTATATAGAGAGCAAAAATATGCCTGCATTGATACAGCTGTAAAATCAATAAAAGTTTGCCCCGATGTAAAGATTGGTCTTCTTTACTAATTAGTATTTAAGAATTTTAAAAATAGAGACCTAAATCTGTTAATTAATGCAGCCAAATATATTTCAAAGTTTGCAAAACTGAAAATACATTTCTTGGTTGATGCTATTCTTGCCAAGTTTCCACACAGACCCAGTTTTTGAGCCAAGTTATATACCCCTATAAAAATAACGTTTTGAAATGGAAATGTTGCTAGGCCATTAACCTTTTCATTGCCAACTCTTAAAGCAATAGTGCACACACTATCCGGCTAGTATTCAGTATCATACATTTCCCTCATTATCAGGGCCCTTTTTTGCACCACCGCACCAGAAACATACTTCCAGCCTTTTAAAGCTTTCCCCAATGCATGGAAAATGTCATTACCAATAGGTTTTCCAACCTGTTGGCAGACTATGTCACTTTCTAATAGCCCAGATCATATTCTGCATTGCTACCATGGCATATATTTAAACCTGTGGACTTTGGACAGTCAACCCACCAATGGTGGCAAGGTTTAACAGAGCCATATTAGACAGGAAGTGAGATTGCCACATCTGCAATTTAATGTTTTATCAAAGAAATACTACTCCACTGATCAACCACATAAAAATGTGGCTATATAGCACCATTTATAAAGCTGTAAGTTCCATATAACATAGATATAGAAAAAGGCAATACCTTAGATTCTGTCCAGATTATAGGTTTTGAACCCATATGTGTTTGGCCACTGGTATAATGGGTTTATGAGGTCACAATACCACTACCAGCCTCAAGGAGGCAGTTTTGTTGCAGTCTGGGGTGTGCTGCTACACAGACTACATAATTACTAGGCTCTGAACACTCTATAGCCTGGGAGGTGCTTTTCATGTGGTAACTTATTTAAAAACTGTGATTATCTTAATTACTTATTTCTTTTCATCACAACCCACTTAACCCAATTATGAGCAAGGGGGTAATTTCAAAATCTCATTTCCAGTCAACATTTATCTTTATGTTTACCCCAACCTTCCATTATTGCTATTTACTCTCTCGGACCAACAGAACTGTATTTGCACATCTGTGACGGATAAGGCCAAAGGGTTAGTTCCACCATAGCATTTGGCAGCCACGGGGTCACTCCTGGAGTGATCTCCTGTGACTACTACATACAAGTGAAAAATGTAGCGCAAAATAGGTCATCACAATATTATGCATGCTAATGATCCAAGAAATCTTATTATCCAGAGCCAAGTTGTAGTTCACAGGAGCTTCTACAGGCAAGTTCCATTGATGGACTACTCCAGTAGCACATGGAACATGAATTAATCTAGAAGCCTTCCTGCGTCTGCAAGATGATGGCCAGAGAAACTGCTGAGCACCAAAGTATTTGGGATTTAAATAACTTTCTACAGCTTCAAGACACAGATTTTCCCTCAAAGTATACTATTTGAAAAAAAGAAGGTAAGCACAACACAAGGTATGTCATAATACTGAGCTAAGCTGGCGAGCAGTGATGAGTATCGAAGTTCAAGATCAATAAAAAAGATAACATTTGAAAATAATTTCCGATATTTGAGAAGCAGCTGCAAAAATGTTAGCAGATATATTGAGGAACCTATGCCCTATTCTGCAGGCAATCCTTGGGCACACTGGAGAGCAGTATGAATTTGCTCTGGAAAACTCCCATTACTTTTAGGAAATACATTTTCAAAGTTGAATAATACATTCAGATACATGCGTAAAACTACTGAAAAGTTGAGGACAGTCGAACAGCCAAAGATCAGCAGAGAGACTTAGTCAGAGAGACAGATTATATTTCCTTTAACATATTTAGAGAGCTATGCGCAGTGTGAAGAAGTACCGTATTTTTCGCTCTATAAGACGCACCAGACCATAAGACGCACCTAGTTTTTGGAGGAGGAAAACAAGAAAAAAAATATTCTGAATCTCAGAAGCCAGAACAGCAAGAGGGATCACTGCACAGCGATCCCTATTACTGTTCTGGCTTCTGGGATAGCTGCGCAGCCTGCATTCGCTCCAGAAGACGCACACACATTTCCCCTTACTTTTTAGGAGGGAAAAAGTGAGTCTTACAGAGCAAAAAATACGGTACTTTCTTTTGTCAGTCCCGAATCTTCCAACATTCAGCTTCCATGGGTGCCCACAGGTTTTAGTGATATGAGAGAGAGGGGGGGGGGGATCTTCACTTTCTCCACACATCTGAAACAACTTGGGTTGGCATCTTCTTTATTATATGCTTACTCCAAAACTGACCATGGACTTCTGATTTATACACTTAAGATATGACTTTGTAATGTCTCCCAAATTTTACAAGGAAACAAACTGCCTTAGATACCTTATTCTTCCCTGCACTAATGAAATGGGTGTGGAAGTTATTAGTGTGAAATAAAGATATGCAAACTTTGAGGCATGCTAAAGTATCTCCCCAATACTGGAGAGGTACAGAAAATATTCATATTAATATTAACTTGTTCAGGCTGGTTTAACAATTGCACTTTACATATTTAGCCATTTAACTGCCTATCAAAACTGTCCAAGGCACTGTGTAGGGGGGGAAATGCTGTCTCGTTATTTACACAGGAAAAGACCAATTAACACGTGTCTAAAAAGTGATCGGGCACACACAAACCTGCACTGAACCTGGAAGTGACCCAAAAATGTCACTCAACATGTCATGAAAAGGGTGTGACAGGGGCATAGTCGGGCATAACTGGGTTGGGATCACTTATATGCACTCCACCGACACACACAGGGACTGGGAACGGAACCTCCGTAATAATGGTCGTCAACTGTATACTGAAATTGAGCAGCATACAGCTAAATAAAAGAAATAGTACTCCTTTTGAACTGCACCCATACTATTTTGTCATGGAGATCAGTCGTAAATGGTGAATTACATTAGAAGGCAGGAAAAGAACAAGGATATCTATCACACTATTTCCAAAGCTGTTGTTTATGCTGACTGTTGACTAAAGATTTATTTACAAGTGAGGCTTCAATTGGCTTGTTTTTTTCATCTGAACAGGAAAGCATACATGAGGAAAGTTATACAAATTCTCATAATTACATGGCACACATAGCCCAAGAGGGATTCAACAATGACTGTTGTTAGCATAATACTATTATAGGTACAATAATAGTAACAATAAGAACAACACTAACAACCACAAGCTCATCTTGCAAACTCACAACCTAAAAGGTAAAAATAAGACAGAAAGTAAGAAAGGTAAAAAAGGACAAGAGGCTTAAAACTGAAATTGGCAAGATTGTGTACATTCAGTTTCTCCTGTGTATCTCGTGCAGCAAGTAATTCCAAACCCACAAAAGCCCATGGCTTTTTCATAGACAACTGTACCCAAACTTCTTTTTAGAACTTTATATGAAGATGCAGATGCAGCTAATCAAACTCCAAAAATCAAATATACATGGCGTAAAGACACATAGCCATGAGCTGCGTGAAAACCTTAAAATATTTCAAGCCTAAATAGTTCTGCTACATTTGTAATGGGTTTCACAAACTATACAGCGAGCATGTTTATTTCAAGTTCTCTTTGCATAAAGCTTTTCCATCTGTTGCTAATGATATCAAATTATTGATTGTTCGGTTTCTTATATTTGTTTAAATGTTAAGTATATGTTCTGCAACCTAATGCTTTTCTTCTTCCAGAGAGTTTTTTAAATTTTTGCTGTGCATTAGTCATATTTACTTTGATCTTCCAGTATGTATAATTATTTTACTGTTTGTTTATTTCGATGAAGTGGGAGGGGGAAAAGGTTGACCAAAGAGATCTATATGTGGCAACTTGTAACAGAATCACATAGCTTATGTTTAGGAAATCATGGTTTTGATTAAGAAGGAACCAGTTAGTTCCCACTGCTTTATTAAAAGAGACATTAGTACATAAATAAGAAACACATTTCACACAGCAGATCATGTTCAACTGCAATGCCAATAAAATAATTTTGAAACCCTCTTCTACTTCCCATTTACAATAGTAAATTAGAATTGCTTTTTTGCTGCCTCAACTGGATTGACCCTGAAAAGTTGGTAATCTTGCTGACCAGACTCAAAATCCCTAGGCCCCTTTTCTTTAAATTTCAAGGAATGCATTGAGATTGAAGTTTACAAACAATCACTGATCTCACACATGAAATAAATTCTTATTTCTAAACATTTTGTTATGAATGAGAAATTAAAATCATAAGAAATTGAGAAGATGTGAAATTTAAAAAATGCCAAAATCATCCTTTGAGATGGTTTTAGATGACCATAATAAAGTTCTGTATCTGTTTATTTTTCATGCACACTATACCTGTCATTTTTTTTCATTGTTGTTTTACCTCCCACGTTTAGCTGATGCATCAACACCACTTGAGCCATTTTAGAGCAGCTTTTGTTGATTTCACACATACCTTCACCTTCCCTTCCTCCTCAAGCATACACATACAGACACAGACACACACTTCTGAGCAGCTACAAACAGGCCAAATCTCTTGAACACACACACAATTATCCAGAAAATTATTCGGGCTTAGATCCTTGACCTTTTGAATGAAATCAAGGTCTCATTCTGCTTTCACTGCACTCAACAATTTAACTGTACACTTACTAACTAAAAAGAGAGAGAGAGAGAGAGAGAGAGAGAGAGAGAGAGAGCGCTTTAAAAAACTGAATGCTAAGAAAGTGGAAGCCCACTTAGTGGTTGTAGTGGAAAGTCTGAGAATTCCATATGGGAAGACTTTCCAGCATGATTGAAGATGCTCTTACACAACTGTCCAATGGAATAGGAAAACCATCCCCTTTTCTTTTATAAGAGAAAGGGATCCACTAAACGGCCTTGAAGCTGTGCAGTTCCTTTGATTCGTTTTAAGTTAAGTGCATATATACAAAAACATTTTCAAGTATTCTTTTTTTACCTTGAGACAAAACATTTAAAGAATTTGTTCAAGTTCCTACACTGTCTGCTTAAACCAAAGAAAGTCTTTGTATCTTAAAAATATTGATAATATTGTATACAAACCCACCTTTGGGTCACTTCATCATTTCACAATAAATTTCAAGCATTTGAAACCTGTTCAGAGGTATGGCAATGAATGGTAGCTATAATTTATTTACCTTTAATCTTCTTGTACTTTTTATACCATCTCCCAAATTCCTGGCACTTGGTTGCTGACACATTGGCATAGTATGTGCTATTTACAATGGATGATATCATACTCTGGAAGCAGAGAGAGAAAGAAAAAGTGTTTCCACAAAGAAAACAATCAAAATCCTTTCAAAAGAAAATGATATGTAAGTGCAGACTCAACTCATCAAATCTTAATTCTTAAACTGAACGGCACTCCATAAAACCTACTTCATAGCTCTCAAAATTGGCTTTATCTTCTATTTTGTATCACTAGATGTAATTACCTTCATTATTAATTATGGGGGAAAGATCCCGTATGACTTAAGACTTATGTCTCCAGTTTAGATCCACTTGTCACTTTAATTTATACTGGGTATTATAAAAAGAATCCTCTTACTAAAAGCATAACTAGAAGCACTGTCACAATAGGGAATACAAAGGGTAAGAAGAGTTGTGATTTAGGAACCGGATCCTAAAGGTAAGATTAGTGCTCCAGCATGCATAATCCAAATAATGCTTTTCAGATGTTTCTCTTCTGCTTCCAACTGCAACAAAGACCACACAGCCAAGAATCTGGGAACATTCGTGCTACTTGCTGCAGAACAACAGTTAGGCAAATAAGTTAAATTAATATAATTTATAGAAACGTGCCATTAATCCTTGTATGAAAATCCACATAGGAGACAAATTACAGAGCTACTGTGAATAGATGAAACTAAAAATAGTAGAATATCAAACAAGCATATGGATTTGAAACAAAGGGTACTTTTGGACCACTGGAAACTGACATTAGGTGCTAGATCTTTTTACCATTTCAGCACACACCACTAGTTTTGAGTCTGGCCGCACAGAACAGAGAGTGATAAAAGGCTCTGCTCTTCTGCTACTCTTCTGCTTCTATGGAGTATATTTTTATTCATTTTATTTATTTCAGAACTTATTATATCTTCCAATCATCAAAATTCTCTCTAGCTCACATGAAAAGCACAATTTATTACCATTTCTCCTAAATATATAAAATGTATTCAAACGCTATGGAACAATCCCTAAAATGATAATGTGGTAGCTGTCTATATATTCTGGGTGATCAGGAAATGTTAGTCTTAAACCATGAAGGGTAGTTTTGGAAAAATTAGATTTGCTTGTATTCTTTTGTGTCTTTTCAACATAATTGATTTCACTTTCATAACACAACACAATGGGTTCTTCATATATCTAACACGGACCTACCTCACTCCTTATTAACTGTCCCTAATTTCCAAAGTCAAGATTCTGGCATAATTCTGATCTACAGTACAAAAGTAAGAACCATATTCAAAAGGATTATCAAAGCAAGAAATCCAATATATTCAACATTATACTATATAGGGATTCTCAGTCGTATGGATCTGTAGTTTTTTTCACCATTGAAGATAAATAGATTTGGGGAAAACAGCTTGGGAAACTGGGATATTTAAACTCAAGGCCGCCCTGAGCCCGGCTTCGGCTGGGGAGGGCGGGATATAAATAAAAATTTATTATTATTATTATTATTATTAAGGTTCCAGTAAAATATCCAGTTTGAAATTTTCAGACTAGCCACAACAGCACCCTCAGGAAGCTTTTGGCCTCTCCGAGTCGTATGTGAGCAGATGTTAATTCACTACTTTAACTGTCGCAGTTGTCTCTGAAATTTTTGATTCAGCTAAGCTGCAAACACTTTCCCCTGCTTACCCTCTAACCTTCAAAAAGGCATCTTTAGCACCTCCACCTCCCAGGCAGCACTTCCACAGCCACAGAATGGGGACCAGCCCTGCTAATCTCTTATCCAGCTCTTAAAATGAAACCATTCGTAGCATGGGCATATTCCCAACATTCAGACAACATGGTTAGTCATAGGCACACCCTTAGCAGATCTAGCACTAGATTATCTAGCAGGTCATCTAGTGTAACGCACACCCAAAGAGAGGTGGTGCTTCTATGTATGGGAGTGGGAGTGAGGAACAAAAAAGGCATATACAATGAAGCACGAGGGGAAGTAGTCTTATGTCTGCTGTCCTTACAATCATCGGTTTCCGCAAGGAAGGCAAGGATTAGGACAACATGTATAATCCCCCCTCCCAGAGAATCGTTCTATATGATTGGAAAACCAAGGAAAAGAGGCTCTAGAGAAAACTTTTAACTTTTTTATGAAAAACAGTTTTTATTAAGTTAAATATTCTGCACAACAGGCCAGCACAATGCATGCCCTGACTAAGGGAAATACAGGCCACCAGCTACACATGGCAGCCCACCAGGAACATGATAAACCTGTTTCTGCACTCGCTGTGAATACAAACCTCAGGATGGAGGTGGGGTAATCTAAGGCCACACCTGTGCTATACATTTAAAGCAGCATCATAGCTTCCCCCAGAGACTGCTGCAAAGTGTAGCTTGAAGGGTGCTGAGTGTTTTAGTAAACCCGTGCATGCACACGAAAGCTCATACCTAGAACTAACTCAGTTGGTCTTTAAGGTGCTACTGGAAGGAATTTTTTTATTTTGTTTTGACCATGACAGACCAACACGGCTACCTATCTGTAACTGTTAGTAAACCCCTATTCACCTCAGAGAGCTACAGTTCCCAGAGTTCCCTGGCAAGAGGGTTAAACCACCCTAGTACCATTTCAGGGCAGAATCTTTGTATCATTTGTATATACTTAGCAGAGCTGAAATTAAATAGCTGTAACTTGTTTCCAACAGTATTTAGAGGGCAACAGTTATTGCTATTATTTACAGAGAAGCCTTGATAAGCTTCTACGACAAGTAATAAGGAGAGCCAACGTGTGCAGTTGCTGCGATAGCAGAACTTGAAAAACATGCACACAAAAGCACAATATATTAAGACTAGTGAATTTAGCTTGATATTTTAAGAGAAATAAGATTAGACAAGAGAGAAGAGATGCCGCTCAGTGGCCTGTTTCACCACAAAGCCATGTAGATAGAAAGCTGGAGACAGGTTCAAGCTTCTTCTATTAGAGGATTTGGGGAGAACTCTACACTGGAACTGAAATGCCAGAGAAGTAGCAGGTCTAAGCTCAGAAGTTCAGATACTAACTTGTGGATACTATGGTTCAGTTGAGCTGATCACATATGAACTAGATGAAGCCTGTAGCTACACTGACAAATCACAATTCTCCATTAAGTGAAAACTCAGAGAACTGTGATTTGTTTCAACCAGTTAGTTAAAAGATGTTGTGTCATACTGTGGTCTGACATTGTAATGAGTTACCTTTAGCTAAAGAAAACCATGCTTCTACAAGTTATGAATGTAACATAAAACTGTAGCTTGTTCTAAAGTGAAAGCAGAAGCTTTATCCCCCATCCTCTCACACATAACGTAGAGATAAGTAGGACTGGAAAAACTCACAGTGGCTTTTTCACAGTCATTCTAAATCATGGTTATATCATCTGAATCAAGGCTGTGGATGTTTTATCCCCCTCACAAAGTGGAATATCTTTGTTTTGAAAAATAATTTCTCTGAGTGATGAAAGTTGGGGTTCTGCCATTATCATCTAAATAATGTTCACACTTGAAGCAAAAGTTAGAAAAAGAACACCCTACTTCCTTTAGGCATGCTACTTTGGTGATATTAAAATGAAAATTGGAGGGAGAAAAATGATGTCTCATCTCAATAATTGCTTTGTTTCACATTATCTTGTGGTAAGGCTTGCCCTAGGTTCCAGAGATCACAGATATGGCATCTGACTATTAATTAACTGAATCAGTATTTATCAGTAAGCTGCTTCAAAGCTCTTAGCCAGTCCCATGCATTACGTAATTTCCAAGCCACTACCTACTATAATAGTGGTAAATTTGTAATATATAGCCTGATCTTAGTGTCAACAAGACACAAAGCTGACTTTGTATACATATCTACATATATATAATTTTATCATGCAAATACACATGTGGGTGGTGGCAGCTGAATGTTTTCCATCCCCACTTCCTTCTGGTCCATCACCAAAGGCATCACAATCTCGCTCATTTACCAGGATGGGCAAAATATGAGTTTGGCTGATGAACCATAAGAAATTAAGGCACACACCCCTATTGCTGTTAAAACTGTATCTACTGTACATACACACCTCCCCTTTATACATGAACAAGGCAGTCATTGGAGCTAAAAATCAGCCATTACATCTAGCTGAATCCTCAGCCAGAGTTCCTTAGAACAAAAGCTGCAAGCTTTATTTATTTTTTAATTGTTTTAAATGTAGTTAGGTATTTATACCCTGCTCTTCAAAAGAATTAATTCTTTGGAGGAAAGCAAACCACGTGAACAAGTTTGAAGTAATTTACACAGTTTTTAGTAAGCAGGACATGGCTGGATAATACAATTCCATCCTTGGTTAAGGTGATTTCCTGTGGTTCTATTAACAGCCTAATACTAAGAGCAACCAAGCTACAGATACAAAATACATCTAAAGGTGATGGACTATATGGAGCTGGCGGAGATGACTGGCAGAATCCGAGACCTGGGAGAGGAGGTGGTGGAAGAGGACTGGAAGAAATTTAAAGACTATCTACAGAAACAGTGTAAAATTTATGAATGCTAAAATGATGTTGGATTGAAAATAAGTGGCATTAGTGATAAAGTTAGAAAGAGTATGCAAAAACGAATTGATGGATGAAAACATTTGAGTTGTTATATGTTAAGATACAAAGTTAAAGATGATAAATTGAAAGAGGGCAAGGATTTGCTGATTTGATTATGTAAATGGGAATACAAAAAGGGGAGGTGTGAGGAGGTCAAGGAAACAAGGTAATGAACTTTAAAGTTAAAAAAGGGAAAGAGGGATTTTTTCTTTTTTCTTTTTCTTTTTATTTACTTTTTGTTTTTTGTATCTTGTATTTTTCTGTTTTCTTTTTTTTCTTTTTTTGCTGTATTTTGTTATGATTCTGTAAAATCTCAATAAATATTTTAAAAAAACAAAAACAAAATACAACTAATGGAGAGGGTTTCTTAAAAACGCAAATCAAGAGTTCACATTTTTTCCCTTTAATGGTAATCTGAATCCCCATCTGAACTGGAAGTAAAGCTCATGCACTAGAACAAGAGATAGAAAACTGTCACCAGTGGGAAAGGGACTCCCTGTGCTGCCTCCTTTCACTTCTCTACAGAGGAATACTTGATGCATTGTGAGCACATTAATAAACAGCAGCATTTACTCTGCAGTTTCACTCCTAGGAGACAGCTCTGTAATTTGCTGCTGTCAATAATATATTAATCACAAGGGGGTTGTAATGACATTTCACATTTGGCACAATATTTTCTTAAAACTGATTTGGGAGAAGGGATTGTGTTAGAGGCAGAGTCAAATGATGGCAACAGACAGCTTATCTAAAACATCCCAATTTTTGCACTACATGAGTCACAACAAAGAAGTGGGAAGGGGAAACTAACATCGTAAAACAAAAAGAGTGCCTTCATCAGTGCCATTGTTACATATATTAATCCTTCACAGTGTATGCTTAGTTCCACAGGATGGGACAGGGCCAGTCCACACTACTTTACTTGTTTACTCTGTTTTGTGCAGAATTGACTGATACAATATGCAGCTGATCTACCATGTCTGTGGAGAAAACATCTGGGAACTGTGTTTCATTCTGCATTGTTAAAGAATTCAAATTCAACAGTGAACAAAAAGGTGATTCTCATAAACACAACACTGAATTCCACTTCAAAGAGGCTAAGTGGATCGTGTCATACCTTGTATCATAACTCAGGGCCCTGGCCCTTAATCCTCATGGATATTGAGGACATGTTGGACCAGGAAGTAATTTGTCCTCAGAACCAGCCTTTGACATCTCCACCTGATATGGGGTTACAACATTAGAGGACCCTATGACACCAGTGCCTTTCTAAGGCTGCCACAATGCTATCCTCAGAATGCAAGGACTCCAGGTTGGAGATCACAGTAGAAACATGCCCTCCTCTATGCCACAGAGCCCACCATTTCTAAAATAGACTAGATCTGCTTATCAGGAATGGAGCTTAGCTGCTCAGTGGAACCACAGTCCTATTTGAGGTTCACTCGGGGTTTGCTATACACAGAAGCCACATTCAACCCTGCTTTGTCTAACTTCCAGCCTGGGCTCTACTCAGTTATCTAGTGTGCTACCCACCTTGCTTGTTTGCCTTGCGAGCTTTGACCTTCGGATTTGCCTGATCTTGCCTGTTAGAATGTAGCCTTTGCTTGACCCAACTTTGTTTCCAAGATCTGAAATTAGTCCTAGTAGGACAAGGCAAATGAGCTGGGGAAGCCAACCTGGTGCTACTTCTAGAGCATTTGTACCCTATTGCCTTTCCCTTTCCCTCCCCCTTTGGTTAGCAACAAAATCACAAAAGCCTCTATTTTACTAATCCTGTCTACAACTATTGCCACATATACATTGTTTACAATGCAAACTGGAATGTTTTTAAACTTGGTGAATCAGTGCATAGTGCATGAGTGACAATATTTGTGATTTGATTTTACGTAATTTATAAACACTGACAATGCTAACTTACACATTTTATTTGTGTTTTTTAATGTTTAGAGGAAATACCTCCCTGTTTGAAATTTTATATCCTATATCTTAGATCATAATGTCGATACCAAAGATAGCTAGGCACATGCTGGCTGCATGGGATGAGGTTAAGAACACAACAAGCAGGAAGAAAGGTTAAAGGCAAAACAGGCAACACATGCTTCAAATCCAAACATGGGATGGAGTCCATATAACAGGGATGAGAGCAATTATCTTCCGGCTTATACTCTTTTCACTCTACCACCACACCTGCCTATGGTCCTGTCCTTACAATCCCTGCAACTTTTTTTTAGGGTGCAATATTTCCCCCCCAAAAAAAAAATGTATCTGTGTGTGTTGTGATACAAATTTAGGATTTCATAAAGATGAGTACCTCTGCCACTGATAGAAGCACTGACCTGAGAAAGAGGGCATTCTTTGGCTAACGTGCTCTGATTCATCTCTTTGAGCAACTCCTTTAAGGCATTGCGGACTGTGGCATGGTTCCACTGCTCTGCTGGCAAGTCTTCCAGCTTTGAACAACTGTGAAAACAGAGAACAGAAGACTAAAACAGATGGAAAACATCACCTGCAAGGATCGCTGCTCTTTACATGCAAGAGCTATAAAGCTCTGTGACGCAAGACACAAGTTAGAATCCCATGCTTGTGTCTTTCAGGTTTTTAATGTGAGCATTCCCTCCCATGGTGTAGCTATATCCTCCAGCTACATTCTGAACTGAATAGGATTGAGCAAAGATAACTGAATGCAGGACTGTAGCCTGAACCTGGAACAATTACTTATCACATTCCCTACCTCTGATTGAAACTAGCTCTCTGCCATTGTGCTTTCAGCAAAAGGCAACATGACTCAAGTCTTACAGTCCAAATTCTAGCTCTGAATTTCTGAATAAGTCTAAGAAACATAAAAAAAGGATTTATTTGACTGATATAATGTGCTAAGTATTTGATCAGGCCTGGAGGAACTACTAGACTGGGAACTGCTTACATGATTGACTGAGCTTGTCTGTACTCCAATATCATATCAAAACAGTTAGAATATTGGCCAGGAAGAGCTGCCAGGTGAGCCACTCTTCCTGCATTTTGTTTTGCATTTCAACAAAAGCCCAGAAATTAATGAAGACAGGATGTGCTAATCTCAGTAGTAATGCTGTGATCGGCAGAGCAGCTCAGAGGAGGGCAGATGCTCAGAAATACCCACCTTTGTAATTGAATTTTCAATGTCACAACATGATAGACATCTTGTAACATGTCAGCAACTGTAGCATCAGGTGTATCTGTTACATAACTGAGCGGAAGAGGATTCCACTTCCCAAGTTTGATTATACCTGAAATGAAAGAATGGAACACACAAATTAATGTATATTTGCAGTTTACCAAGTCATCCAATTATTTATTCAGGGAGTTGAGGCTTACTACTATATTGGGCTAGTTTGCATATAATGCTAACTATGCATGAGCTAGAGCAAGCCGGAGTGAAGCCCTGGGCTCGTGCACCAGCTTCCCCCTCTCCTGCCTGGTCAGGAGAAATTTAGTTAATTAGTTAGTTAGTTAGTTAATCTGTATACCACTCTTCATGTGTAGATCCATAGATCCCTGCAATGTTCACTTCCATTTTCAAAGTATCCTGGCCTGTCATTACAAACAAACCAAAGATTAAAGTTTCAAATAAAATCTGGCTAGTTAAACAAGCAAATTTCAAAAGCCATGGTTTGTAGATGGCTTGTTTAGAAACTGGCCAAAGTTTATGTTAAACCACAGTCTCTAGTTCGTATGCAATGCTAAGCCAGGATACTTTGAAACTGAAAGTAAATGCTGCAGACATCTTTCTTCCCCAGCCATGTGGGACAAAGAGGGAAGGGAAAATACATGAGCCCAAGATTTTGATCACGCTAGTTCTAGCTCATACACATAACAGTGTGTTATCTGTGATCCTATCCATAGAGGTTTCCTTCTTCCAATTAGTTACAGACCTTACCCCACACATCTTGCTTACCCACTTAGGTCTGGAGAGTCTAACGTGTCTAAAGTGATATCCTGATTTTTCCTCTTCAAGAAATCGGGATATCACTTTAGACATGTTAGACTCTCTAGACTTAAGTGGGTAAAAGAAAAAAAGAAAAATGTGTGTATAACAGTGCCATCAGAAACAGCCACAAACTCGAGTACTGGTCCCTGCTGCTCCAGTACCAATTCTGCTTCATGCCTCTGTTAATCAGAGACAGACCAGTGCAAACAGGGAGCAGTAGCCCTCCTTACTCAACTCAATAGCAGACAATCTGCCTCACAACCAGAAAAAAACTGAAAGCATCCCAAGTTGTGATGGCCAGCACTAAGATTCTGGGGAGAGATCAGTAAAATGTTAATAGTTCAGGGATGTTTTTACTCGCTCCTGTATAAAACTGGAACAAAAGGTTGCCAATTATGACATTTCAGAAACAACAAAATTAAGAAGAACAAAACTGGGATTTAGTTCAGCACATTCCACTGACATAGAAGGCTAAATTAACAGACACCTCATAACAAAATGCTTTGGAATAAACTCCTTGGTATTCAAGGGTCAAAACACTCCTGGAAGGACTGCCAAGGAGAAGAAAAACAAGTATCTCTTGCTTGACATAAAGTGTTTAAAACAGGCATAAAGAGAACAAAACATTAAAATCATGCACTGTTCCAGTACTAAGGTTTCACAATCTGGTGCTGAATATGCTATAGTATAAATAGTGCCTAGACTCTGATCCTGCACAATAACACACAAAACTCATTCACAATACCGTATGTCTTCTGAGCTGGCTCTTTATACCATATTCCATTTGCCAACATAAAGCCTGCTTTTCTTAAAGGGCATCATTTCCTAGCACAGAACTTATTCACATACAGGTGAAAGAATCCTCAAACTGGCTTTTAGCTTCTCTTCCTACCCACCACCCAAAAAGCAGGCAGCACAGTGTCACTTGCAAATGTTCCATATTGACCTACTTTGAGGACCAAAAAATAGTAATACAAGAGCCCTTTCTACTTATATGAAACACTTGTCACTGAGAACCCTCCAGTGTTTTCATACCTAATTTTCCCAAGTACATTGTTTACACTATGAGACTGAGGAAGATCTGCCAAGTAAATCAGAAAGCCATCTTGATGAGTATGGACATGTGGTCTGCTCTGTACATGTTAAAGGTCTGGATACAGACAAGTATAGCATTTTCATAACTCAACATGACTATGGAAGAAAGTCCTTTGTATCTTGTTAGGGCAGTACGAAATACATAAAACACAACTGTAATAATGTAATATGTGTATATGCTTCATTTATGACTGCTAAGGGTGTATACTATTATTATTATTATCATCATCATCATTATTTCTATACCGCTTTAAATTTTTAAGAAAAAAATCTCAACGTGGTTCACAAGCTACATTGAAATATCAAATAAAACAACCCAGAATGAAACATTACTGAAGAAAGTAAAATATATCTTCAAAGCAACATAATTAGCAGGGAGCTAAAATATTATCTTAAAGATTTCAAAATAAAGCATTACTAAAGAGGTCAGCTACGGAATGCACATTTAGTGCAGCAAAGTTAACAAAAAAAAATCATCTTAAAGATTTCAAAAGAAAACATTACTGAAGAAAGTCAAATATAAAATGCACATTTAAAATAGCATAATTAGCAAAAGAATAAAATATTATCCTAAGCGTAGATTACAGAGTACTTTCTTATTCTAGTTACAGATAGGTAGCCGTGTTGGTCTGCCATGGTCAAAACAAAATAAAAAAATTCCTTCCAGTAGCACCTTAAAGACCAACTGAGTTAGTTCTAGGTATGAGCTTTCGTGTGCATGCATCTGAAGAAGTGTGCATGCACACGAAAGCTCATACCTAGAACTAACTCAGTTGGTCTTTAAGGTGCTACTGGAAGGAATTTTTTTATTTTCTTATTCTAGTAAGTAATAATCAAGCAAGATGAATATATTTTAATAAAGATGAATGTTGGGGGGGGGGGATAGACCTGACCAAAGATCAAGAAATTATGGTATTGTCTGCCACCTATCTAAAGATCCCTTAGTAACACACTTGGATATCTGAAGGGAATATTACCTAGTAAATATCTTTTAAAGATGTAGCCACCCTCAAATGGTGCATGGCCAACAAGAATATGAAGCATAGTAGATGAAGGGCCCTGCATAAGAGGCAGGGAAGAGAGAATCTCCAGAATGGGGTGCTGGGGGAAGAGGGGGAATCTCCCAGTTAAGAGCTGGGAGGGTTCACTCTTCTGTGTGTGGAATAAGGGTTAAGATATAATTGTGATAGAGGACCTTGTATTTGTTTTGTTTTATTACTTCTTTTTATTTTCTTCTTTTTTTCCTATTCTTGCTTCTTATTTATTTTCTCCAGATTAGTTTGTCTTTTACAGTATTGTACTTTATTTTGAAAACTTTTCATTAAAAAATGTTTTTTAAAAAGAATACGGGACATAGCCTATACAACCAAATTAATAAATAGGATAGGACAAGTGCATAGATAAATTGAAGGTTTCAATTTCTTATTGGAATTATAAAGTTCAGCTTGAAATAAATCTGTATACTTTACTGGGTAAGATATAGGTTTGATCTTGACTTTTAACAGGACAGAAGAAACAATAACATATTCTGTAATAAAAGCGTGCACTACATTTAAAATGAGATAGAACCAAGTGAGTGACATATCTATGCACTTGTTACATTATATATGTCAACTAATTGGCTTCCTAATTATTCGAGCTATTTTACTTTTTATGTTTGCTAGTTTGCTAGAGTAAGCAACACAATCTTTTAAAAAGTTCTACAAAGAATCATAAAACTGTGTAGTGCTGGAAGACACCTGACTTCCTATATTTAAAATACATAGTGTATTATTATTATTATGTGGATAATAATATGTAGAGCCTCTGTGGTTATGTGACTCAATAGGCTTTTCTCTTAAGTCAATAAAAGGAATTTCTGTGGCAATATTTTAAGTTTAAAGCAACAACACTGGGGGGAAAACAGGCAGTGAAAGTTTCAGAACTAAGAGCTGTTTTATGAAACTAGCACAAAAGCAATGCAGAAGACATAATGCTAGTTTCTGTTGCTAACAGTGCTTTTCCTCTTCTGCCTTACAAATGGAGAAGAAATTGTATTGGCTAACAGTACAGAAACACAGGTGTTACCATAACGCTCAGTGCTTTTTCCGCATTAACACCTGCTCCAAGTCCTCTCTTTGTTACAGTACTGAAAACGCATGCTATTCCTTCAGCCAGCGCTATGTGATTAGTGATTAGCTCAGTGATTTTCAGTTCTGGTTTACAGGCTTTACTTGCATATCTTTTTAAGTATTTGACAGACCTTTCAAGGGCTCACAAGAAGAGCGAGAAAAAATATGAGGGTTAGGAATGTTTTTTTCCCCACCCTATAACCTTTTCAGGCACAAAAAACCTTGCTTTTGAAATGAAAGAGGCAGTCATCATCAGGAGGCCTCACCTGCTCGAGTCAGAAAAGGACTTGCTAGTCCTCTTCTTTACTAGAAGTGATGCTTCTAAAACCACTCATCATAGGTTTCCTGTATCATGGGACAATAGTTTACTTGGCCCTGGAAGGCTAAGGAAAGTACAAATCCATGCTCTCTGGCAGCAAATCATGTTCCTGAACATGGGGATCTCCAGTTAAGCAGAGAGCTGTGAAGGCTTGGCCCATACCTAATAAGCCCTTCTTCTTACTACGAAGCCCCTCCACCTCTCCAATGTAAGACTTTTTAGTACTTTTGAAGTGGGCAAGGGACTGGCAAGAACAGAAGCAAACTCCATTGCAAGGAAGACGAACTCCAAGTCACCAGGCACAACTTGCAATGGAGAGAGGCCGTTTCAACTTGAGATGATCATATTCCAAACTCCCTCCATTCAAACTTTACTCCTATCACTACATGTGATATGGTGTTTGTACGTGCTTGAATATTTTGGTCCAAATGCAAAACTAACCTGTAAGAATTATGAAATTAAGCTAGCCTTAAAGGTGGTTTTCAGCCAGTCTGATATACGCTGTTTCAGTTGAGATACCCAGATTGTGTAGCTCCCTTCCTCATGAGACCTGATTTGCCTCATCTTTACTGAGATTCTAGCATGCTGTAAATACCTTTCTGTTTTGCAAGCCTTTTGATCGAATTCATTTTCTGCCATTCTCTGTAGATCTGATTGATGAACAGTGATTCTCCATTCTGGATTTATTTTGCTTACACATTATTTTTCAAATTTTGTGGCTAACTGCCTCTGGGGTTTCTTATGGAACTGAAAATCATGTTACAAATATTTTAATTAAATAAATACAAATAAAATACTTGCTTTAATGACCTATATTAAGAACAGGTCTGAAATTAGAATGGTAGTATCAGCATACTCAAGCAACAGATACAAGTTTATCAATGAATTTCAAATACTTCTTAATCAGCATAGGCCACTCATTACTGCAAATGATTCTCATAAAATAGCAGAAGATCACATGTCTTCATTCTAAGACTTTATCTTAGCAGAAGAATATACAAGTGATATTTTAGCGTATCTTGCCATTTCAAATTTGAAAGATAAGCAGATTGTATCCTGCTGTTGTACAAGTTTAGGCTAGTCTACTCTGTTTTAAACTTTTGCTTAAGTCATAGTAGTACACTTCATTTTAAGTGTTCCCATTGATTATGTTGTTGTTTTTCCCTTGCAAAAGTACCATACCTGTGAAAATTCTTAAGATTAATATTAAATTCTCTTTGGGGAACTAACTTTTGAAGATGTTTGCTGTAAAATGGAATTCATAAATAAATAACATAAATGTGGTTCAGTAAGTGCAGCATTCAATTACATGGCTCTAGATATGCTATAAAAGAAGATTATGCTTTCTGTAATAACCTGAACACCCCAAAAGGTGTTGTTGCTTCTATAAATAATGTAGAAAGGATACTCTGTAGTTGATCTCCTTTGTAAGGTTTTATTTTGACATCTTTTAAGATATCCTGCCAACCTAGCAGTTCGAAAGCATGTCAAAGTGCAAGTAGATAAATAGGTATCACTCCAGCGGGAAGGTAAACGGCGTTTCCGTGCACTGCTCTGGTTCGCCAGAAGCGGCTTAGTCATGCTGGCCACATGACCCAGAAGCTGTACGCCGGCTCCCTCGGCCAGTAAAGCGAGATGAGCGCCGCAACCCCAGAGTCGGCCACGACTGGACCTAATGGTCAGGGGTCCCTTTACCTTTTAAGATAATACTCCTATGCCAGCTTCTCCTGAGCATGAGAGAGAAAGCCACTCCACGCTGAACTCCGTGCTCAGCCTCCTCCCAATGATGCAACGTCACATGCCAGGCCCCCCCAATCTTAGATGCAAGATGGCACCTCTGATTCTAATAGAATCACATGTCAACAACATAGCCAGCAGCCACTACATGGCAGTACTGCACCAAATGGTACAAAAACTAACTAATGTTCATTATATCAGTTAAAGTGCTCACAGTTCTAGCAGGTTGATTACATACTATTGAATGCATAGCAAATAATAAATCTATACTACCTGGCTCAGGTGTTGCTGATCAAGAAAGCAAGGGTTAGTATCAACTCCCTTCACCTACACTACAAAGGTTCTCGCTGCACTTAAAATGCCGCTAGTTCTCAGCAAGGCACCCGACATAGTTTAGCACTTGTGTAGCAACTGAATGAACGCTACAAAGTATCTGCACTTGTATAATTCTGCATATGGCACTGTCTGCATGATAAGCAGGGCCAGCTCAATATATTTTGTTGCTTGAGGCAAAGGACAAGACGGCAGCCTCCCCCAGCACGCACAGAAGCCAATTTCATTGGTAGTTGAATCTTACTACAATACTGGTGAAAGTAGGACAGTATCTTCTACTGTACTTTAGGGCAGCAGGCTAACATAGGAGGTACCAGGCAGGCTACATGGCACTCATAGTTCTGTCCCCTCTCTGCACCTCAGCATCTGCCACCAGAGGCAGCTGCCTCACTCTGCTTTATCATAGGGCCGGCCCTGATGATAAGGTAAGAATAGATGGCAGGGTTTTACTTCAACACAGCTTTGCTGTTCCAAACTGCTTTGGAACAGAGGATCTCAAAACACTTTACCAACATTAATTAATTAAACCTCATAATATCTCTCCAAGGAAAGCATTATGCTCACCAACGCATTGATTTATGATCATGTTTATTGTGTGCTGCAAATTACTATGTTAATGTCAATACAAAAGAAGCCATCCCCACCCCACATTCACCACATAAGCCTCAGGTCTACTGTAATAAACAATTCAGTGGACAAACAGGAATAAACAATGTGATAACAGTGACATATGCACCTACAAATCACCTGGAAAACCACACATAGTGAATTACACTTTAACCAATGTGCTTGACTCAGAGGCTTCAATTTATGAACAGAACAGAAGGGTGACCTTCAGTTACAGGATAAGTATTTAGCATTCATTTGCTGGATACTTTTAGCTTTGTTGGACTGGGAACTTTGGGTATCTTCCAATCACTAAATCGCTGTTCTAAAGTATACACTTATATATATAGGCTCAATGTTATTGAGTAGAACTTAAATTCTAAGAATTAAAAACAGGTCATTCTCCAGCTAGAACCATCAGTTTTATTATGATTCAATAGGCCTAAACTAGGCCCTTCACTTGGTTAAGCATCCCAGACTTAACATTTGTTTTTTGTCTTCTAGAAGAATTCTATCAGAGTTCATTTCTGATCCAAATTTCAATAAAAAATAGAATTGCTGCCAAATTGGCTAAAGATTGCTTGTGACAAGATATGTCGGCATGTCAAGTTATCATGTTATAAACTTCAGAAGAGATTTAAATACAAACAATAAGCAAAGGGCTTGCCATATTGTTCAAACTGGTCAGTGCTACTACAAAATAGTTTCCTTCTCTGTATTTTCTCTTTTATTAATGGATCACAATTTAAATAATGACACACATAGATACAGGCCAGCAGGCAGCTCATATGCTAAAGGGGCGTATTACAGACACATTTGCGGGTCACAATCAAAGCTGCAAATGTTAATATGATGTTTATCATGATTGTAATAGTGCTGAGGGGTGTTGGCATGCATAGGCATGTGATTCTCCTTTGACACATCCTCCCTTCCTATTGTAAACAATGAGACTTGAGCAGAACCGAAGCCTTCTCCTCCTAGACAACTTTGTCAGTCCATGCAAGAGAGGTTCTGTTGTAAGTTCTGAGGACTAGTCTGACTGTGGTCTCATTGACTTTCCACTTCAAATAAATCTCCTAATACAGCTGTTACCCCTAGGTACCAATAAGAAAGCTACAGAAAAATTGGCTCAGCTATGCAGGCTGCAACATATCCATGTCATTAACAGAGTGGACTATTCCCACAATCCCACACAAATTGGCCCATGAGCTGAATGAACAGCCCACCGAGAAACCCAACACAGTTCTGCTGTGGTATAACTAGTTCTGAAGCAGTAAGAAAGCTGAGTTCTGGTTTGCATGTGGTTCCCACATAGCTGTATTTCCTTTATTTAAAGAAAATGCTCAATTGACAGTAACACAAAGCTGAAGAGAACAGAGTAGTCTGCTCATGTTAATATTCTGTGAACACCTAGGACCACAGATCATACAGAAGGTCTTGCACTCAATTCTTGTAATCTCCGCATAGGAATGGGAACGTGAAGTGCTTAACATTGCTGCTTTTATCTTTCAGAGAGTTGCACTGATATATGGCTTAGGTTGCAATCAAATATGCATTTAGCCAATACTAAACTCAATGGTGCTTACTCCTGAGTAGGCGTGTATATAATATTGCATTATTTTCCTCTATCCCCTTCAACCAATGTATAATAATATATACTATCAGTCTCAGTTCAGTGCCAAGTAACTTTATATAGAAGTTTTGCGTTTTGTTGCATGAAGATTAGTCTCATGTAATAGATGCCGCTTCACATTTGGGAAATATTATGACAGAGCCCTAACTCAGAGATTATATTAAATTAATCTAATCTAAGTAACTAGACTGAATTAATAAAAACTCTATGAAGAGAACACAATTAGTCCAAGAATTAAATAAAGCTTTCCGAAGCTGATTATTTTAGGAGCAGTTATTTAATTTCAAAGGTTTTTTCCCAAAGAACAGTCAAAATATTGGCCCAGATATAGAGGCAACACAATTGATATTTCAGACTCTTTTTTGAGACTTGGGTTACATGGAACAATCTCACCACTTTTAAAAGAATCACACTGGTTTCCCATGCATTTCTGGGCACAATTAAAAATGTTGGTATTTGACTATAAAGCTGTACACAGTTTGAAACACCTCAAGGATCCCCTTTTCCAATATGACCCCACCCATTATGCAAGGTACCACTACCTGTGAAAGTTATCCAGGCAATGACAGTAAAGCAAGCCTTCTCCATAGTGGCACCCCATCTTTGGAAGGCTCCATATTGTTCCATATACCCATTTCTTACTCCTGAGTTCATGCAAATATAAATTATATTATTCAACCTGGTTTTGAAAATTCGTAATGTATCCTTCTTCTATTGGTTGCCATTTTAGAATTTGAGGTTTGGCCGATTGATTTTATCTCTTTTAAATTGTAAGCTCCAAGTTTAAATGCCTTGTTGCATTTTTTAATGCCTTCCTGGTGTTTTATTTTGCAGTAGTTTATTGGATGCTTTCGGCTGAAATCCTAATCCACTAATAATAATAATAATAATAATAATAATAATAATAATAATAATAATTTATTTATATCCCGCCCGCCCCAGCCGAAGCTGGGCTCAGGGCAGCTAACAACAATAAAATAATACAACATTCTAATATCATTTCATTAAAATTAATTCAACTCAAATTGACGGCAACCATTAGGCTAAAGTTCTGTGAAGATTGCCAAAGGAGGGAGTCAGGCTGTGCCCTGACCAAAGGCCTGGTGGAACAGCTCTGTCTTGCAGGCCTTGCGGAAAGATGTAGTAATATTGATGCTAGAGAAGAAGAGGAGGAGTTTGGATTTGATATCCTGCTTTATCACTACCCGAAGGAGTCTCAAAGCGGCTAACATTCTCCTTTCCCTTCCTCCCCCACAAAAACACTCTGTGAGGTGAGTGGGGCTGAGAGACTTCAAAGAAGTGTGACTGGCCCAAGGTCACCCAGCAGCTGCATGTGGAGGAGCGGAGACGCGAACCCAGTTCCCCAGATTACGAGTCTACTGCTCCTAACCACTACACCACACTGGCTCTCAGAGACAGTGGAGGAAGGGTAGAAAGCAGCACAGTTGCCTTCTTACCAGTCTCCACTGGTGGGGGGGGGGGTGCAGTCCACTGAGGTGAAAGTCTAAGCTCTACACAAGTGGGCGGCAAGCTACTGTTGGTAGTTCTCCCACCAACAATAACCTACGCAAAGCCCTATAATTGGTTATTTGGGGACAGGGTGCCAGAGGCTTTGGATCTGTAGGCTCTGAAGCCTTGTGGATCCCCACAAGGGCTTCAGCTGTGCCCATCCTGGAGGTGGCACCACAAAAATTGGCATAAAACCATCCCCTCTAAGTTCTGCTCTACTGGCAGCAGGAGGACAGGGATTTGGATGCAGTGATGACTCCGCTGCTATGATTGTCACTGGCCCCAGTTAGGATTAAAGGGTAAAGGGACCCCTGACCATTTGGTCCAGTCGTGACCGACTCTGGGGTTGCGGCGCTCATCTCGCTTTATTGGCCAAGGGAGCCGGAGTACAGCTTCTGGGTCATGTGGCCAGCGTGACTAAGCCGCTTCTGGCGAACCAGAGCAGCGCACGGAAATGCCGTTTACCTTCCTGCCGGAGCGGTACCTATTTATCTACTTGCACTTTGATGTGCTTTTGAACTGCTAGGTTGGCAGGAGCAGGGACCGAGCAATGGGAGCTCACCCCGTCACGGGGATTCGAACCGCCGAACTTCTGATCGGCAAGTCCTAGGCTCTGTGGTTTAACCCACAGCACCACCCGCATCCCAGTTAGGATTACAGTGGTGCCTCGCAAGACGAAAAGAATCCGTTCCGCGAGTCTCTTCATCTAGCGGTTTTTTCGTCTTGCGAAGCAAGCCCATTGACGGCTTAGCGGATTAGCGCTATTAGCGGCTTTTAGCGGCTTATCAGCTTAGCGGATAAGCAGATAAGCGGCTTAGCGGCTTAGAAAAAAGGGGGGAGGGGAAAAAACCTGCAGGAACTCGCAAGACATTTTCGTCTTGCGAAGCAAGCCCATAGGAAATTCGTTTTGTGAAGCACCTCCAAAACGGAAAACCCTTTCGTCTAGCGGGTTTTCCATCTTGCGAGGCATTCGTCTTGCGGGGCACCACTGTACTCTGTTACTATTTACTTTTACTATTTTTAAGCCACCCCAAAAACATTCTCTTTTTTTTTCAAAATGGCAGGGTAAAATATATATATTTAATTAATGAATGAAACAAAAAATATTGTTAAAATGTGTATTTAATTTAAACTAAAAACATTTTAATGGTTCCATGTAGCAATTGATATGCACTTTTGGTCAGGACCTATGTAAGAACATAAGAAGGGGCCTGCTAGATCAAGTCAATGACCCACCTACTGAAGCACCAGTTACTCACAATAGTCCACCAGATGCCTGTGGGAAGCACGCAAGCATTTGAAGTACAAATGGTAAATTTCATTAAAATGTATCATTGAAATCAATCTTTTTCTAAATAATGGTTGAAATTTGCTCATAAAGTAAGAGATGGTTATGGATGCCCCTGGGGGATGGACCGTGGAAAGGAAAATGTTCAGCTCTGGTATTAAAGAGGGAGATCTTTGCTCTAACTCACATATGGATCTGGTCTGCATCTAGCTTAAACAGAGAACACCAAAATTCCAACTCCGGGAGGGGCAAGATTCAGTGACAGAGAAACAAGCAGAATCTGTCTGGTTAATTGTAATAAGCAATATTCCAAATTGAATTGGCTGCCATTCAAAAAAAGTACTTCTTTAAAATGCATTTCTCCTCTGCAAACTACAACTTCATGACATATAAATTAAACAGACATACACACACCGACCGTACCCTCCAAGGAGCCAAGGTAATCACTTCTAACAGTAAGGCATATGTTGAAGAAAAATACTAAAGGAGGAGACTTCATTGCTCCAAAATCCCGAAAGACTTCCCCCCCCCCCCTTTTGCTCATATGCATCTGAACTCAGATGTTAATACAATCAATCCAAGGCATTTTATTTGAAATCATGACCATTTAGTTGATGAGAAATGCCCCCATGCAATGGAGAATGGATGAGATGGGCAATGCATCCATCAACAACATACTTGGAGTGATAACAAAAGCAGGGGGAGAAGAATTCTGGAGATATGAATGAGCAGCCATTCTATCTGGCTATAGCAGAGGGAGAGATGGGACTGCAAAGCCTCTCCATCAGCTGTGCTGAGAGACCAGGATCTTTTTGCTCCTCTTCTCTTGAACTCTTTTCATTCCAGCTGGTCCTTACAAGACCTACAGTTTGCTTTTTCCTCCTCCCTCCCATCATTCATATAGCCCAGTATTGACGAAGTCAACTATTTGAGCTTTATAAAGAAAGCACTGTTTGGCTTCTCTTCAGTCATTCACAAAAATCCTGCAAACCCAATTGCGAAGCTACTCCTTATCTACAATGGAGTTTCAGGGTGAAAGAAGTTACATATTGCATTTGTTGTTGCAACAAGTTCTTCACACTTACCTTCAGTCACTCCCGGCAGAAAGAATTAGCAAAAAAACCAAAAAGACCACCCTAAAACTTGTATCCTAAAAATGTATCATAAGCAAAATAAATGTGATTCTATAAACCACTATACCTGCCTTGGTGATGCTTTGCACTGCTTATCCAGAAGCAATCATGTGGTCCCATTTTAAGGTTTGTGGAATATTTTATGCTGCTGTTTAGAATGCATGAATAAATACTCCATTCTTCATATGAGAGTTACAGAGGTGGTCTCCCTCAAATTTTAGAAATCCAGGCATTGCAGTGTACTGACATCATATGGCATCACAAAGTCACATGACTTTTAAAGTGCATAGTGACTTTCCCCTCTATAATCATCTTGTTAAGAAATTAAACAAAGTGAATCAAAGCTGCCTATTTATGAACCATTTGAAAGTCTTCTGCTAAATACTTGCATTTTTTAAATGTCCGAGATACTACTCTACTTGTTTTGCTGAACATGGGCCTTTAGACCCACACAATAATTCAGTTTTCTGGGGATTGAGAGGGGTGGGGAGTCTGTACAAAAGGACAATCACAAGTCTACTTTACACACCACACTTATAAGTGTACACCTAAAGAATACAAAGCTGAAAAAAGAAAGCATGTTTTAATAAGCTGTGTTCTATAGATACATGTCAATAAATCAGGAGCCAAATAATCACATCTATAGCCCCATCACTAACCGAACCACCACATCCATAGTCCCATCACTAATACAGAACTGGGCAAAAGGCATGGGTGGAGCATGCTCCTATTTCAAGCGTAGTGCTATCTAGTGATGGCAGTGGGGCCTGCTGAGCATCCAGTGGACCCTGAACTGGCTCAGACTCTCCCCCAGAACACCCCATTTAGGGGCTTTCCACAGGCTGATTGCCACCCAATCCAACACACAGGGGTTTGGATTGCAGGGTTGGGGCTCACCCACGCTTCTACTTATCCCATACCTAGAAAGTGCTGGTCTGAGTGGTTTTCCACTTGACCCGTGCTTGCTAGGGACAATCCGGGTGGTTTTCCCCCGGCCCCGCTCTGTTCCCAGGGAAAACTTGCTCTTTAGCTCTAAATTAGAACAAACTTTTGTGGACTAGAGTCCACTTTGTCAGATGTATGGTTTTTTTAACCAGAATCTCAAAATGCATCACAAATAATGTTTTTCAATGCCAGTCTTATTGTAACAACATTACAGGTTACTGTCAAATTACCTATTTATTTATAAGGATGAAACACTAAATGCATGTGACTTGCATGCGGGGGGGGGGGAGGTTGAATTGCAACTGCTTGCTAAAACAACAATTTTATTTTCACTAAACAGTGTATAGATTAATAATTTATTTCAAGCCTTTAAAATATTAAGTAATAGTAAAAATGTAAGATTGTCTCTATTACTCAGTTTGCGACTTGGCAAGCCCTCTTTGCCCAGAAGTTGATCTCTGCCAGATAATGTTAAAAATAAACATTTTCCCTCACCATTTCTCTTACAAGTATTTCACAGAATTCACACAGGGTGCTGAAAAGCTACAGATTTGGAAAGACAACACCCTGTTAACGGCTGTTGGGATGAACAACATATTTACCATGGTTCCAGATAGGTAGCCGTGTTGGTCTGCCATAGTCAAAACAAAATAAAAATTCCTTCCAGTAGCACCTTAAAGACCAACTAAGTTAGTTCTTGGTATGAGCTTTCGTGTGCATGCACACTTCTTCAGATACACTGAAACAGAAGTCACCAGACCCTTCTATATAGTGAGAAGGTGGGGAGGGGTATTACTCAGAAGGGTGGTGGGATTGGGTGATTGGCAGATAGCTGTGATGAGCCTGTTGACGACTCTTAACGACTGCAATAGGTCTTACAGGAAAAAGCAAGGGGTGAGAAGGTGAAAAATGGCTTTGTCATGTATAATGAGATAAGAATCCAATGTCTTTGTTCAGACCATGGGTTTCCATTGGGAATGTAAGTACTGTAGGAAGTATCTACTACTTAGTCCACTAATGATTTTTGTCTGGAGCTGAAGGAGAACTCCGCCAACCATGCTTATGCAATAAATATATTCTGAAAACAAAATATGCAAAGGGGGGGGAGACAAAACTAAGAGTCATGAATGGCACACACATTCTCTTTCAACCTCATGTGTACAAAGGAAAAAAAATGGTTAGAAATAACTGACCAAAAGTATTGTGATAGAGTGAATAGTAGTTGTCGTTAGCCCTTGTGCACTGCTTTCTATGACTGTGTGCAGGAGTAATGCTGCAAGCCTTTGGAAAACAGCTATGCCCAGATACCAGAGTTAACACACACTATCGCTTAAAATTATAGCACATGTATAAAACTTCAGAGCTTAAAATTATATAGCAGCATGCTGGCCCCGGCCAAACTACTATGTTAAAACTTCTCTGAACTCATTTGAGTAATAATAATGTACAATTAACATGAAAATATAATGAGCAGAAAATATGGTAGCTGAACAGTATTAAGACATTATTTTCCCCAGTGCGAGACCAACCTTTTTCCATACTATCAAGTGTACAAAGATATTTAAAGTAGTAAGCCTTAAGTTTATCTTAAAATTCTAAGCCATCCAACTATTTTTAAGCAATCTGTCAGGGAAATCCCTTTTAAATATGCATGTATTTAATATACTAATCTGATGTTCAGCACATAATCAAAGTTACTTCAACAATAATTTATTTTAACATTACAAACTGATTTTATAGTAAAGAAAAAGTCACAACTTAAAATTTTCTCTTCTGCGCCAACAAATACATAGATGTCAAGTATAATCTTGCGGTAAAATAGATACAAGGACACCTGCAACATTCAATGAGGCTGAATGGGAACTTATGAGATTGTTTATAAATGGCTGTATGATTTTTCCTGAAATGATTTTCTATCTTTGTTTGACCATCAACAACTCTGGTTGTGCTGGAAAACAGAAGTGGATGTATGTGCTATTGAAGAGTGACTGAGTGTTTTCAAACCACTACTTGACTAGACAGGATGTTAATAAAGGTGACTCTTCAATCAGTGTTCATTTGACACTAAAATGAAAACAGTATAAACAAAAATAAAGGGATTTAACAACAGTACCCTTGTTGAACTGGGGGGGAAGGATCCCTGCTCTATCAACTGCTTGCATTACATGGTTAACACTTGAGATATAATTTCCAGAGAGCAAAGTTTATTATGGCAAGAGCTTTCATAGACTAGACTTCATTTGCATCTGATGAAGTGAATTCTAACAAAGTTATAATGTCATAGGCTTTCATGGATTAGTCTTTCAGATGCCACTTGAGATACAATTTCTTTATCCAGGCTCCGGTCGTAGTGTTATTGTGTAAATAAAAATGACTGCAGTATGCTGAAGCACTCACACATTTTTTCCCAGACTCATTCTCCATCTCTCAGATTCTCTTTACTGTACATGAACAATTATCCAAAGACATTGAGCTCTTTGCTATCACAAAATCGGGGCAGGGTGGGGTAGCTGTGGCTCTCCAGCTGTTGTCGAACTCCAACGGCCCCAGACAGCATGGTCAATTATCAGGTACTGTATATAGAAGCTGTAGTCCAAGAACATCTGGAGGGACACAGGCTCCCCATTCCTGGGCTGGATTGTAAGAAACTCTGGTTCCAATGCCAGATCAGGGCATTTTTTCTAAGCAGATATAACAGGATGAAAAGGAAAATTGTGTGAAGTTTAACCCTTCTCCGTAACACTGGAAGGAAGGAGAATATAACAAAGACATACAAAATAATCTAAGAAATAAAATATACAAATGTAGCCCCATGAAAACATTTCATGGTTTATTTTGTTCCTTTCTTCTTATATTATTACATTACAGCCTATCTCTCTTCCCCCTCCCTATTAAAATGGGGTAAACAGATGAAAAATCTGGTATATCAAAATACAATGTTTCCTTCTGTTTCTTAATTTTAATTTTAAAATATTGCCTTTCTATTTATAAATGTGAATGCATAAAAAACCCCATAGTTAGGGGAAAGTGTGCTAGGGCATAAAGAAGACGCATTAATCCCCTTTCAGCTTCCTTCTTTACCCCACACCTTACTCCAGTCCAACGAAGGAGATCTGCATTGGAAATGGACATCCAAGTGTTGATCTCTTTAGCTGGATCAGGAACAGGCTAAAACGGGATGCAAATTAAATATGCATCCAAGCAGAGATGTCTATCCATTGAAAATACTGAAATGTGATTAGAGAGCATCTGCACTCAAATGCACATTGGGGTGTGTATCCAGTTTACGTCCTCTCACTTCTGATCCACCCATGTCCTTGAAAGCCTGATTCTACATGCAGAGCTCCATGGACAACCACTGCAGCCCCTCTTCTCAGGGGAGAAGCAGGGGGTTTATTATGTATTCAGTGTGTACCCTGCAAGACGTTCTCAACAGCTGTATGTACTACTCGCATATACAGGGTGAGTCTGTATGTGTATTCTGTATCCACAGGGCCTCTTTTAAAGGACTCACCCTGTATAACCTTTGTATGTGACAGCCTGCATGAAAGGAGATAATGATAATTCCTATTCAGATGTGTCTTCCATCCAGGAATTTCTTAATATGTGAAGCAGACTTCCCTACAGAGATAGACGCAATTGCTTGGGATAGCAAAAACTCTTCACTGAGTCACTTAAATCCGCATTTAATTTCTACCTAGATAGAAACATCAGACACCTGACCTTAAACATTCCCATTAGTACTGTCTGAATAGCTATATTATCCTTTACCTGCAGGCAAGTAGAACAAAAATCAGGACACCCCTCCAAGAGGTGAAGGTGCCAGTCTCACTCACACTGCCAAGCCCACCACAACTTCCCACCTAACTATTGGATCCTCTCCCCTGCACCATTCAAATTCTGTCTATTGAGACATCTAAACTGTGTCAATGGAGACATTTCCTGTCAGTGGTGATAGCTCAGAGGCAATGTAGGAATATAGGAAAAGCCTTATACTGCGTCAGACCATTGGTCCATCTCATTCAGTACTGTCTACCTTGACACGGGTGGTGCTGTGGGTTAAACCCCAGAGCCTAGGACTTGCCGATCAGAAGGTCGGCGGTTCGAATCCCTGCGACGGGGTTAGCTCCCGTTGATTGGTCCCTGCTCCTGCCAACCTAGCAGTTCGAAAGCATGTCAAAGTGCAAGTAGATAAATAGGTACTCCAGCGGGAAGGTAAACAGCGCTTCCGTGCGCTGCTCTGGTTCACCAGAAACGGCTTAGTCATGCCGGCCACATGACCCAGAAGCTGTACGCCAGCTCCCTCGGCCAATAAAGAGAGATGAGCACCGCAACCCCAGAGTCGGCCACGACTGGACCTAATGGTCAGGGGTCCCTTTACCTTTACTTTTACCTTTACCTTGACTGGCAGGGGCTCTCCAGAATTTCAGACTAAAGTCTTGCCCACCCCCATCTAGAGACGCCAAGGACTGACAGAAACATGAACTCAGTTATTGAGAACCTTTTCCCAATACACTCATAAATACCAGATATTGGTGAAAATCAACATGGGAATATTGCTGACCTCATGTTCTGCTTGTAAACTTCCCAGAGAGATGTTTGGCACCAGCCAACCAGAAACTGCCTTCTGGGAAAGATTGAGACAAGCAGTTTGCCTATGACCGCAAACCAAGTATCAAAACTGAAATATCTTCCCTTCTTAACCCAGCAGCTCAGTCATATCACCTGAGTTTCTATTCTCTCAACTCCACACCTCATTCAAAAAAAGGTACTGAAATTTTGAAAGGCATTTGTCCATGGAAAAAATAGCATACAGTCCATTTACAGATAGATGGTGAGTTGGAAAGTCAGCTTATATGGTAAGCAAATGCTGCAGAAACTCACAGCAGCTGACTGTATAGATGCTTCACAGAGGATGGCTAGAAGTAAAATGTTTTTAAAAGTGTGATGTGGTGGCAACTACTAACATTAGGCCCCAGAATAAAATGTAGCATTTTGCCTTACCTCCAAGTATTTTTTCTAAGTCACTCCAATGTGCGTAGAAGCATCTGGATTAACACAGAGCAGTCTCTGGACCATGACAGGTACAAAATATGCAAGCCAAGAAAATAAATGTTTAACCTGTTAGCCTAGCTACTGTTTCCTAAGGATGAAACAGGCAGTAGCCTATTTGAGTCAATCTCTCTTCCTCCACATGAGTTTCCATATACCTCCCCTAGTGAAATGCTCAGCAAGTGTGTGGGTCAGTGAATGAAGCTGCATGCCTCCATAAAGCACCCTTTCCTGGGATCTCCTTCCCTTTGTAGATGCCAAGAATGATGCCTTGGCTGCTTAATTCAGAATGTTCCACATGTTAGCTCACAACATGTTAAGCAACTGTGTTAACCAAGATGGATAGTGCTGTCAAAGAGGAAGCTGGTTCAGCATGACAGAAGCAGTGGGATATAGTGACCTTTATATTCAAAAAGAAATGTCCTTAAAATGGCATGAAGTGGTTCTTTTAAAACACTTTTCTTGCTTTTTTATGTTTGGTAACTGAGTGCAACATCGCTAGACTATTACTACACATACGCTTTATTTCCAGTTAGACCCTTAAGCTCGCTCATAAAGCTGGTGATGATTCATATTCTTTATCACACTGCTTTGATTTTTTAAAATCATTCAAAATTCTGTTTTATTAGTAGTCCATGTTCCAGGATACCTAGATTTTATTGACAACTGCAACTCTTACAGAATATATCCAAATTTGTCAGGTGCATTTTTATAGTAAATAATGAAAATACTGGTTTGTGCCCCAAAACTATTTAAAAACCACTTGTGGTCCAATTCTAACCAGCTTTGCTAAGCAAGAATGCCTACTGAATTAAGTGAAATTAATTTGCAAGTAAACATGCTTAGAATCACAGCCTTAAATTAGTATAACTGTGCAAACCATCCAAATTATTTATAAAAAAAAAGCAAAGACCAATGATTTTTCTTGACTCAAGAAGTATCATTCCACACCTTTATAAAGAATCTACTAAAATGCAGAGATAAATAATTTCAGCAACTTCCTCTTTTTAGGGTGGGGTGATGCTGGTTAGGGCTTCAACATTTCAGCTGCAATCCTAAAAAGTAGAGTAAGTCCCATTGGACAAAATGGGACTTACTGCTAAATTTCCATGTAAAGCATTGTACTGTTAAGCGATTAATCGTTTAGATTAACTGAATAAACAGTACCTATGGTCTACAAAAAAGGTACTGTGAATAAATTGGGTAGCAGACTTTTAAAATATATATTAAAGTACTTCTAAAGCTACATATTAAAATAAACATTCTCTCTTTTCTCACTCATGGAAGGCAATGTCTTTTCTAATAGGATGCCGGCTATAATACACATATACATCTATACATCATCTAAATACTAAGTATGCTTCTTGTCATTGTTTTCACTCATTCAATTTATGTAAATTTAATCAGTAATCAACTAAAGCTCATGTGAACAACCGAGATTTCTTTAACTGGGTGACAGATCAGAGAGAGAGAGAGAGAGAGAGAGAGAGAGAGAGAGAGAGAGAGAGAGAAAGAAAGAAAGAAAGAAAGAAGGAAGACACTAAAATTGTAAGGGAATGTTCAGCTTCTCTCCAGGTAAACGCATATGCTGAAAACAAAAGCTGCATAACACATAAGGTTTAAAACATTCATCTGTTACAACAATTAATATATTCAGTTCTAGACTGTAAGTTTAAAAGTTTGGCTTTGTTTTTAATCATTTTTTCCTTCATAGAAAGGTCTCTCAAATCTAGTATTTTTATAATCTAAATCTAACCAGACAACTGAAGTAGATTTCCTTAATTTGTCTCACTAATTGTTAGGAAACAATTAGCTATAAAATTTCTATTGGAGGAAGAAATTATTGTTGTTGTAAAGTCTTTATATTTATCAGGAACATCTGCTAATGGCTTGGTCTGCATATCATATAAAGCCAAACTTTGGCTTAGCGTGCATGTGTGGGCTCCTGACAGTAACTTTACTCATTCCAGTCCTTTTTGCTGCCACCCCCAGCAAAGCCAAGATTTGGCTTAGCCTGGACCCATGGTGATGCCCTCTCCAAACTAACCACATGTTGTACCCAAGAACAAACGTTGGTTAACAGCTCATGGTTAGATTGCAAGGAGCTTAACCATGAGCCTGGGTTAGGATGACAAACTAAGCCAAATGCTGGCATAGCTGAGCTTCGCACAGCAGCAAAAAGGAGCAAAGTGGCTTTTGTTCAATGGGATTTCCTCCATGTAATGTAAGCAGGTTTAAGGTTTACTATTAGCTTCCTTATTTGCCTTTAGAATACATCCTGAGACTATGGAAGAACTTACTGCATGCTAGTGACGAAACAATCAAATACTTTTATGCAGTACCTTGTGCCTGAGCAGCAGAGCTGTGAGAATATCCGAGAGCCAGGAGTGCTGTCTCCACCAGCTGACTAAAAAGCACATCTTTGCGAACCAGGACAAACTCTGCATGTTCTTCTCGATTATCATATTCGAGAGAAGTGTCCAGCTGCTCCACCACACAAAAGACAGGAATCATCAAACCTAGAGGGGAAAAGATGGTTGAATCCACAATTAGAGACCATAGCTATTGGATCAGACCAAAGCTCCGGGTAATCCAGGATCCTAGATGCCTTTGGGAGGCCTACAAGCAAGTCCTAAAGGAACAGCCCTCCCTTGCTGTACACCCAGAAGCACCGAGGTTTCAGAAGTGCACTGCCTCTTAAGAGTGGGATTTCCACTTAGCTAGCAGACCTAATATCTATGGATTTGTCTAACCATTTAAAAAAGCAATCTAAGCTAGTGTTCATCACCAAATTGAAATAGTCTTATCCCACCTCTCAGTCAAGGACTCCCAAGGCAGCTAAAAACGTTTTTAGACATATCTATTAAAATTATACAAAAGCAGAACAATAAACAAGAAATCAGTTCAAACAGCCATAAGATCAAATTGCATTAAAATCTAGAAAGAATAGAAATGTTTTAAAGTGTTGGTTAGCAGCAGCTAGGGTGGGCACTTGACAAACCAATAGGGGCAGGAAGCTCCAAAGATACAAAGGTACAACAACTGAGAAGACTACATTGCCACCTTCAAAAAGACAGAGACACTCTGAGGAGCCCCTTCCAAGAGGGTCTGAACAGTCAAGTAGGCTTATAGGGAATCAGGTGGTTTTTCAAGTACACAAGGCCAAGCTTATAGGAATCACCACCACAGAATAACTGTGAACTACATGAAATAGTTCTTTTTCTCTCTTTGCTAACAAAGCACACACAAAAATCCTTCAACATTTATTAAAGATTAATAAATAGATTATGAAAAGGTCTTCAGAAGGGGATTATGTCATTGAGTTGTTTCAAATAAATCATCAAGCACATTATAATCATTATCACTTTGCTCTAACCACTAACTTCCTAGGTCCAGTTTACCATAAATCAAGTATATTATTCATCATGTCTATAGTTTTTAATTGTGTAAAAGTGCTTTTCAATCCTGAAAAACTCATCTTCAGAACAATCCAATTATATACACCACTAATTTTCCTATTTTACATATAGGGAATTAAAACTGAATTAGCTAAAAATACCCACAAAATATATTCCTGAAACAGGACATGAGCTCAGGCTTTCCAATGCCTTAACACAGGAATTAGCAACTGGTACCCAGGGCCAGTCAGAACTTGTGTCACCCCAGGGCATCTGTGTCTGGCAGCAGCTACAGCAAACAGATATTTTAAAAATTTCCCACATTAACTCCAATAAAGCACTTGTAGGGAATTTAAATGGCTGTCTATTCTTGCTGTCACCAAGTAACTACACAGCCAGGAGCTCGCCAGGATCAGAAGGGACCCACCAGAGGTTATTTTGTTAAGCAATCTCCCAGCCTTGAGCACAGGCCTGCACAACATAAGGTGCACGGCCAACTGCAGTCTCCTCTTTGACATTTGCTGCCTCCTAGGGAATTCCAACTACCCATGGTTTGCTGTTCTTTCCCACCTCTTTCTAGAAATATATAAGCTCTCTCAAGCTCATAAAAACCTGAAAATATAAGAATGTCTGCATCACTATATTTGCATTGCTTCTCCTCTCACTGGATTCAATGGCTCCTCCTGAAGTTGGCACCAGTTTTTTCCAGTTTGTTGCAGTCAACTATGCTGCACAACCCACAACCCACATGTATCTCAGGCACTGAGGTACATCTGAGAGAGCAAGTCTTGTGTAGTGCTGCCACCAAACTTAGAGAGAAGAAGCAGAAATAGTGGAGAACACACAGAACAAGATGACTAGAAAAGGTGTACTGAAAAAAGGGGTGGGGAAAGAAAGAAAGCACTCTAGCATGTAAAGAGAGTTGGATAACAGAGCAAATGAAGGGGGGATAGGCAGAAAAAAAGGAGGTAAACAGAGAATGGGCTGTACACATAACACAATGGCAGCACAACTTACATGTGCTGGAACAAAATGAAGTGAAGCCTCAGGCTTACACACTTTCCCCGCTCTTCTCATCCTCCCACAGATGTGGGAAAGACTGGGTCAGTGTTTCAATCCACTTTCCCCCCATCTGAGATTGCGGTGGTTTGTCACAAACACTGGTCAGTTTCTAAAAAAGAAATTTCCAGCCACGCATTATAAAGCTTGGTCAATGGCTCCCTTACTTCTGCTGCATGAAGATATACTGTAGCTTCATGCTAGTAAAATGGCCAGTGAAAAGTATTGAACCATGAGATGCTACCTTCATTTGGAATGGAGATGCTCACAATGCTGATTTGAGAACCTCACAAGAAGAGCAACTAATTAGGCAATGCTCCTTTGTTCTGTCATTGCAATATATCATATTTGTACTCCCACCTTTAGCCCTATGGCATGAGAGGTTGCCTGCTCTCCTAATTCAATATGAAAATCAGCAGATGAAAGTAGAGAACAACATAATTATTTCTTGCCAGATTAAAATCTATTTCAAAATAAATACGTTTTGCACTCTAATAAGTGTCACTTACTCCCATACAAAAGCTTGGTTCATTCTAACAGTGCAGTATTACAGCAAATGAAGCCCATCAAAATTATTAAAAATTGGGATTGTATGATGATGTAGTAAATATTTTTTGCTAGTCCTCCCACATCCAGGAAAAAAGTTTTTAAAAGCAGGGGAAGGAAAAGTAATTTGTCTAGAAAACAAATCTTTTCCTATTATAGTAAAGGTAAATGGACCCCTGACCGTTAGGTCCAGTCACGGATAACTCTGGGGTTGCGGTGCTCATCTCGCTTTACTAGCCTAGGGAGCAGCGTACAGGTTCCAGGTCATGTGGCCAGCATGACTAAGCCGCTTCTGGCGAACCAGAGCAGCACACGGAAACGCCGTTTACCTTCCTACCGGAGGGGTACCTATTTATCTACTTGCACTTTGCAGTGCTTTCGAACTGCTAGGTTGGCAGGAGCAGGGACCGAGCAATGGGAGCTCACCCCGTCGCGGGGATTCAAACCGCTGACCTTCTGATTGGCAAGCCCTAGGCTCTGTGGTTTAACCCACAGTGCCAACCGCATCCCTTTTCCTATTATAAACAAGGCCAAATTTCACATATGAGTATGTAATCCAGCCAAAGTTAGCTTTTAACAGAGGACAACAGGAAAGAAAGCTAAGCATATCTCTAGCTCTCCCACTAAAATCAACGGAACTTAAATATGCTTAACACTGGCATGATCTTATTGAGTAATTCTATGTAGTTGTGTTCTCCAAGTGTTATTAGTATCAACCCTTTCCCTTTATAATTAATTCAACAAAGCATATTAGAAGAAACATAGTATCAGTAGAATGTTATCAACATAGTGACTGAACATTGACATTCATCATGCATACAAAAAAAAATTATTAAGCTTTGCAGATTTACTTAGAATAAATCTCACTAAGCTCCGTGAAACTTGCTTCTGAACAAACTTTAAATTCCACTTGCTTTTTCTTTTTGTATCACAAAACTTTACTGTACCCGATTAAATATAGTTTGTTATATATTGCCTCCAGCTGTTTTTGGACTACAATTCCCATCATCCCTTGCCACTGGTCTTGTTAGTCAGGGATGATGGGAGTTGTAGTTCAAAAACAGCTGGAGGCACAAGGTTGGGAAACACTAGTCTACATCCCCTTTGTACAAAAAGTGAAAATTACTGGTTACTGCAGTATGAGTCTTGGGCTCATGTACTATCTAACCCCTCTCCTCTGGTGCAGTTGTGAGAACATCAAAAGCTTCCATTTCCATTGCTATTTAATCACAGTTTAACATTATATTCAGAATATGCAGACTATAAAAATGGAATTCCAAACATTAAATGAGCACTGACTACATTTGCTCAGACTCATCATCAGGATATTACCTTGTACCCAATTACATCTGGGAAAGAGTCTAGAAACTAGATAAAAAGAATTGGTTCTCAGTACAAAGCCTGTCCCAGCTTCCTAATACAGCAGTACTCTAATGGCCACTCAAATGAACTGGATTGTCCAAGCTCTACAGTACTTCAGATCCAGCAAACTTTTCACATCAGAGGCACCAGCTTGTGAGGGCCATTGGGAGGGAGTCAGTGTTGCACACCTGACATCAGGACATTGGGAGGAGCTTGGGGAGAAGCTGAACGGGGGGGAGGGGAGCACATGACTTCAATGGCCGGCAGCTCCTCCTCCACCACCTCCTGGCACTACCAGTAGAAGGCCACTTCCACTCTCCTTCTCCTCTTCAGGAGGAGGAGGAAGAGCCGTCCACTGGAGCCACACTGTGCTTGGCTCCACACTTTACCTCCACACTTTTTGGACATGGGGGTAGCCCCCACACCAAAAATATTCAGGGGGCCAAAAGGGCTCCATCCCCAGGAGCTGGTGCCCATTTCACATTTTTGTAACAGAAAATTTTGCTGTTACTATGTTGAAGCCTATAGTTCTGTACCTCCTGCCAACCTAGCAGTTCGAAAGCGTGTCAAAGTGCAAGTAGATAAATAGGTACCGCTCCAGCAGGAAGGTAAATGGCATTTCTGTGTGCTGCTCTTGTTTCACCAGAAACGGCTTAGTCATGCTGGCCACATGACCCAGAAAAAAACTGTCTGCAGACAAATGCCAGCTCCCTCGGCCAGTAAAGCGAGATGAGCGCCGCAACCCCAGAGTCATCTGCAACTGGACTTAACGGTCAGGGGTCCCTTTACCTTTACCTTTATAGTTCTGTACATTTACATTTAAATGTATGGACATTTATCAGAACCACAAGAGAAAAGCTTGTAACTATAGAAGTTACACTTAGGTCAGTTGTTTTCTGTAGCTCCTAGCAGGGAGGGGGCACAGTCCTTCAGGGATGGAGGAGGAAATGGTAGGATCCTGAGGCAGGATCTGCAAAGATCTGGGTGGGTTGAATGTCTGGCAGGGGTCTTTCACTGATCTGAGGGTGACTGTAACCCCATTGCTTTGCCTTCTCAAATCAGGTTGGGAGAAATAGACCTCAGGAAGGGCTGCTACCTAGTTCAAATGCTAGTCCCAAGTGTATGGTTTCAGGAGGAGGTTGAAGAGGTCCTGACTGGTTCCTCTTCTACTCTTGGTCTTTCATTACTGACACAAACCACAGATCTCCACATGCAATTGTGCATAATAGTTTCTACACACTCACCTACAGCAGTGATTATTAATGTTGCACTGATACGAGTTCCCACAAGGAAGATAAGTTAAGACCCCAAAAAATTGTCTGACCGAAAAGATCTGACCGAAGTCTGACCGAAAAGATCTAGGAAGACATACAGCTTAGACAATCCAGTCCAAACAAACAAAAACAAATGCAAAAGAGGAGGGTGTTTGTTTTGATTTTTAAAAGATTTGGAGTGTGTGTGTGTGTGTGTGTGTGTGTGTGTGTGTGTACACACACACACACACTTGTACCCAATTCTAAAATTATGTGTAATACCAATGTAATTTAAGACAAATACAGAAGTGGAAATGTTTGCCTAAAGAGAAGAGATGTTAACAACAAGAATTTGTAACAGGGTCTCGGTTTGGAATAGGAGCAGAACCTGAAGATGCCTCAACTAACAGCACCATCACCAGTGTGGCTTCCTTAAATAATTGCCCAAAAGCTTTCCTGATCTATCATAGGTGCCAACTCCCTGAAGCTCTGAGTGCCTGAGCACCCACAAAATTCCCCATGAAGGGGCCAGGCACCCACTCCTGTCATCTATTGAGTAAGTTATCATTCCTTATCATTTTTCTCATAGGAATTCTGAAGGTCAAAATCATGTGTTTTCCATTAAATCATACCTACCCTTTGCTCTAGAAATACAATAGCCAGAGATTGTACTGGCAGTCCACTGCAATGCTGATCCACATTTTGACACATGACATTAGTCCCACTGAACTCAACATAGCATATTTCTGAGTAGTCATGGATAGGACTGCACTACACAACAACCACATTACAAAATTATTTGGGTCAACAATCTGTAATATGAACAAGTTATTTATCAACTGGCAAATTAATATGGTTGTCATATTATTTGAACAAGTTTCAAGTTGAAACAAATGATATGTGTTTTCTAAAGACTCTTCTGTCTATAAAAGCCAACACAAAAAGATAATCACAAGCCAAAGGTAGATTGGGAGAGCATAGGAATAAAGGGGATACAACAGGCTCCACATCTCAGGAAATGATGATTTTCCTGTTTACTTCTGGGGGGGAAATATAGTCATCTGGTGTCTAAACCAGAATCAGAGAGGGTAAAAGAACTGACTAACCTGCACTAAGTAGATAAGAGGGCTGGAGGGGGCAATAGAGGGCATATAGAAACTTCTCAATACACCCTTAGAGCCTGTCATTCTCACTGAATACATATAGGCCAGAGGTGAAGATGGAGAAATGACTGAGCAATGTAATCCTATGTGTCTAGGTGTTGTATCCACAGAGTCCAATGGGTTTGACAGAGAGGTCATGGCTTTAGTTGGATGAGAAATAGACATTAATGTAGTTGGCTACATTCAGGTTTTACTCCTTTTAAAAAAATACACTTTCAGTGCAATTCTGTACATGTTTACTCAGAATTAAGCCACAATTCATTTAGTGGGACTTATTCCCAAATAAGTGAGTCTACAATTGTAACTTTAATGTAACTGAAATGGGGGGAATGTTTTTATTTCTAGTATCTTTAGTGTATGCGTAGTTATGAGAAGCAGCCAAAATCCAAGGCAAGTAATAATTCATTTTGTCCAGTAGCCTGATATTGCAGTCCTATAAACCTGGGAGTAAAGCTCATTTATCCAATGCGATTTGCTTTTTCTCCCTTTGGTCCCCCCCCCCCCCGTACTGTAAAAGCAAAGAAAAACACAAAACAACTCAGTAAGTACCAAAACAAAATGGACAAAAAAAGGTAAGACAATAGGATGGCACTTGTTAGTGAAAAAACACTATTTCCTAGGATAAAGAGAAAATTCAGTGTAAAATGATTAACTCTTATCTTCTATTATTATTAAGATTCATATATTTTCTACCACAAAGATAAAAGCAAAGAACCTGTAAGAGCCAAATGGAGAAGAGTTATTGCCTCATGATCACAATTGCATTGTCCACCACAAGTAGACAGTCATGCATAGCACTGCATAGTAAGAAAGTGACAACACTGTAAATGATAGTCTCAGTTTTCCTAATTTTTTCATTCCTGATCAAAAGCAACAGCAATGTTCAGCTGTTTCAAGCTAATCAACCTCACAGACAAGCCATAGCTCTTTTAAAAAAGCAAGCTCATAGACAAATGGTTCACAAACTGAAAAGTTGCTGCTCTTTAAGATACTGTACTGTCCAACACATACTTCAGTATCTGAGAAAACACATACTCATTATTTTTTCCACATGACTAGTGCAACAAATCTTGTTACAGTACTAGCTCACTCTCTTCCTTCCCCTCACCCATCCTCTCTCTCTCTTTCTCTTTCTCTCTCTCTCTCTCTCTGTGTGTGTGTGTGTGTGTGTGAGTGTGTGTGAGAGAGAGAGAGAGAGAGAGAGAGAGAGAGAGAGAGGAAAATACTCTATATCCAATAGTTCCACTCAGTTGATAGTATGACTTCCATCAGCGGAAACTAATCGGACAGTTATGATGAGAGTGCATGACGGATCCCGTCTCCAGTTCTCCTTTTTCTGTGAACCGTCCCTTGGATCTTTCCGGGCCCCAACCTGTTATTTGTCACTGCTCAATGACCCACCCTTGCATCGTGGTGTTCCCCTTCTGTTGTTAGATGTATTGGTTTTTATGCTTCTGTGCTTTTATGTTTGTACATATTTTATGGGCTAATAGCCGTAAATAAAAGTAAATAAAAGTATGTATGTATGTATGTTCATCAGCGGAACAGAGATGGAAGCAATATTCAGCAATATGTCTCCCACCTACAGCCCTCCATACTTCCCTCCCCAACTCCAGAAGGTTGCAAGATGCTCCAAAACAAAATCTGGGGGCAGAGGAAATTGCTAAAAATTGCATGCCACCCCAATCTGCTAACAGAAGCCTTACAATCAGCTGAGCTACAACTTTAGATAAAATACATCATTTTAAAGAAAAGATAGCATACATATTGCTACTATCTTTATTTTCCTCTGAAGATGTAATTCCTTACCAGGAGAAAAAAAAACCCTGTCAAAACCAACTTTTCCATTTATGTTAAAGGCAGGCTGTGGCTCTGAAAAAAATGCATATTAAAAAACAAAACATAACATAACTTAGTTATTTCTTAATACAACTTAGCCATTTCATTTGTTGTTTTACAAATATCCCACACTACTATATATAATAACATGAACTAATGGAAAATATACTAATATTTCACTTCAAAAGAGTGACGCCATTTTAGAACTAGTACCTTAGATGTTTTTATAAAACCACCTATTTAATACATACTAGTGCTTTTGATGCCTGTGGCATTTTAAAAAATGGTTCAGGGTGAGAGAATTAAAGAGAATTCCCTGCACAGCTATAATTTTTAAATGCCAATTTCTATGCCAGATTTCACCCACAATTAATTTTAATGGTCACGTTACAATGTCTTAAAAGTGAAACTACAAATAGACCTTGTACTGAAATATTAGGATGTCATCATATGTAAGTTTACAGTAAAAGCTTTTTCCAAAAGGAAGAAAAGTGAAGAAACTACTGTATTCACATCTTAAGAGACTAGAAAACCCTGTTGATTTTAAAAGGCAAGTTTAGTGAATTATTATTATTAGCAGGTTTTTCTACTATACAATATATTATATTGCAGGGTTGGAAAAACCTTTGGCACTACAGGTATTGTTGGACTAAAATTCCCATCATCTCCAGCCAGCATGGCCAATGGTCAGGGAAGATAGGAGCTGTAGTCCAACAACAAGTGGACAATCTGGGGGACTGAACTACCAAACTGCCCAGGCAAATACTACGTCCTGGCTCCCACCCAACAAATCCAGACACAGATGTTTTACCTGAAAGATCAAAACAAATAGATCATAATTCAGGCAAGTGATGGCACAAGCTCAGCAGCAGACACAGTGCACTCAGGAGGAAGGCAGAAAGTTCAAAACTGCAGGGAAATGACAAAGATGGCCCACCAAGTTTCTCCATCCCTCCTGCCAAGCTTTTAAAGACAAGGTATGACACGTGTGGCGCTGTGGGTTAAACCACAGAGACTAGGACTTGCCGATCAGAAGGTCGGCGGTTCAAATCCCCGCGACAGGATGAGCTCCCATTGTTCGGTCACTGCTCCTGCCAACCTAGCAGTTCGAAAGCATGTCAAAGTGCAAGTTCCGGCGGGAACGTAAACGGCATTTCTGTGTGCTGCACTGGTTCGCCAAAAGCGGCTTAGTTGTGCTGGCCACCTGACCCGGAAGCTGTCTGCAGACAAACGCTGGCTCCCTCGGCCTATAGAGCGAGATGAGCGCGCAACCCCAGAGTCGGTCACGACTGGACCTAATGGTCAGGGGTGCCTTTACCTTTACCTTATGACACGTTTGCAGGCTCTCTTGCCTTGTGGGAATGTTGAGTTTTCAAGTGCGCACTCCACCAGGGTGGATGGGTCTGCTCCCATCTGCAAAGGTGGCACCTGGTTCCAGGCAGCAGGACTGCAACAGCCTCCCCAGTCCACTGATCAAAGCCCTCTCAACTTCGCAGGAAGCTCAAGAGCGATAGCTAGCATCCCTGCTCCTCCTTCCAAAGCAACTGAAATGGAAATTCCCCTCTTCACCAACCCAGGTCCCACAATTCACACACAACACCCCACACACATTCTTTTCATCCTTGTCTTCTATGGGGGCCTGCTAACCCAAGTTCAAGAGTGTTGCTCATGATGTACTGTAGTTTGGTGGTATTTTATCTTGTGTAAATAATCCATGAGGTCACAATGCTCTCATATCATTGGTACCTAATTATTTATTTTTAACATGATATGACCTCAACAAAGGCAAGATTAAGGGCCCCTTGCTTTCCATACCCGCAGGAATCTGGGTATGTATACATGTATACACACTTTGTTTAGCAGCAGGCACCCTCTGCTCTATGCCTTAAGACACTATCACATTTAAAAACTGAAGCCTTTTATGGATGTTGTGTGCTTTGTTAGCTGAATTTCAGTTGAAATAAAATTGCAGCTGTTTAAGTATCTCCTACCATTCTAATAAAAACCAAGATCTATTTGCTACAAAAAATGTAAATAATGGTTGAGTACAAAAGTATAGAAATTTAATTTCATTGTTCCAAAACAATCAACTTTATTTGGTTTTGCAACTCATATCCTTTGTAATAATTATTTTTAAATGGTGATTTCAATCAGGGGTAGCTAATCTTTTTTAGTCTAAGAACAACATTAGTCTCTGACCAACCCTCTGGGTGCCACATGCAAGGGGTGGGTATGGTCACACACAAACTCACACACAGGTAAACATACACACAGGGACACAATCCTGTGCAAATCAGCTGAGGGGGCAATTTACTCAATCAATCTGAGGGAGGGAGAGATTTACAACTGCATTAGGGCCCTGAGATTAGCACACCCTACCACTGTGTCTACTTTTAAAAATAACTTTTTCTCACTGCCACTAAAATTGGGATGGGAGGCAGAAAATTTAGCTGAGGGGGCTTGTTCAGGCTCCAAAACTAAGGGTATTTTATTTTATTTTTATTAAACTTCTATCCTGTCTTTCTTCCCAAAAGAGCACACAATGGGAAAACATGGTGGTAAAACAGTACAAGTAAAAATAAAATAAAAACATATTTAAAAACAATTAAGGACTTCTAAAAACACTCCTGCTTTAAATACTTGATTGTATTTGACCAATGATGACATAGCACCCAGAAGTAAAACAGAACCTAATGAAGGCATATAGCTCATGAGAAGGAAATGTAAGTGAAGTGATGAAGGGAAGCACTCTTAATTTAGAGCACTGTAGGCCATTTTAAATGCAACAATAAAGCATGATTTGGAGCATGTTGGTACAGTCATAGCTTGATGGCTACAGAGCTTGATCATTAGGCTATAGACAGAAATGTGGAGGGGAAGATTTTCCAGTGCTAGGGTTGCTATACTTTGAAAAAGGAGAACATATTTACAGACTTCTACGTTTAACAACGGATTGCTATGATGACTCTCATTTTAAATACCCCTACTATATGTAGGCTATAGAAACTGTGGTATATTATTAGTAGCAATGTTCTTAACTTTAACGAGCCTGCCAGAGTAGAGCCGTGGGTGCCGCAATTACAAACGCCCATGTGACCACAACACTGGCCTACAGCCGCTGTTCTTCATTGGCCCTGGGAAGAAGGGTGCAGACATGCAGCAGAGTTCTCCTGTTCCATTCATGAAAAACAAGGGGTGGGAGCACGATACATGGGGCTTTTAAATTTGTTTCTATTTTAACAAATTATTGGGATATTGTAAACAAACAAAAAACCCAAATAAAAAAACCTGGACAATCTGCCAAATTTTAAAAATCCTCCCGGACAGAAATTTTAATCCTGAAAAAGAGGTGTCCAGAAAAAAAGAGGACATATGGCAACTATCCAGTGCTTTATTCTGTTTTATAAATTCATTAGTAACAATCAATGGGTGCCAACTTCAAATAAAGCGCAGGCAAGTTTGGCCGTTTCAAAGTTTTTAGCTTTGTTTACTGAATACAAGTAAAATAAACATGCTAAATTAGTTCATGCTCTAGGGCATCAGAAAAAATTATGATGCAAACTAAAAAACTTATGGTGCAAATTACATTAATTATATTAATTTGAAAAGAAAGGTTTTCTGGGATTTTTCTCTATCCAAAAATTCCCAGAAAACCCACATCATTGGCCTTAGCACATGTGTCCCCTTCTCTCTTTACATACTCCAATTTTCTCCCTCGGTTCCAATTTAGTGTCAAACCAGAGTCTGCCATTACATCCAAAGTTGGGCAACCTATCCAAGGGAAGAAAGAAGCACACAAGCATAGAGCTCGATCACTTAATGCCATACTACGATTCCCCCCCCCCATTTCATTTCTATACCGCTTTATATTTTAAATAAAAAAATCTCAAAGCGGTTTTGTTATTACATATAAACCAACCCTATTAATATATTCCAAATACTAATTATTTTGCTTTGTCCTTTGAGTTGCTTCTAAGCCCTCTGAACTGCATGGTTACCAGGGTCTGGCCCTAGGTTGGAAAATAATTCTTTATTTCTTCTTGCTCTCCTTTCACCATTGCTCCCAAGCTTATGGCTGCCTTGGCACAATTCAGTTATACATATGTAAACTAGGTTATATTTACCTAATAGAGAAAAAGGGAAACATGGGAAGGCATCAAGAACAGAAAAAGAAGGGAGGAAGCCTCCAGGTGCACAGAAGTTTATCGAGTCCGATGCATATAAAAAATAAATCCTCATTCAGGGGCACTCTTGTATACTTTAACAAGGTGGGTCTTAGCCCTGCATGTTGATGGTATCCTGAAGAATTTATATTTAAAAAATTTTTTACTTCAAACATACATCTCTGTATTTGCCTATCATTCACTATATTCTATGTCTACTTACCCAAAATGCAAAAAAAAAAAAGCCAGATATTATATGGCAGCTACTATACTGTAATCAATTTCCAAGACTATTACCCTATTTTCCCTATAGGTAGAATGGTCTTGCAATAACAGATGTTAATAATATTCATTTCACACCATGTTCATTTAACTTTTGAGAGTCCTTGAATTTGCAAACAAAGGTTTATTAGTTAACTTTTCATCAAAGAATTTGAAGTATTATTACCTTTCAGTTCTATGCAAGCTGAATGAACAGCAACATACATATTGCGAACTAGGATATGTACATGAATATTAAGAAAATCAATTTGCTGGTGTGTGCATATTGCTGTTGCTTGTAGAAATATCCTCAAATTTACTGTGACTAGTTTGCTCACAAAGTACTGCCATTATGATTTGAATCATCTGCACAATATACTAACAATTCTGTTAGTAGACTCCAGAAGCTCCTAGCCTGAAATGTAAGGATAAATGTTCCATGAGATCACCTTCCTACTATACAACCTGCTTTTATTTCTGCCTAGTCTCCACCTGAACTGTGCTATAAAGATCTTGGATTACTGTACAAGGAAATTGGTAGTCTGAAAGGCCTCATTTTACATCACAAGTAAAATATGGTTCTATACTCTGCCAGTTTAGGAACCAAGGAACACTACACTAAATCATATTCTGAGCCACTGTATATTCTGCAGTCTAAATATCCAAATGGGAAGGCTCCTTTCTTCCTAATCTTGCCCTCTCATGGCACCATTTTTCTAAGTGGCAGGAACACTTAAAAGTCAGTTCAGGAAGAAATCAGCATATACCTCACCTTTCAATATCTCCCAAGTCAAATACATAATTACGCAATCACTAGTAATATATGGTTCATTGTGAGACTGCAAGGAGCTTGAAATAATAATTCTGGGCAATCAAACAATGCATTAGGTTGTATGGATAAAATTCAAGCTAATTTGGAACCAATAATAAATTCAGATCAAACAAAATGGATCTTGCAAAAGAAATGCAACAGGAAATCTGAAAATGGATCTGGGAAAATGCTTATAAACTTTCAGGGGAATTTCCACACATTATAATTTAGTTAGTATTTACACCAACACAATTAAGCACAATATCCCCAAATGTCAGTGATAAATGTTGACATTCTAGGGCTTTGAGGGCAATTTTTTACATTTTCGGACATACCCCTAGACCAGGGGTCTGCAACCTTTAAGACAAAAAGAGCCACTTGGACCCATTTCCGAAGGAAAAAAAACTGGGAGCCACAAAACTCGTCATTATAAAAATAACTTTTTTTGTCACTTTTTATTATTTCTTTGTTTGACCCCTCAGAATTACTCCTCCTCATAGAAATAAACGTTAAATTAACAAGTTACCTTTTTTGTGTGTGTGTGTTCTTCACTCCCCTTCAAAACAGTGACCAGCATACATGCCCCTTACAATGTAGCGGGCGGGAAGGTGACGTCGGGACGGTGCGTGACTAACGCATGCACCGCCCCCATGCTACGTCACAGCCAGTACAGCGCCCGCCACAGTGGAGAGTGTCAGGGCGCACAATGCGCCTCCTCCCCTCGCTAGTATCCGCCCCGGAGCCGCGGCAAAGGTGTAAAAGAGCCACATGCGGATCCGGAGCCGCGGGTTGCAGACCCCTGCCCTAGACTAATACATTGAAATTTGACAATAAAAGAAATCCAAAATACTACTGGATATAACATTACAAATGATCCTCTTGTAATTTCAAAAGGGATAGTATTGGAATATAAAAGACTCATCTCTCAAAAGCAACATGTATGGCAATCTCTTAGGAGAAAAGCAAACGCTATTGATCTGAATCTTGATTAATAGTTTATAAGAAGTTGGGTACAGTATGCATGTCCAAACGAAAACACAGCAAAAGTCAGAGAAAGCAGGCAGAAAGTTGTACATTTAAAGAGAAACTGAGCCTTTTTATTTTGTATTAGAATAACGAAGTACAACAAAGTACAAGATGCACTACATCCTTATGTGATATTAATAGAATCTGTTAGTAATAAGGTAGCTCTAATATCATTCATTTTTCCTATTTTATCAGAAATAATCACCATTTATTTCCACCACAACACTTTTGTTACGCTGTATGATATTGGTAAATTATTGTATCATAATTGAATATTGCACGTATTACAATTTTCTGATGTACAGTTTGGCAAATACTATTTTTAAGAGACTGGGGAGGATCATGTCAGTTCTAAGGGCTTACAGAGTTCAACAAACAAATAAACCAAAGCTTTCCAAACTGTCTGTCGAGACACATTTGTCTGTCGGCTGCAGTGTGTAGGTGTGTTGCACGAACGTTCCCCTTGCTCCTTCTGAAGCTGGAAAAGGGTTAGTCTAACCTTTGGTTTGCTAGTAAAACTGAATTACTATGTTATGAAATGATGCATGTCTAATAAATGTTTCACCAACATGAAAAATTTGGAAAGCTCTGAAATAAGCAAGCACACCCACTGTACTGGGAAGTTTGCAAATAACTTCATAACAAAGCTTACAGTTTGCCAGGGAACTTACTTTATCTCTAATTATTAATTCAGTTGATCTAGATGCAGGACTTGTTTATAGTCACCACTCTGAGAGCTTTTCTTTTATCCCCACAGAGGAAAAATGCAGGTGAAGAGGTCAGCTGAATGCTACACGACAGGCAGGCCCAGCTTCAGTACTTCAACAGTTTGCAATAGCATACTAAACTGGGAACTGGGGCCATTAAACTGGGAACTGACGCCACTCAGACAACAGCTTTCACACTGTACATTCATGGAGAGAAAGATTGCAGTGGTGGGGTGGGGAGATGGAGCACAAAAAGTAGCTGCATGAATTAGGACAAAGAGCTGAGAAAAGTGTACAATGGTTTACATCTTAGTTGCTCCTCTGTTTGTGTAATAAGGATAAGTTTTTATGAACTCTCCATCCATCTGTAGCTTGCTGCACCAAATCCTGTACCATCCAACAACCAGGAGCATATTTTCAGGGACCTGGGGTCTTCGGAGGGATGGGTAAGGCAGAATAGCCCTGTTCCATGAATGTGAATTATTTTCCATTCATGGAACAAAAGTTAGGATCCAAGACACATTTTGGGGGGAAAACTTCACTGTCTCCACTACTCAGATATTCCTTCCATTTCATAAAGCTGGCAGATGACAAACGAATCAAGTTGTAATGAACAAAGGGGAGGGGGAATTAAACTGGCAACAGGAAGTGCTTCCTCTCACTGAATTTAAAAGGCATAAGCCCAATTATTTCACCTCTACTTTAAAATCTTAATAACAGCAGTTACTAAAAACTTGTCCATGTCTGTGAGCACAAGTCGCATATTTTCCACCATAAATACAGATTTTAGCTAACAAGATGAAGTAAACTAAACACCAGTTCAGTTACTCTGTATTTTCTCAAAGTCTAAAAATTGGTAGACTATGTGACAGGTCCATCTCATTTTTCTTAATGATGTTTTTATTATTCTTTCACCCAATTAAAACAGAAATGGATATTGCATCTTCTGACTGTATAATTGTTATTGTAATCTGTTTTCGATCACTGCTTGGGAAATTGGTCCAAAACAACATAAACTATCCACAGCCTCAAAATTCAAGTCATTTTCTTTTACTACGACACTTAAGGAGACATCTATCATGTTGCTCTGCTAGCATGTGAGTATTATGGCAAAAAAGTTATTTGTAAGTTGGGAAAAGACATTATGAAAGGCACCTTTTACTGCAAAGTAATGCATAACTCATAAGTGAGATTTTTATTCCTTAATAGCCAATAAAATACAAAATAGCAAATCTAAGAGATATGCATATTCAGTTGTAACATATAAATAATGGAAAGGCACATCACATAAAAATATGATTTTATTTTCCATTTTAAAATATAGGTTATTCAAAGGGCATGCTTCATTTGTAATATGACTGCATCAGCAATATTTATCTTTTAAAAGGAAGATCCTAAACATAATCCTAAACACCTTTACATGGAATGAAATAAAAACCCAGAAACCTACTGACAAATAAATACGCTAAACAAAAAAGAAAATTTTCTCACAATACTATTATTATGTTGTCTCATTTTAGTCCAACTAACAGTGCAATCCTGCCCACATAAACTCAGAACTAATGCCACACTAATTTCAACATGTCTTACACCTACGTAAATGTGAATAGGTTTGTAGCCTAAACCACGTATCTTAGAGATAAACTTAAGTAGCTTCTAGGCCCAACACTATTACATGTTATGAAAAACTGCAAATCAAGTTATTGAAGACAAGTTTCTTTGTTTACCAAAGAAACAGTGTCATGGAACAAGTAAATATCTGCCAGTTAGCAATGACACCTTGTATCTTTAAAAATGTGATGTGGGAACCTATTTCCATTGTTTTAAATGGAACTAACTTCCACCTATATGATTTTAGGTTATGATCTTAAACATATTTCCTAGGATTCAAGTTGCTTTTCAAGTCTGCATACATCTCCAATTTTACTATGCAGAATACATTTCTTCTCCATGTACACAGACTGCCCATGGGTGCACATTCACATGGATCAACATGATGACCACAGCTTGGCACCACATGCACAATCAGGAAGGAACCTAAGGAAAGTCTCCGGCTCAAATGCTTTCTTCCTTCTTTCTCCCTTGAGGTTGGGAGAAGACTTTAACAGAGTTTAGTTTCACTTTCCACTGAAAGTTGGAACTAAATACCTGTTAAGTTCTTCTTGCAGTTGAACAGGAGGCAGGAAGGGAGGAACGATGCAAGAGCAAGGTTCCTTCCTGCTTATGGATATAACTCTAAACCATGGTTTAGCATTATATGCAAACCAGGCTAATATGGGAACAGGGCAGTAAACCAGTTAGAAAAACTGCTGGAAAAATGAATGTCTTCCATATCCATAACTACCTGATTCACATCTGGAATCATTGGGGGTGATATATTGTGTCAACCAGCCATTATTTAAGGAGTAGAATGCAGCAACGTGCTTCTGTTAGCAAATTGACTTTCGTCTATGCAACAAAACTCCCTGCTGTGTGCACTCCCTAAATTTGTACCAAATTTGGGAAGGGTACATGTGAAGTGGAGAGGGAAGTGAAGGGAAGTTGTGTTGCATGAGTGGGAATTACTGTACTAACGGAAGTGCATTATTGGATACCACCGTAAGACTCCTTTTGTATGTTTCATCTTTAACTGAAATTCTATTTTGCACAGATGCAAAGATTATATTATAGTATGCATAATCCTGCTATCTCTAGATACAACATAGGAACATTTGACCATAGTTTCAGTAATAACTACTGAAAGGCATGAATAACTGCTCATAAACTGCAAAGAAGCAAGTCATATGATAGCAAGTATATTTCTAATCCTACTGAACACACATAGAATTATTAATTTCTAACAGCACAGCAATCTTTAACAACTTAAAACTTGGGGAAATGGTCCAATTCATTTTTTAATAATAATATTTTTTAAAGCCCTAAACAGCCTCGGTCCAGTATACCTGAAGGAGCGTAACCACCACCATCGTTCTGCCCGGACACTGAGGTCCAGCGCCGAGGGCCTTCTGGCAGCTCCCATGCTGCGAGAAGCCAAGTTACAGGGAACCAGGCAGAGGGCCTTCTTGTGGCACTTGCCCTGTGGAACGCCCTCCCACCAAATGTCAAAGAGAAAAACAACTACCAGACTTTTAGAAGACATCTGAAGGCAGCCCTGTTTAGGGAGCTTTTAATGTTTAATAGACTATTGTATTTTAATATTCTGTTGGAAGCCATCCAGAGTGGCTGGGGAAACCCAGCCAGATGGGCAGGGTATTATTATTATTATTATTATTATTATTATTATTATTATTATTATTTATTGAGACATGTAAACAATTCTAACTACATCAAACATCAATCAATAAATGGTTTGCATCTCACAGCAGTACACAAACCAGTTTACTGCATTTTTCCAGTGAATGCCATAACTTGAAAAATGCCTGCATTAGTTTCACTACCACTAACACAATGCTAATTGTAGCTCTGCACAGAACATGCACATGTGTGTATACACACACACACACACACACACACACACACAAAGCTGTCTTGTACTTTACATTTTACTCACTAAAATATGTGGTAAACTCATTCATTTCCATAGCCCATTACATGTAAAACAGTCCTTAAATTCTAAGGCTTTGTGTCTAAGACTGCACAGATTTTTGTTAAATTATTGACATTACTGTAAGACAGTTGTGTTAAATCCCCAAAGAGCAGAGCACCTCTATAAATATCCTCTACTTGTCTCATTAGCAAAAATTTTAATCTTAAATATTTTTGCATCAAACACTTTAAAAAATTAAAAGTTATAGAGGGGGGAATTATTTGGTACAAAGTAAATATTATATCACTTTGTTGGACAACTCATGCATTGCTATGAACAATCAGAGATAATACGTTCAAAGCAATCAAAGTAAGTTTAGAGAATAGAAAGCCTACTGAACTTATTTCCCCAATACTGTTGTAAAATTGACATAACTATACTAATTTTAGAATTGATATTGTTAATACAATGGACATAATGAAGGCCCTAAAAGAAAATATTAGTGCTAATCTTTAAAAAGATATGATAATAGAGAAAGCCTTGCACAATGCTGATCCTTTTTTTCTGCACTCCAAATTAACTGAAACTTATTCTTCACAAACACAAGATCAATGCTTAGTACTCCCTGATGAATGCTCAGCTTAAATATGGTGAGAAAATGCAGCACGGGAGAGATAATTAAGTACATTTCTCTGAAATCTTCAGTTTCTCAAATGTTTGTCAGTTGTGGCTTTAGCTCTTAAAACAGTTTCACTTATAGAATGTCTTCATATGAAAGTGCATCTGTTTCTGAGGAGTTTATACAGTAGGAATCAATTAACATAGGATTGATTCATCATTTATTGGGGGGGCAGCTAAGCACACACTATAGTTCAAAGTTAATATTCTGTGTTGCCAAATGAGCACTTTCTCTTTCAGAGGGTACTGTCACATACACACATTGTGTCAGCTGAGCACTATATTGGATTGTAAAGCATCATTAGACAGGCAGGAGCTGAGCCCTAGTACCCTAAAAGATGGTATTTTAATCTTAAAATGCTGTTGACCGTTACTGAAAAGAACCCAGTAAATAACCCGTATAAGTTACCCAACGTTATATGATATGGAACTAGATTAGTCTGCTTAATGTCTTGGGTTATAATGGCCTAATGCTTTCCTAATTTTCACTTATTCCACATAATTTTCAGTTATTCCGAAAGAGAAAATGAATTTCATTAACAATAATGATGATGCATTGTTTCATTGTTGCACTTTCATGCTTACTATACTACCGTCAGGGGTTTTTTCTGTGGCTTGCTTTGGTAACAATAAATTAGCTGAGAATTATATCAGCATACATTCTACATTATATTGTCATTAACTGTCGCACTTTGCCCAGCTCTGAAGTCCTACAGAATATAAGTCTGTCAAAATAGTATACAGTATACCTTTTACAAAGTGCCACTTTTTTTCTCCAACTTCTAAGTGCACAGTTTCAGTGTAAAAAATTAACATCAAGATTTATAAAGCGTTACTGAAATACATTTCTTGCACAGGTGATACAATGCATTCCACTATTACCAGTTAATGTGCATTGGAGAAAATGTTACATTTTGTATACTTTATTGTATACACAGATAGGCTACATTGACCATAACCACTTTTCAGCAGATAAGCTACTAATAGATTTACTTTTTTTAAAGAAAACTATCATATATCAACATTTAGTACAAGACTGGAAGACACAGAGTTAGTCTACTCCATGTACTTCTGCTGACACTAGAGCCCCAGTGCTATGTAGTAAGAAATCATTTAAACTTGGTTTCTAGTAAATAGATGTTAGCATCAGAATGCATGTACAAAACATAAGAATATTGGCTCGTCCAAAATACATTTAATTGGAAATGAATCATACTGTTTTGTTATTTCAAATAAGTAGACTTGGACTCCTTACTCCTCATCCTACAGCTATCCATACAAAAAAAAAGCCTACAGATCTGCTCACTTTCTAGGGAAATATGGTCTATATTAATGTTACATTAACAGAAATAAAGGAGCTAATGGGCCCCGATCAACAGAGAAGTTTGGAAAAATATTATAATGGTCTTGATCCTAAGCATGCTTCTCCCAATCAACTCAGCTACACTTCTAACCAAGTAAATTTAATGCACATGCAGATAGACAGGCAATGTAAAGCCTGACTAGACAATTCACTCTGCACCTAAATCCAAAACATGACTGTGTTTCTCAAAACATTAACAGTCATGCATTCTATTGAAATCACTGGGATTTACTTCCAAGTAAGCATCTGATCCAATTTTTCCAAAGTATAAACAAACATGCATAAAAGACTTAGAGCTAATACTGATGTTTCAAATCTCTTATGGTTGCAACTTTATGAAGAACATTTCAAGTAAAATGTTCCAAAATGATCCTAGATGACTCCTCATTGGATGATATTTTATATTTTTGTGGATGCTGAGCTGCAAATATTTTGAAACCAAATCAACTACAGATTTGCTGTTAATACAGAAATCACAGAAGACTATTCTCTCACTGGGAGAAAGGAGATGGAATACTAGGTGACTCCAAGTGTATGCAATGTTCATGTTTAAAAGACAAAGACGGATGTAAAAAAGTATAAAACTCATTATACTATCTAAAGAGCAATACCGTTCCTCAAATTTTACTTTAAAGGGTTTAAAAATGTTAACATGCACTATTTTTTTAAAAAAATGTGTATTATCCAACATGTTATATTATATAAAATTTGTGTAATCCAAATTTGTGCAAGAGAAAACCTGACTTTGTCATTGGAACTAGCTTTCGTTATCAAGGTATATTCAACCTTTACAAATACAAGGAAATGCAATATACCTCTCACACAGTTACAATGAATAGAAGGAACAGTAATGAAATACAAAGTATTATTCTCTACCAGTAAATCACATTAACAGTTGTCACACACAATATTCAGATGACAACTTATAACAATGCTCTGTTCAATGTGTCGTATCTGAATGCTTCAAACATTAACCTTGATTTCCCATCATTAGATTTGTCAACAGTAATAAAGGGTCACAACATACTCCTACACCTGGTTCTACTACTAGTAGTAATTACTTATATGTTACTGCTGTCAACAGTAGTACGCTAGGCCTGAAAACAAAGGCTGTAATTCTACTTGGATGTAAGAAACACTGAATTCAATGACACTTAAAGAAATTCATAAGACTGGGCTTCATGTTTGGTATCTAACACTGCAACCATGTTCGAACTTCTCTTGAAGTAACTCCCACTGAATGCAATGGGCCTTTTATTCTGAGTTAACACCAATTAAGGCCTAGCTATAAATTATTCTGCTAGCTTTTTAAAACATAATTATCATTTATCTGATAAACACTGGACCAGATTAAGAAGTGTACCTATATTTAACTTCCAAAAAGACAGAAACTGAATATTTTATAATCAAAACAGCTGTATCAAAATATGCGTATTTCTCTTAACATTTTAACTGTATAGGTTATCATTTATTTTATATAGCCCATTGAGAAATAGCACAAAAGGTTGGTCTTCCAATAAAATATTAAAATATAACTTTGTTAAACACGCCGCCGCCCCTCAACTTCTATTTAGGTAAATTTCTAATAGTTTTTGAATCAGTATTAACATCGTAAAAAAGATGCACTTCAAGCTTCTACCACCACTATAGGAATCAATTGGTATAGGTGAAATATCCTACTATTATACTAGATTTTAGCATGTGGCGCTAGTGGATTCTATATTTCAGTTTATTTCACTAAAGGACAAAATAGAAGATTTGTTTAAAGTAACCTCCACTGATTTTAACACTTCTAAATCTGTAAAATTAGGATCATAGCCTTAATTATTAAGCACAGTTTTTACTTGAGTTCTTCAGACTGATTTTCTATCTCTTAAAGACTAATAAAATGTAAATGCACATGAGAATTGAAGAATCGTGAACACAGATACATTTTAATCAGGATTTTTACAAATCTGAGTTTCCTGGCCATTAATCATCCTTTTTCAAAATCCTTATGGAGCGAATTACTAACTGAGAGGGGACGCCAATTCTAGTAAGTGAATGTTACCCAGCAGGGATATAAAGCTGTCAACACCACAGAGCTCTTGCTTGCTTTAACCTCTCTCCCAGGCGTCATATGTGTTTTAAAGAGATATTCGCCTTTTTCTCCCACAGTCTCACTATAAAAACTGCCAATCATGAGTATCACAGCACTTCTGTTTTATTACATAGATGTTTAAAACAGACTACTTAGGTAACTGCAGGAAGTGCTAGAATACCTAAGGCAAAAAAAGTTAACCCTGACTACTTCAGCTAAAATTAACACTGTAAATAGTAAAAGGTTTTTAAGTCCCCAGGGAAACTTACTTCTACCACAGCCCGCTTAACATTTGTTTAGGATTTTTCAAGACTTTTATCTCTCTTCCCAATGTCAAAAAATGTTTCACTCTAGAACAGCTGTTATGCCACTAGTTACAGAACAACTTCCCGTAAAATCTATTTTACCATGCCTTCCCCTCCCAAAAAAACAGTGAAGTACAATTGCATATCCTTGCGAGTTTTTGCCTTTACTTAGAGATATCATTATAAAGAATAAGGAATTCTAAAAATAGTAAGTCTATTCATATAAGTTCATCACTTGGCCGTGTCTTCGGATCTGTTAACTCATTATTTAATCAAATAGAACATAGTGATAATCCATGTATTATCTACTTTCACTCCCAAAGAGAAACAAGAGAAGTAGGGTTCTATAGTCATGCTATTTTTAAAGAAACTGATCTGAAATTCAGGAACTTTCCTCAGCTTTTCTTTAAATATCAAACCCACCATACATGAAAAATCTTGGAAATTCTTTTAACTATACTACATGTTGAATATTAACGTAACTAGATAGTATCTTGTTAACTAACTTTCATAGGCCAGATATTTTTACATATGGCCTTAGTTTTCCTTGCTGGTATAACTATTTTCACCTCTATAAAAATCATATTTGAGTGTTACAGTTACAGTAAAGGTACAACTTTCATACCATTGCAATACAGCTTTTAAAGCCACATTGTGATTTGTACTGAAAAGTGTCGTCATTTTAGAAAGGGATGTAGCAAAAAGCCATTCATGAGACAGTTAAGCTAGTTATCCTAAAAGATTTTAATATAAAATGACGATCAATTTAAAACAAACATTGCCCTATCAAGATAGTAGGACTTTAAAGTACTTTAAAAAATATGTATTGCTGAGTTGAGAAATCAAACATTTTTTCATTCTTACTTAAAAATGGAACACTAGCCAACAAGTACAAGGACTACAAGAAACTTTATGAAACAAGAAGTTAACAGAAAAAAATGTATCAGCAGTTCATATGAAGGTAACCCCTTAGGAGCTGGCCTTGAGTAATGAAAGTCTCCATGTAAAACTGAATAAAATCCTCTATCCAACATCACACTTGACTGAACGTCTACAGTTTGAACAGTTTGATATTACAAACTGTTGTGACCTTCTTGTGGCAAAGCACTGAAGCAATTTGGAAACATACATAGGCCAAAATTTAAAAATAAGCCTCCCACACACACCTCAGTGTAGATTAGAAACCCAAAAGACATTAACGCAAACCCGCAAACCCTTTCTTAAAAAGCAATAATGCTTCAAATAGCCCCCAGCTACTGCAGGGCATATCTCGAAATATTTACAGAAAGATTTAGTCAGCAGCAAATCCACAAGTACTCCATTATTACTTTTTAAACTTTCTTTCTAGCGTAATATTTAATTTAACACTTTTTCTTTTCTTTTTTGCCTCTAAGAACAAATCAATAAGAGCAACAGTGAGAAAAAGGTTCATTCACCAACTCTCTAAGCATTGTCTAAACTCTTGTATCCACTATTAGATGTCTTTACTCAAGATTATCTTAGAATATACAGATAACTAACTTAAGGGAAGAAGATAACCTCAACCTACAGCTTCTTAACAATCTTTGGCAATTACTAATCCCACTGAGCAAGAAATGTTTTGTTAAAAGCAGTGCAATGGTATTATGCTGTATTTTCTTGCATTTCTTCCTATGCAATAAGATTTTTGACATATGTAATATGTTACATATTTTGCAGAACAACCTGTTTTGTATGTATTTTTTCTTCTTTAGAAACTGTGCAGAAATATTAGATCCTGCACTTATATCTAGGTCCAAAGATAAGGTAAAAGAAGTGAGAAATCATGACATTCAGAACTAAAGATATTTAAGCAGCTGCGTGTTTGGGATTTTAAGTCATCTACTTGAGACACTGAAATCACACCACAGAACATGGAAGAAAGAGTGTCTAGAGAAAATGATATATACACTGTCCAACAACTCTATCAGTGCATTTTAAAAATCACTGTAGAAACTGTCCATAAAAGGAAAAAAATATCCCATTTTGTTTCGGAGAGTATTCTTTAAAGTTATTATCTTGTACTTGGTATTATATCTACTGATTGCTATGAAAAGTTTTCTTCCAAGTAAGCGTGTTGGGATCACAACCCTAGAACACCATTAAGCTACTCAACTAGATTCCATAAATCTCAAATAAGCTAGACTAGTAATAGGTACAGTAACAGTACGGCAAATAAACTAGACTCATAAGGTGTATAGTACAGCAATTTACCGGTACTCCTATTTAGAAACAAGCCATTCATAAAATATTGAAGAATAAATTCTTTTTCTCCATGCATTCTTAGCAATGAAAATGACTAGATTTTCCCCATTACAAGACTAAAAAAAAACCCAACCCGCTTTCTGAGATACAAGATAAGCTTAACTTTACAATTCCAAAACTTTTATAAAATATTCTAAATTAGCTCCCAGTTAAACTGTAAAATACTAGGGATATAATTAAGATCCTTTTTAATTGAGTTAAAGAACTAATATCTTTGTCCCATGATGCAAATACAGTAACAGTGCAAAAAAGCCACGATTTAGAAAGCAACCCAGAACAAAAGCCAAACAAAAAACCGCAAAACATTTTATATGTCCTTCTAACATAGGGGCAGAGAATGGAACACCTTTAAGCTTTCCAGGAAAAGCTAAGAACTCTAACAGTGACATAACCAGCTAACACCTCATACACAGTGGCAACATGCCCAAAATATGCCACCTTCTGTATAAACCACTTTCCTGTTTAACCATAATGAGGCTGTTGGTTACTGATGAAAGAAGCAAGAGGGACATTAGCAGTCTGCCACTGACTTTCTTCCTGTAACCCTACACCAAGAGACACTCAAGCTTCACCAACCTGAACCCTGATACCCTGTGCCATTGTAACACAGCCGTCAGCCTGTTATGTATACATTAGTTCAACTAGGTTTGTTACCTCCCACTGATTTGGTGACAGAGCCATTGGGCCTCCCTCGAGCTCCCATAGGGCTGCCATTCTGTTCAAGTCTGGCCACCTTCACAGGGGGAGGACCTTTGACATCAGGGCTGCCGCTCCCTCTGTCTGGGCTATCCCTTAGACAGGGACTCTCACTTCTCCGGTCCATACTACTTTGAGTTGGAGACAATGTTCCCACAGGCAGATCACAATAAAATGAGCAAGGACCTAGAAAGAGAGAGAGAAGAAGAGGGAGAAAAGAAATGAGCAGTACCACTTCAGAAGCATCCAAACTGAATGTATCAATTAATCACATATACATTAAAAAAGGAAGAGCACTTCAAGCCAAAATTAAAACGATCTGCATAAGCATGGAGGACCTTAGTCAGAAGGCTTCGCTTTTGCACCTGACTTGTGAACGCGCTTCCGATGCTGCTGCTGCTCGCGAGCCGGCAGCTAACAAGGAAGGGTCACGGAAGTTGATCATTCATTCAACTTCAGCTTTGTAAACCAAGCTATTGCTAGTACCGAAGCTATTTACAGGCTACGTTTTCGGTTTTCGTCTTCGGGGTCGAGTGCAATTTAGAAAAGCAAGGGACTTGGGCAAACAAATCTATTTAGAAGCAGGTATGCAGTACACTGTATTCAATAGACTAATGCATTTCAGATGGCGTGCGAACCAGTAAAGAGGTTCAATTAGGTACCTAGTAATACATTTAAAAATGGGTCCTGTACCGGGAGAACCAGGAAGGAATGGCAGGCAGATCTATTTTGACACCTAAGGACACTTAAAACTGTAACTCCACTTCCAAACTTAATTTTTAAAAAGCATTTTTTAAAAAAAATACTGCGTGCCAGGCATCTTCCTCTCTGCTTTTAAACACACTTAGAAATCGATGCCTTAAGTCTATTCTTTGCCGCTTCTTTCCCGCTTTGTTTTGTTTATTCTTAGGCAAAGGAACATTAAAGTACAAATTTGATCGGCAGGGAGGTGGGAAAAAATCCCTGCATCCTCCGGGATTTCCCCTTTGCTAGAATGTGCATTGGCAGGTCGGTTCGATATTTTGTGCCGAACTGCTATCTCAAGCAGATTGAGTTTTCAAGCTTGATTACACAACGTAGCGCAGCAAAAAACCAAAAAAGAGAGAGAAAAGCCACGGCTAGAGCAGTTTGCGGAGTCACGCAGAAACAAACAAATGGGAGCGTAATATAGAATAGCAACATTTCAGCCAAAAGCACCTCCGTCACAGCGAGAGACATCCGTAAATTATTTTGTTTGCTTCGATCTAGCTGCTTAAGAGAAACCTTTCAGGACCACCGCCGTGAATATCGGAGAGCTTTCCTGGAGTACTTACTGCTTATAGTCTGTCCGTAACTTGGCTGAGTTGGGCTCTGTCCATGGATCAAAAGTAGAGAATCCAGGGTGGAAAGTTTTCTGGGTTCCTCTCTGCACGTTATTATTCTCTCCTCGTCTATTTCGTCTCCCCCAACCCACCGCCACCTCAAGTCCCGATGGTTTTGGGGTGGGGAGGCTTGCGCTCCCAGGTCAGGATGCCTCGCCGTCTTGCGCCAGAGTGGGCTTTGGGTGCTTGGAGGAAAGCGCTCTTCCCGAAAGGGCACCCGAGGTGGTTGTGAATGCGAAAAGAAGAAGCGAGAGAGAGCCCTGGGATCGACGAGGAAGTAGAGGGAGGGAAACACTGATTTCTCTCACCTTCCAGCAAAAAAAAAAAAGGTGGGGGGGGGAGAGAGAAATCAAAGAGGGGAGGGGGAGAAAAAAAGGGGTGGAGAGGCTGCCTCTAAAGAGGGGAGAGGGAGAGATGCTATGCCGAACGAGCAGGAGAAGAAGAGGCAGCAGGAGCCGGTGCTCTGGTGGCCGCCGAGCAGGCAAGCAGCGCCCGATGTGTCACTTTCAATCTCTCCCTCCGCCAGGCAGTGAGAGCAGCAGCAGCAGCAGCAGCAGCAACAACACGAGGGATTCGCCAGAGAGGAGACAAATGATTATTAGTTGCGTTGAGTCATCAAGCAAAGTGAGTCCTTTTCTGGGGTTGTCCTTCCTCGCTTTGGGGTTTGTTTGGTTTTTTTGTTTCCCCCCCTCCCACCCGCCCCACTTTAGGGTTGGTGTGGTTCTGGTGGCGATGCCTTCCCCGCCCTCCTTCCCTCGCTTCCTCCTTTCCCTCCTCTTGGAATCCAAAATAACAGCTCAGCTTTCTCCCTTCTTCTTCTTCTTCTTCTTCTTCTGCTTCCCCTCCTACTTTTCTTTTCTTTTTCCCCCCTCCTCCTCTCTTCCCTAAAAATAGTCTCCCTACGTTAGCTTAGGGCCAGGATAGAGCCCTTCCTCTTGGCAAAAAAAAAAAAAAGAAGGGGGGTTGCAAATTGCGATTGCTGCTGCTGCTGCTGCTCGGGCCGCCAGCACTGCCGTTTTGCATGCATGCATGCATGCAGGCGGAGGACAGAGAGAGAGAGAGAGAGAGAGGCTCGCCTGGCAGGAAATTAAAGCCCAATAAATATATAATAAATGGGAGACACGCGGCGGTTCGCGCAAGCACACGGGCGAGGCAGAAGAAGAGCAAACTTAAGGCGCCGGGCGGGGAGAGGCGGGAATGGTGGGGAGGAGAGGAGAAGGCGCGAGGGAAGTAACGCGGAGGGAAAGGGGGCCGGCTTGGAGGGAGGAGAGGCGGGTGAAATGGTGGGGCGGCGTGGAGTGGGGAGGGGGGGGAGAGAAGGGGGGTTGACTGCTGGGGCGGCAGAAGGGAGCGAGTGAGGGGAGAAGAGCAGCCGCCGCCGCCGCCGCCGCCCGGGACGCCCGAGGAGGCGGAAGGGAAAGGCGGGAGGGTCCATTCCGGGCGCCTCCTTCCCCGGGTCCGCAGCGACCCGAGGCCTCAAAACAAGCGCCCCTCATGGAAAAAGGAGACGCGTGTGCCCCCCACCCCCTGCCCCGAGTATATGAGGGGGGAGAAAGAGCGCGGGAACCGCCTCAACCGCCGCCTCAGTCCTGAGGAGAAAGCGCGCGAGCGAATAACCGCCGCCGCCGCCGCCGCCCCCCGCTCCTGCTGCTCTTCCCACCAAACCGCCGCGTCCCCCCCCCCCGCCCGCCTCGCTCTCCTCAGCCTGATAACGGTCTATCTCGCGCGTGCCGCTTTTCGGCGCGCGCATTCCAGGAGTCCGGCACGGGTGGGGTGAGGGGGGTCGCGAGGCGGCCGAAAAACCTCCGGGGTTGGGGAGCCGCTCGCTTTGTTGGCGGGGAGGGGGGGGAGGGGGTTTGGTCTGTTGTTGTTGTTGTTGTTTCTGGGGGGGGGCCGTGAGGAGAGGTCATGGTGGTGCCGCTCAGTGGTTAGAGAGAGAGAGAGCTGAGGCGACGCTTCTCCCGCTCGAAACGGCCATTCCCTGAGGGACGGGAGCGGCTGCGGTGCCCCGTGAAGGGGAGCCGTTGCGCGCGCCCCCCCCCGCCAGCTTTTTTTGGGGGGGGTAGTTAATAGACTGAGGGGGGGGAGAGAAGCCGCTAAACACCCTCCTTTTCTCTGAGGGGGGGGGAGGCCCGCTCCCTTCGCCTCCTCCGCCCCACCCAGGCCAGGCCACGGGGACCTGCTTCTGCCTCAGAATCGAAGCGGCACCCTCGCAGCATTTAAGGTGGCGCGGAAGGAATCCCTTCCCCTTTAAAAAAAACTTCTATTCCCGCACTGTCTTGCGGAGGCGGGTCGCCGCTCACCCCCGGACCCTCCTTGTCTCCCCACACCCTCCAAGTCGTCCCCCTGCACCGCGGCTTTAAAAAAAAACAACACCCCCAAAAATCTCGGCGCTTTTGCCGGGGAAGCTCCGGAACTCGGCGCGTCCACCTTAAGAGAGCCCGGCTTGTTTGTTTTACGGTGGCGCTAGAGGGTCAAAATAAACCCACCCACCCTCTTCGGAAGCATGCGTGGGGTTGCGCGTTGGGGGTGGGGTTTTTTTTGCGGCCAAAGCGGGACGCGTTTCAATCTTGCGAAGGGAGCGGTTTAGTCCGACCTTTTGCCCTACATCTTGTAATACATTTAAATGGTGGCGCTGTGTGGGGAGCAACAGGACATGGCAGTAATTGTGACGGAACCTCCGATTCGGGATCCTGCAGCGCATACGAGACAGTTTAGATTACAACCCAGGGGCTGGCTGGCTTGATTTAATTGTTGTTATTGTTATTGCTGGTTGTTGTTGTTGTTGTTGTTATATATTTGTACCCCGCCCATCTGATTGGGTTGTCCCAGCCACTCTGATGGGGTTGCACTATCAGTTTATTATACCAAAGTAAAAAATAATAAGAATTCGATTGTTATGGAACAGGCTCCAGAACATCCTCGCAGAGGAAGGAGGGGTGTTGTAAATCAGTCTTTCCCTCTCTTTCAGTCGCTCCAAAATAAGCACGCAGGGACCCTTTGCAGAGCTAGGTGCGCCTGCACCCGCAGAGCCTAACTTCTTGTGTGTCCATGGAGTTTTCTTGGCCGGGATACTGGAGTGGCTTGCCGGTTCCTGCTCCAGGTGGATCACGTTTAGTCCAAACTCTCCACTATGACCTCTCCATCTTGGGTGGCCCTGCACAGCATAGCTCATAGCTTCTCTGAGTTGTTCAAGCCCCTTCGCCACGACAAGGCAGTGATCCATGGAGGGCCTAACTTGGCCCTCCTAAATCCGAAGTTCAGAAAGTGGAGAGAAGCCGAAGCGCCCGGGCTTTTGTCCCCCCCCCCCTGACACTTGGGGCAATCGGAACCCCAAAGCAGCCGTCGACCCCTTCGATCTCTGCAGCGAAAGCGAAGCGGGGTGGGTGGGTTTTTGTTTCGTTTCTTGTTTTCCTTTGCGCTTAGGTGCGTGCCTGCTCCCAAGGTCAAGTTGACCCGCGAGCTTCGCCCTGGAGAATGTCGAGAAGAACCGCGACGATCTGGGCCCGAGGCCTGCCCTGCCTGCCTGCCTGCCTGCCTGCCTTCGACGGCTTGGAAACAAAAGCTGGAGCAGCTCCCCGCTGCCACGCGCCCGCGCGCCCAATCGCAAAGGAAAAGAAACATAGTAACAGTCGCCCGCCGATGCCTGGGCTTCGGTCAAGGGCGCTTGTTGTTTCTTTGGGGTTTGGGCTCTGCTGGAGCTCGGAGCCTGGCGCAGCAAGCGGAGCGGCGGCGGCTCTTGCTCTCTCGCTTCTCGCGTCTCCAAAGGATGGGAATCATTATAGACTGCAGAGGGCTCGCCACTCTCTTTTCCTCTCTCTTTTCTTCTCCGGGCTTCTTCTCCGCACTAGGAAGTGCTGCTAGCTGACAGTCTGGGAACCACGGAGAAGCCCCTGATCCGGGTAAGAGATTAACTCCAGATCGTTTCCACTTGAAATCGGAGTAGGTAGCAAGAGAGCCCCACCCATCCTGGGAAAGGCAGCGGTTCTGCAGCAGAGAATGAACTAACTTTCTCTTCCTTTCTTTCTTTCTTTCTTTCTTTCTTGATCTTAAGAGAGCTTTTCTTGAAGACCTTCGTCCAGATGTCTTCATCTTGCTTTGGCAGCAAGAGGGGGGGGAGGCGGGGGCGAAGGTCGCGTGCGCGGTTGAACTTTTGGGACACGGGCGTAGGCTTCCGACGACTCAAGGTGAGGGTTATGTCTCTTATCTTCTTGCCCTGGTCCTGGACATGTAGTTCGGTGTCCGTGGTGTTCTTTGCAAACGACTGGAAGTTGGAGCATTGGCAAAACCATGCCCGAACTAGCGAAAGTAAATTGTGCGGATTTGGAAAAGGAGCGAGGAAAAGATCTGAATGTGTGAGAACTTAAAAAAAAAAAAGAAGTTAAATCTAGTGGGATTTTCCGGGCGGGGTAAGGGCTGTTTTAATTTGCCAGGAGGCGTTATCTGACAAGCCGGTGGGTAGTAGGAGAATGGCAATGGCCCTCTTACCTTTAGGATCCGGACTGGTGGCCAAAGTTGGAAGAACGCGCGGTTTTTAGGGCTGGAGTCGTTCTGATGGTAGGATTGGGTTTAAAGGCAGGATCTTCCCCTTTCCCCGGTTGGTTCGTCACTCTTCTTCTCACCGATGGCTGGAGAGAGTCAGCCCAAGCTCCTTAAATGAGCGATTTCATGTAGCCCACGAGCTGAAGATCCTGACTGCCATTTGGTCCCTGATCGCGTTTCACGCCGCCGCTCTGTGTGAACAGGCTGATCGCAGGACGGTCAAGTTCAACCTCCTTGCAGCGAAAACAACCGGATTGTTAACTTATTCATATTTTATAAAGTGTTAATATTTTATAAAGATTTTAGGGAAACTATTGATTTTAAATTATTCAGCCGCTCCTGGGATCATTTTGAATAATGCATACAATTAAATACGTGCATAAAATTGGTCGCAACGGTTTGCGAATGTAGCTTCTATTCTTTCGCCATTTCCTTCCTCGTTCAGTTTGGATTTCTTTTGACGTATTTAAACTCCCCCCTGCCCTGGAACCCCTTATGAAAAGTAAACCCTTGTGGCTGTCCCATCGCCAAAAGGTTTTAAGCGTTGTTATTCCTAAACTCAGATTATTGTAAAACGGCATGAAACTGAATTTATTGCCTTTTAACATCTACCAAGTGGCTCTTACGAAGTGTTTTGTTTTTAATAATAATAATAATAATAATAATATCGTATGCTTCAGTTGCGGAAATAAGCACATTTGCACGGGGTGGAATAAATGGATGGGCACAAGAGTTTTTAATAAATTTACAAATCCTCCCCGCTCAATAAAGGCGTTTTCTGTTTCAAATTATGTATGGTTTCTTAGTTGATCGTTTTCACATATTGTCTTTATTTGAACAGGAGGAAAAACTTTCCCCGTCTCCTGCTAAATATAAAATCAATTTGCATTATCTAACAACGTTACTTTTTCATCATTTTTTAAAAAAATAATCCAACTCGAGGAGGCATTTATTCTTTGGCATATTTGAGTAGTTGAAAAGGAAAAAGGAAAACCAAGACAGAGGACTCTTTAGTTCAGGGCAAATCCAGTGGCATAAAATGGAGGTTGTCTTTTAAAAGAGTTCTCAATACATTTCGGGTCAAAACGTCTTGTAGCTTGATTTAAACCAACTAAGAAGACCCTTTTAGGTTGGTGGGGGTCTCCCTTGGCAGTCCAACCACTCACAGCATTTGCCATTCTTGAAAGTACTTTTGCAGCATCGTTCCTTCCCTAAGAATCGCGGGGGGTTCCTTTTTCTGCGCCCCCTTTCCGATATGGATTTAATAACCCAAAGGAGAGCCTCTCTGATGCTTTCTTTTGACACCAGAACTCTTGTCTTACAGAGTCCGTCTTTCTTTCTCTCCATCTCCTTTGGAGAGCCAAGCGCTCAGGCCTCGGACGTCTGCAGAAGCAACAAGCTTTCGAGCCAAGGTCACGCAAACCCTCCAAATTATTTGCTGGCTTCGGCTTCCAGCGCCCTGGCTGAGAAGTTGCGCATTGAGGCGCCTCTGTCTGGCTAAAAAGAGTCTCTTATCTGCCCGGGGAGAGGATAATAGTTCGCCCAAAGGGCTTACAGTCTATTTAGTTAAAAAAAAAATCAGAGGCGTCGGGGGAAAGCCCCTTTTTGGGAGAGGGAATTCCACTGCCTTTCTTAGGGGAGGCGAAGGAAACCACGACGGCCTCCTCCTGGAGCCCGGCCGCCATGGAAGTGAATTAACATCGTTCCAATGAACGGGCGGAGACCCGCAGCCTCAAGCCACCGGCTCTGCGGAATGGGCCCAAGAATAATACTGTACGGTCCAGGCAGCCGCAGCGGCCTCCAAGGAAAGGCCCAGGAAGTGGGAGAGGAGAGGCCCTTTGACTTCTATGGAGAGCAAGAGAATATATGTAGCCGGCCGGGCCCTGCGCCTTCGGCTGCAACCCTATGCCTGTTTACCTGGGAGTAAGGCCCATTGACCCAAGTGGGGCTTGCTTCCGAGTCGGTATGGCTAGCATTGCACCGTAAGGCCTCTGAAAGAAGTCCCGCAGTGAGGACACTGGCAGGGCAGCGACACCGGCTGAAGGTTAGAGGCTGTGGCGGCTGCAGAACTTTCTGGGAGTAAATAGGCTGTGAATCGCAACGTGGGGGTGCATTTAGCAAAGAAGGGTCTGCGCGCAGGGTGTGGGTGTGAATGCATTCCTGGGAAAGACCTTAGGTTTTCATTAGAATTCGCGTGTGCGCCTGTGTATGTGCCAAAGTCATACAGGGAAAGTGCGGAGGGGGGAAATGGACAATCTGTGGAAGAGGGAGGCTATGTGCTCATACGTGATTGGAGGACATATTTAAAAGTGAAAGGCTGCGTAAGAGAAAGGCAGCGTGTCTATGTTTTACCCAATTCACACGTTTCACTTAAGATGCTTGAAATATACGCCATCCATATGTGTGTGTGTGTGTGTGTGTGTGTGTACACCTTTTGCGTGATTGTATATGTGTGTATCTATATACACACACGTGTCCGTTTCGAATGTGGAAAGTGCCCGCATCGTAGAGACGCGTGCGCCTCAGGCACCTGAGACTGGCCGCAACCCCCAGTTACCAGCATATACTAAATTTGGCTCGGTGTAACGTGAGAAAGGGCCCGAACGTCCCCTCTTGAGATAAAGGGGGGGGGGGACACTTCGCAGTTGCCAACAAAGCCGACTGAATGAACTTTCCCGAAGGTGAGAAGCGGAGGAACGCCTCCGTTTGTCGTAGTGGAGAGATGGGCCCTCCGATCCTAAACATAGATCCGATGCGCGTTTAAATTGCATTTTCACTGTCTCGGAAATGCCACTCCCTCTAAATTCCACGGGACTTAACTCCCAAGGAAGTATCTGTAAGAGACTTCTTTTAATGGGCCAGGGAGAGCTGTGGGAAATAAATGCCTGCTGGACGAGGAGGAGATAACGCAGTCCAGCTCTTGCTTCCAGAGAGGAAGGCTGTGAATTTTGCAGGCCTTCCTCCTCCTTCTCCATCTCCCTTTAGCCAAGCGGGAGGCGCCCATCCTGAACTGGAAACGAGGATCAACACACACAAACGGAAACACCACCGGGGACTCCTGTCGCTCATCCGCTGGGATGCGCAGCGGCCTGGCAAGGACAGCGCAGAAAGGAGGCTTGCTCTTTGCGCACGAGGTTGCTTTGGATCGCGGCGTCATAAAGGCGCAAAGGGGGCTTCCTTTCCCCGCGCTGTCCCCAGCTTAACTGGACTGGATCCCCTTCAGAAGATCCCTTTCAGAGCAAACGGGGCTTGGTCGTCCTGCCAGGTCCTGATCCCGAACCTGCCTTTGAACAATGCAATAATCCGGAAGGAAAGACTCTGCGCTGCAAGTCGGAGGAGGCGACCAGGCTGCTTGGCGTCCCGGGCACCCGGCTCTTGCGCGGCTTTCCAAAGGCTTCGCCTTCGAGCAGCGCCCCCGCGCGTTCAGGCCGGGTGTCGCGCGCCGAAGGACGAGGGAGCGTCGCTCGGGTTGCCTGTTGTAGTAACCTCCTCCTCGCCTATCTGCGCTCAGCTCCAGAGCCCGAAGGATAACGTTTCCCTGGTGTTGCTTACCTGCCTCGCTCACCTGTCTCGCCGGGACCGCATTCTCACTCACCGGGAGACGTAGCAGGACACGGCTGCGTAAAACCTGCAAATTCTCACGTGCGCTGTTGCGGGGAGGGCTGAAGGCTGCATTTAAAGCTAAAGTGGTCAGAGATGAGGGGACCCCTGACCATTAGGTTCAGTCGTGGCTGACTCTGGGGTTGCGGAGCTCATCTCCCTTTATTCAGCCTGTTCAGCCCGGACACTGAGATCCAGCGCCGAGGGCCTTCTGGCTGTTCCCTCATTGCGAGAAGTGAGGCTACAGGGAACCAGACAGAGGGCCTTCTCGGTAGTGGCGCCCACCCTATGGAACCCTCCCTTCAGATGTGAAAGAAATAAGCAGCTATCTTCTTTTTAAAAGACATCTGAAGGCAGCCCTGTTCAGGGAAGTTTTTAATATTTAATGCTGTATTGTTTTTAACACTTGATTGGAAGCGCCCAGAGTGGCTGGGGGAACTCAGCCAGATGGGAGGGGTATAAATTATTATTATTATTATTATTATTATTATTATTATTATTATTATTATTATTGGAGGGAGCCTCTTACAGCTTCCAGGTCATGTGGCAAGCATGACTAAGCCGCTTCTGGCGAACCAGAGCAGCACACGGAAACGCCATTTACCTTCCCGCCAGAGCGGTACCTATTTATCTACTTGCACTTTGATGCACTTCCGAACTGCTAGGTTGGCAGGAGCTGGGACCGAGAAACGGGAGCTCACCCCATTGCGGGGATTGGAACCACCAACCTTCTGACTGGCAAGTCTTAGGCTCAGTGGTTTAGACCCAGTTCAAGTTCTTCCTTACATCAACCCAATGGGACCTGTACATATTCAGGATCCCAGTCCGCTTAAGAGCTCCTTGTTTAAGGTTAGGAGACTCAAGTGCTGGGGGAGGGGGGAGGGAGCGGGTGCACATACTGAGCTGGGAATCATCGCTCTTGTACCGAGTAGACCACCTGCATGCAAAGCAGCGGGCTCCACGGCTAAGCTCCGGCCCTTTCCCTGGCAACAAACCCCAGGTTCAAATCTTCCCTCCTGCTATTCTATCACTAACTTGCTTCAAGCAACACAAGTAATAAATACCAGCCCGCGTTAAAGGCTGGGATTAAGCAGTAGTAGTATGGCCGCGAAGCGCTTTGGACAGATGCAAGCGCTATACAAGTCTCATTCGTCGGATTTGGAAGGTCATCCTATTCTGCGCTTTCTCTCGGAAGTTGAGCCCACCAAGCCGTACAACCCTTCAACGGTCGAAAGAGGCCGAAAGGGTGGGTTCGCCCCTGGTGGAAAGGAATCCGGTTTGCTCCGCCGATAGTTACATTCCAGAAGGAGCAAATCTCCAGTCTCATGCGGTCAAATTGGATTACTGGGAACACCTCGATTCACACCCTATATTGGGCGCGTTTTCCATGAGTCCTTAATGGGAGTTTATCCCAAATAAACGCATTTTTAATATCATTTTAATTTCATTTTCTTACATTTGTAACCCGCCTTTCTTCTTCTGCCAGAGAACGCAAGGCGGCTTACATGTAGGTTCCCAGGCACTGACCAGACGGGCTTAGCTTCGGCAAGGTAGAAGTCTCACGTGCCTAACGCACGTGTATCTTCAGTGTATCTGAAGAAGTGTGCATGCACACGAAAGCTCATACCAAGAACTAACTTAGTTGGTCTTTAAGGTGCTACTGGAAGGAATTTTTTTATTTTGTTGTGCCTAACGTAGTCGGTCTGCACACAGCAAGCGAAAATGCCCATCTTTTATCGCGTCTCCCTCTTACTGCTAAAGTTCTCAAAACCGCTTTCGCCTCCTGGATGCGCTTAGGAAACGGGTTTGACACAGAAGCCCCACCCCCACCCCTTGAGGTATAATAGATAATAAGGAGACTCGGTATTCGTTTGGGATTTTATCTGTCTCTATTATTTGGAAATAAAACTCAGCTGAAAGGCATTGCGCTGATCTCCCAATAAAAAAACTATTACAATCCCACCCAGCTCCCCGGAACTTAAACGAGTTTAGGATTAGTCGCCTCTTCCTCTCCCCGCCCTATCCTAAACATATTTCTGCAAGAGGGCACGCCCAATGGTTTGTGGCAGCTGGCGTATAAAAGAGGCCGTGGACGCCTGCACTTTAAAGGCCAAATGCCGGCATTGAGCTGAATGGTGCGTTAAACGCGAATTTCAAGGCATGAACACAATTAACACAGCTTGGCCTCGCTCACACGCCTTACACCCATTCAGGGACGCAAAAGGGAGCACTCATTGCTGGAGAAGACTAAAGGGTTAGGGGAGTGGCGCGCAAACTCCTGAGAAACGTCTAAGCAGCGCAAGGAGACAAATCTCCTCCTGGCCTGCCCTCGTCTGCTCTTGTTATATATATAACCTGTATAATCTTAGTTGCAGCATCCCGTGAACTGCGCTCGCTTACACCCCGAACTGAATCACGTTTGTTTAAGATGTGTTAGAACCCTTTTAAAGGAAGAAGGGAGGCCTATTGACCCACTCCTATAAGGAAAAAAAAAGTTATGGAACGAGTTTCTAGAGAAGTGTGTCAAGTACAGAATGCGTCTGATTTGCAAAGGAGACCGTTTAAAAGGGGATTAGCGCAGGTGATAAAGAAGGAAGATTCTGACTTAACCGAGTACGAAAATGGGCAACCTCTTATTAATCACACATTTGGGAAGAGATTCTCAAAGACTTTTATTTATTTGTTTGGGGTATTTTACACAACTCTTTGTCTCCGAAGAGACGCCCAAGGCGGCTTACATCGTTTCAGCAAACAGCCCATAAAAAGCAAAACTGTTTCCATCCAAGTGTGTAATGGATCGCGCGGCCTTAACTATAACAGAACAGAGAGGAGGAAAAAAGAATGTTGAACATTAATCGGGGGAGCCTGTTTTCATTCTCAGAATTTTATTAAATTCTGCTTTTAGATCATTCTCAAAGGAATACCTCTGCCACACGGTGGGATGCAATCCCACTTGCAGATCAGTTACAGATAGGTAGCCGTGTTGGTCTGCCATGGTCAAAACAAAATAAAAAAATTCCTTCCAGTAGCACCTTAAAGACCAACTGAGTTAGTTATAGGTATGAGCTTTCGTGTGCATGCACACTTCTTCACTTTACTTGCAGATCAGTTAATCCCATTGTGTTCTATGGATTACTTCCATGGAAGCACAGGATCGGGCTGTTTATAGTCATGCGGCAACTGTTTGCGTGATTTCGGCGTTTCGGAAAATTTGAAATACACACGCATCTCGCACCCAGACTCGATCTATCAGAACATTCCAGCGCTAGGGAATTTTGGAAAGGGAAGTCGCCTAATCCGATCTGAAAAGCGAGGAAGACCCCCAAAGCCATCACATAATTTACCTGCGCCTGGGAAAAGTTGTTGTTAATTATCACAACCCAGCTATTTAATAACACTTGCCCCGAAATCCCGCGTGTCCATTAGCCTGTAATTTCCATTGGTTTCATTATAAAGCGTAAAAATAAAAACTAGATATTCCCGGCCTAAGCACACTTGTTTATCTGCGCGTGAACCACATATCTATGGTGGTTCACGCGCAGGTAAACAAGTGTGTCTATGCCGGGGAATATCAAGTTTTTTATTTTTACGCTTTCTAATGAAACCAACCTATTTAATTCAGACTTGGATGTTAACAATTTGGCAGCTCGTCTTGTTTTATTTACACGCCAATTGGTTTTAAATTAATTGTTCCCTGTCGACCAGTTTTGAACATCATTCAGTTTGCCCTAACTGGTGTTGTAAATCCCACAAATATTTTAAACATTGCTATCATGCAGGTAAGCGATTATGCTTTTAAATGTGAAAGATGGGATACAACTGCTATAAATACACATAATTGTGTCCTCTCCGTGACTGCACACAATTAATGTCTCTACAAGGGTGTGGCGCCAGAGATCTAAATGGTTTTTATTTTTTAAAAGGATGGGGGTGTCATTCCGTTTGTTCCAACTCTCACTGTTTAATAGACGCCCTTGTGACCGATAAAGCAGACGCCTTCGATTTTAAAAAGCACGCCGACCCTAGTTCCATTCAAATTAAACTCCAATTCAACAGTTGGCTCTCAGACCTGGAGGTCGTAGCCGAGCCTTGATGACGCACAAACTCTGCTCTCCCTCAAATGACCCTGGCAGCACAACGCAGGAAGCTAAGAAATCCACGCTGCCATTGCACCGCCTGGAGACAAAAAGGCGAGATCCTAAATTTGTTTTCACGCGTCCGCGCATTTACACCAAGGGGGATATCACGGCTGGAATATTATGGACATTATTAGTAGGTCGCGCGCAAACTTTAAAAAAATCCTTTGGCTCGGTTTGTTCCCAAAACCGCGATTTTTTTTTAACCCCGTGATTCATATTTATTAAAGATTTTCCGTATATTTTCACACTTATCTACGGGGTGAAAGAAAGCAGAGAGGGAAAGGGGTTTTGTTTTGTTTTGCACCTCGATTTCATTTCAAAATCGCGTCTCAACTACCCTTCGCTTCTTCTTATTTTTTAAAGGGAAATTAACAGGTCGAAACGACCACTACATGGATATTCATTAGGACCGGGGGATGTTGAACGCACCCTTGTTATACACCCAAACACGTGTTGATTCGGTATCTGAACCCAAATAGCGGATTCCCTGAACGGGGGGGGGGGGGCTTTGCCGTCCCGATGACGGATCTCAACCTATGACCTTGCAAATATGTTATTTTCTTAATTCGATTTACACCAATAATTATCTCCGATCTCTTTTTAATGCCCCCCCCTCGCCACACACGCAAATCGATAAAATAAGTTTCAGACACAGCGCGATGAACAGTACAACAACAAAAACAGCAACATTTTGATTCAACCCCCACCCCCCACCGCCGCCGCGCATCACAAAGATAACGTTAGGTTTAAAAACAAATAAATCTGTGCGACAGTGGGCGAAAACATCTCAAAGCAAACGCGAAAAGCAAAAGTCGAGCTCTCGGTTCGCCTCAAGGCTTACACCTAATCTCAAGGGACTTTACAGGGAAGAGTTTGGAGAGGCGGCTGGCCAAAGTTTGGGACCTGTGCGCGCATCCCTCTTGGATTTTTTTACGGCCCAAATATATGGGGTGTTGCCAGGCAAATTGACCGCCACCCGCTAAGAGAGAGCGCGAGAAAGACCTTGTAGCACTCTCTTTTGACCCTGGACATTAAGAGGTGGGGAAGAAACAATCAGCTGGAAACGGAGCAGTTCCAAGAATGAAGTTCAAAGGTCCACAGGTGCGGTGCAAAGTCTGCTTAGATCCTCACACCCCCACCTCCATTTCAGCCTTCCTTAAACCTCCTCTCCCCCCCCCCCCCGCCACTGGAAGACAGGCGAGTATCTCCAACGGTGAGGAAGGGCTGACGGGGCAGTGACCAGGGGGAGGAGGGGGCAGCGGCCAGGGAGAATGACAGGGCCGGGTTTTGTCAAGGGGGGAGAGGGTCCGGAAACACCCCCTCCACAAATGCCGGACCCTTGTTACGCGCGAGTATTCAGGAAAGCCCTTCCTTGGGCGTCGAGAAGAGCGCGCGCGCGGATTCCCTGCTCCCGAGCCTCCTTTCTGAACCTTCTTTCTCCGACTCTCCGCCCCGAGGGGCTCCCAATGGTGGCGAAAAGCAGAGGAGCTCGGGCTCCCGAGGAAACACCCCCCCCCCCAAGCACCCTCTGTGCGCTTGGCTAGCAGAGACAGGCGACCGAGCCTCCGCCGGACGGCGCCTTCCACCCACCCACTCGCCTTTGGGGGCTCACCAGTCGCAGGGCCTCCTCCTTGCGCGCGCTCTCCGGGACCCACGCGGGACCAGGTCAGGCCGCGGCCGCCCGCCGCTAGTCCACGGAGCGCCCTCCTCCTTCCCCCTTCGCTTCTCTCCCGGGAAGCAGCGAGGCGAGAGAGCTACTCCGGTGTCCCCATCTCGCGGCGGGGCTCTTCTGGTGCTTTTCTTCTCCTCCTCCCTCGGCTTTCTTCACTCAACCTCTCCCTCTCTCTCTCTCCCCCACCACCTCTTCCTTCTTCCTTTTTTTTTTTTTTTTAAGGCGAGAACTCTTTGGCTCTCTTCCCTCCGTCGGCAATTATTCTGCCTTTTAATGCCACGCCGCTAAAGAGACCAACCCCCACCCTCCCCCAGCGACACCTTTATTGCTTCTGATTGAAGAGAGAGACCTGATAGACAGGTGAGAGAGGCGGCCTGGTTTAAGCCGGAACGTTTCGGAGGGAAGTCGGTTTAGGGAAGGCACCCCCAGCTCCGACACACGCGCACACCCCTCCCATACCTGGAAGAAAGTTCGGTGGCAATCGAAGCGAGCAAACTCCCCATTGAACTCCCATGGGCTTACTTCCGAGTAGACATGGTTAGGCTTGCTCTGCGAAGTTGCAAAATTCTACCCGGATTTGAACTCCCCGGGACCTACATTTGAGAAAGCGGAGACAGGATTGCTCTGCCAATGCTTTCCTGCGCAAAAGACCATCGCGATCCTTGGGCAGGCATTTGCCGAGAACCCAGCTTGGCGGAGTTTACACCCCAGAAAGACCCCAGCAGGGTCTCGTTGAAGCCAAGGACGCTTACCACCAAGTCAACGTGCTTGTGGTCGCGGAGCCAAGGGGGTCTGGGGTTGGGCTTGCGCGGGGTTTGCTCACATCCTGGCAAAGTCTCACTTTCAAGGCGGTAGACCCCATGGAGGCAGAGCGCCGGAGTTAAAGCCGGGAGTCCCGTTTAAATCAACCGGGCTCCGCGAAAGCCATTGCCGAGTCCGTAAGTCCGTAAGCGTGTCTCTTAAGAGGCTCCGGACCCGGCACGTGTGAAATCTTCATCCGTGCAACAAAACGGGGCATCACACCTCTCCACACACCCGGGCGCCTGCCATCTCCGACACATTTTTGCTAGGAAGTCGCCTTCCTCTCTTGCTAGTGAGACTTGCTTCAAAGTGGCCTTTCTTGGGAGTAAAGCTCTATTGATCTGCGTGGCCTTTTACTCCCAAGAAAACCTGCTTCTGGTCCGCCCCGGGCAAAGCCGCCTGCTTTGGATCCCAATCCAGAAACGACGCCTTTGAGCAAAGGAGCCAAGTTCGGCAAATTTCTCTTCTCTCTTACCTTTTCGCTGCTCCCACGTTTTCCAACGATCTATCGGACGGGGAGCGCAGGCTTGCTTAGGCGACGAGCAGGCATTCCCCACCCCACCCGTGGCCTATTTGGACACGTGTCAAAGTCGTAGCGGCTAGTGGTGCGGGCTGCTTGCGCGTCTCTCGCAGTGCCAACAGGGCCACGTGACGGAGGCTGGAGCGAAGGGGATGGGAAAGGAAAGGGAACGTCTGTTGACTAGCCCGATCCTATAGCTATCTATATCTATCTATCTATCTATCTATCTATCTATCTATCTATCTATCTATATCTAAAATCACATTACTGGGACCCAAGTTCCTGCGGGGCTTTTTAACCTCCAAGGCCGCGCATCGCCTCACCAAGCAATCCTATAGGAGTCGGTCCTATTGAGTTCAGGTAGGATCGCAAGAAAAAATGGAATTGTATTCTTGAAATAGATAGAAAACGGTGCTGGGGAGAGCAATCTGGCTGAGAAAGGGGAGCAGGGTCTCGCCAGCAATCCGGAGTAATTACTCTGGATTCATGGAAAGGCCGAGCGCAGCCCTCGCTTGCTGAAATAACCACGGAGGCGTCTTTTTTCTCAGTAGGTGGGCTGAGGGTCAAGAGGTTGCATTAAACATAACCAGTTAATCCGGAGTGCCAGGATTTATTTTAAACGGGTATCCCGCTCTGGGAATTAGTTAAAAGCAGAAGAGGGTGTGTGTGTTGATGGTTGCTTACGCTTTTGGTGCACGCGCGAAGACCTAAAGTGAAGCGCAAGCACGTGTCATGCTGAATGGACGTCGAAGCCATAAAGTAATGAATGTGCACGTGTGAACCTAGTATCCCACGCGAGACAGGACCAGCGCTCCACCTGCTACGGGGCATGACTTCAGCGGGACGATTTCCTTCCAGCACTGCAAGCCTATGTATGTCTACAAGAAAATAAGCCCCGTTGAGTTCATTCTCACTCAGATTAAGTGGGTGTGCGATTGCCGCCAAAGGTCTTTAAATTCATTGAAGTAAATGGCGTGGATTTTTAAAATATGTGCCTGCCGCTTTTCCTGGAGAAGCCCGTCCAAGGCGGCTTACAATAATCGAAAACGACAAACGTATATTACAAAGTCAATATTATGGAGAAGAAAAAAGAAAACGGATGCACAATTTGCTTGCTGTTTCCCAGGCTGTTTCTTTCGCCCCGGGTTCGCCCCGGGTTCCTATCGGCTTCGCTGGGCGTTTTGTGGGTTCGGGTGCGAAAAGAGATGCGACTTCGGGAAATGGAGACACTGCGCCGCGCTAAGAAACGAGGAAAGGCGGCAGACCCAGAAGAGGGAGAAAGGAAGGGCCCGGGCTGGACTTGATAGGTGCGTAGTAGCAAGATTTGGTGTGGAATCCTGAGAGTAAAGCCCAGGGGCAACATGCACAGAATAATAGGATTGTTAACTCGATCCTCCTACTACTACCATTAAATCGCCGTGTGGCCGAGGAAAGCTGCTCTTTCTCTCCTTGCCTCAGTTTCCCTGTACGTATATTCATCTATCAGTCCCATCGATGACGTTACAAGGTCTTCGTTGGAACATGATACCTGCGCCTGAAGGATGAAAGCGCTGTGTATATATGCTTATTACAATTATTAGCCACACTGGTTTTTAAATTGTGCTTCTTTATTCATATCCCCCATTTCCTCCAAAGGAGCTCCAGGCGGCTTAAGTGGTTATGTAGCAAGTCTCCTTTTATCCCAACAACCATGCGAGGTAGGCTACGAGGTTGTGATTGGCTCAAGGTGACCCAGAGAGCTGAGTGGCTATGGGGAGGCTACAATCAGTATCAATACCCTGGCATTATTCGTACCAGTACTGTACTGTTACCAGCATTCGTGCTATAATATTAATTAGCCTTAATGGCAATTAATACTACGGCACAGATCTGAGACAGAAGGTTGCAAAGCATCCGTTAGCTTCGTTAAAAGTCGCTAGGAGTTTGAATAATTTCCATGCAGCCTCTAAACAACGTTGGGCCAACCCGTTGCAGAGCTGGAGGTTCAGCGCGAGATGCTGGATTTCATCTCACGTTCATATGCCGCTGGATCGTCACAAAGCCGAAGTTGCTCGGCTGTTAAGCCCCACTCGGGTTTCGAGGGATTTACGCCCTTGTAAGGATTGCAGGTGCTTAAGGCCCCAGTTATCCGCACGCAGGTCCTGCGGAACGCAAGGGGACTTGATCTGACAGAGGCAACAGCAGACGGAGGATCGAGCTGCGCCAGCACACCCCTTCCACCGAGTGTCCAAAGAGCCGGCACCGTGGACGCCTCTTCCACGTGCCTTATTCCCCCTTTACAGCAGACAAGGCGTGCCCGTTTGATTGTGCCCATACTGCAGACTGAAGCGGGGAATGAGAAGGCAGAGAGAGAGAGAGATTGTGAAGCTCACTCCCAGCCTGGGTGAAGCCAGCCTAGGACAGCTTTGTCACCGCGCCCTGGGCACCCTGCCCGCTTTCTGCGCCCTCTCTCCGGCGCACGACCTCCCTCGGGTCCTTTCTCGGGAGGCAAGCAGCCAGTCAGCCACCAGCAGCTGGATCCCATTGCGCGGGAGCTGCTCCAAGGGTGACTCGAGGGTGTGCAGCGGCTGCGCGGAGCGGAGCCAGTGCCATGAATGTTCGCGCTTGCCTGCTCCCCGGAGACGCGACAGAGCGGAGAGGTGACTTTGATCTGCCAGCGGCCGCGACGCCGCACGCTGCTCCCCCGGCTGCAGAGAAAGACCAGGTCGGACGCGAGAGGCGCCTCTGCTGGCCTCCGATTGGCTGTCGGCTTAGCAGGGAGTGTGGCGCTCACCGCTGAGACGGCAGAGAGCCGCTTGCCCTTGCTGGGCATCAAACGCTTGCTTGCTCGTTGCGCGCGGTGCAGAAGCCGCGCAAGCCTTTCTCTCTTGTCCACCCCCCTTTTTAACACCCAGGAAACTTTAATACTGAAACAGCTAGTCCCTCGACCACGATTCAGTCAAAGGAAGTTAAAGCACCTTTTACAAATCACATTAAATTCAAGGAGAGGCTCCAACGTTCTGCCATTGAAACCAACAGGGTAGACGAAAGGCATGCTTTTGGCTGAATAGGATCCCGCGCCTGTGAACGTTGCCGATCCAGCTACAAGATCCCGCCAGCGCGCAATCCATAGGTTCCACGGGCATAAGCCTAACGCAACGATAAATCAGTGTTGCGAATATCTACATGCTTGTATTACAACCCATCACTAACATTATGGGGTCAGGTCATTTTGCCACTGGCTTCCGCGCTTTCACTTGTGTTTTGAATACAGTAAGTGAAATCCCTTCCTATCCCCGTCAAGCGGAGAAAATGGGGTCGGGTTGTGACTTGGAGGGGGAAAAGTCTGTTTGGAATGAGTGGGATCGTGTTCCTAGGGACCCACGGAAGCGGAATGAGTGGAATCGTGTTCCTAGGGACCCACGGAAGCGGCAGGAGACCAGCAGGACGAGCCACGTTAATTTGCCTAGCGGGGCGCTGAGATTTAACAGGTCAGCGTATTAAATCTCCACCTAACGAGGAGAAGGGTCGTTCTCTCTCCAGAACATATTTGGTGTGGGCTGCTGAGTTCACCTCCGCATCGGCAGCTTATTCCCTTCTTAAGCATTGCCCTCCAAGATCAGAGGGGGGGGGCCGGTCTCCGACCCAGCACAGCCTTCCCCGCCATGTGGTTTTCAGGGGGGTACGCTGCCCCTTGTCCAAGGAGGTTCTTTCAAAATGTTTTGACCCATGGCCCTTGAGATCAGTTTCTCTAGGGATTATGAAAACAAAACAAAACCAAATATTGCTAAATTAAGGTCAGTCACATCCAGGGGCCACCATCATATTCTGCAAGCGTGTGAAGAAGCGCAGAAGAAGAGCCCTGGGTCAGATCCAGACCCATCTAGTCGAGCATCGGTTCTTCTCACCTTGGCCAAACAGATACCTGCGGGAAGTCCGCGCGCAGGGCCAGAGCGCAAGAACAACTCTCCCCAGCTGCGGTTTCCAGTCCCCGGTACCTTTCTTTTGCTCCAGCCCCTCCTCCCAGCGATCACACCGAATTGGGAGACCTCCCAGACCCTGAGTTAAGAGAATGGAGGGCGGCGTGGCTTCTTGCTCCGATTCCAGGAAACCCTTGCTCAGAAATCGCTACATGTCTGAGGGTTCCCAAAGGGGTCCCGGCTGCGTGTCAGAGATGCCGCCCCATCATTTTGCCCAGGCTGTGCTCCACTGCAGGCGACCCACACAGCCGCCTCGCCGCCTCTTTCCTCCCGGCTCGAGAGGCATCTGCGCTTCGTCAGCACGCGGGGAAACCTGACATCTCCAACGAGTTGCAAATGCTCCGCTTTGGGCCGCGCGCCTTAGTTCTGCGCTCGTGCGCCTTCTCCATGGTTCAGGGCGCTTGTTTTCGCTTTGGTTTGCGAACGTAGCCAAGAAAGATGGGCAAACTTCTCTTAAGACTTAGGACTTCGGGGCTGTCACCATGGGCATAGCCAGGATTTATGTTGGGGGGCGGGGTGGCAGGACCCCCCACCTCTCATCATCTTCTTTCTGGCTCCGCCTAGCAGATTCGGAATGAAATGTCTCAACAACATTTGATTTAATTTGCTTTCTTTTGACCCCCAAGTGCTCAGAAAAACCTGTCTCTTCAATTTCAAATATTCTGATTGTTTATACTTTTAGTTAAGTATTTTTATTTATTTGCTTGATTTAGGGAGGGTCAGCTGCCGCCCTGATTATGCCAATGTCTGCCATCTACGAACAGGGCTTTCTGAGGAAAAGATGGACAAACTTTTAAGGGTCGATGCCCTGTGGGAAGAAGGAAGAGAAACTCAGGAGCCCTGATCGGAAAGGAGAAGGGCGCTCAATCCGCCTGAGTGGGCGCAATCCAGTCAAAATGAAGCACTTTCACAGCGCTGACTCGGAAATCAGTCGCATGGAGTTCAACGAGGCATGTGCTTATAAGATTGCAGCCTGACTCCCGGTAGATTCACTTAGAATAATTCAGCACCCGCTGCCATTCTCCCCGCATGGTCAGGATCCGGATGGGGCCTACGTACAGATCCTGTCCACGCTTACTTAGAAGTCCCCACTGAGCTCAAGAGGACTAATCCTAATTTACTGCCCATAAAATCGCAGAAGCCGCTACTCCAAAGGGTCGAGCCTCCAAGCGAGGGGGCATGGAATCGCCTGCTTGGCCCTTGGGCTGGATCGAGCCCTTCCTTGGTAGTTAGCTGGGCTTCTCCAAGTCTAAGTGCGTTTAAGGGACTGTGCGGTGTGTACATCACAGAGAAACAGTTTGAAATTCTGGGCGGAAGGTGCTAAGCGGATCTCTTTGGACTGGCTTGGAAGCATCCCTGAAAGAGGCGACCGTGTCCAAGAGTAGCTGCTGCCTCCCTGGCGAAGCACGGCTTTTCCCAGAAGTAGGTTGCACAGAGCTCCTTGGGGCCAGTGGCGTAGCGTGGGGGGGGGCAGGGGGGGCAGCCGCACCGGGCGCAACATCTGGGGGTTAGGGTTAGGGGGCGCAAATCCACGGGTTAGGGGGCGCAAATTACTTGCCTTGCCCCGGGTGCTGACAACCCACGCTACGCCACTGCTTGGGGCTACTTCCCTGTTTTAGATCAGATGTGAACAAAATCTACAAGCCCAGAGTTTCTCTAAAGATGCCCTAGCCAGGCCCTTTAAACTGCATCGCCTCCGCTTCCTGGATGAATTGCTTGCGGCTGCGTGGCTCCTTCCAAACCGAGAAAGGAAGAGGCACGTGTGTGAGAGAGGGAGGGAGGACTGGTACAGCCAATCGGTCTCTTAAAGCGATCAAGAAGTGACCGCCTATACGTTTGTGAGCTGCTCAGTGTCTCCTGCTTTCAGCACCAGCAAGGCTAGACCAGGGAGTCCCGTCCCTCTTGCCCTTCCAAATCCAATTTTGATCGCAATTGTGTTGTTGTTATTTAGTCGTTTAGTCGTGTCCGACTCCTCGTGACCCCATGGACCAGAGCACGCCAGGCACTCCTGTCTTCCACTGCCTCCCGCAGTTTGGTCAAACTCATGCTGGTAGCTTCCAGAACACTGTCCAACCATCTCGTCCTCTGTCGTCCCCTTCTCCTTGTGCCCTCCATCTTTCCCAACATCAGGGTCTTTTCCAGGGCGTCTTCTCTTCTCATGAGGTGGCCAAAGTACTGGAGTCTCAGCTTCAGGATCTGTCCTTCCAGTGAGCACTCAGGGCCGATTTCCTTAAGAATGGATCGGTTTGATCTTCTTGCAGTCCATGGGACTCTTAAGAGTTTCCTCCAGCACCATAATTCAAAAGCATCAGTTCTTCGGCAATCAGCCTTCTTTATGGTCCAGCTGTCACTTCCATACATCACTACTGGATCGCAATTGTAGCGACTGCCAATAACGGACCTGACCATTTTCACGACCTCTTCTAACCCCGTTTGGCAGACTTCGTCCCAATTCTGCAGATCCCTCCTTTGCCACAATCGTCGAGGCTTTGCAGTCGGTTTTCGGGCGGTGCGGTCGAGTCTCCTTGCCGGCCTTTCCAGCAGGGACAGGATTCTCACTTCAGTGCTGCCACTTTAGCCGCCGCCGGCTCGGCTTGGGGAAAACCGAGCCTACCCCCGGATTTCTTCGTGGGAGGCGGGGAACCAGTCCATTCTCAAGCGCAAAAGTTTGCGGGATTCTGATTTGCAGCACAGCAGAGCGCAGGAGCGCAGAGCGCGCGCGCCTTTTGGCTTGGGAATGGTCGAACCGCCGCCAGCCTCGGAGTCACGCTTTAAGCTTCGGTCCTTAAGCACAAATACCTGGAAATCAAATCTTGGAGCGGTGGGTGTGCCGGGAGTCCCCTTCCACTTCATCATCCAAACAAATCCCTTTGGAAGGGAAGGGAAACTTCCCTTCCCGCATTATAACCGAGTTTGGCACACAGTGCTGCGACCTGGGAGGAAAGACCACATGGGCAGGACGGAGCCTTCTTGGCAAGGCTGCAGCTTTCGCAAGCCCCAGATCTCGGTGGCTCGCTCAGCTGGGCTTGAAATCGCTATGCTAAGCAGGAGGAGGGCAGTGGTTTGGATCCGGCTGCCAGCAAAGCGGGCCTTACCACTCGCTGGCTTTCGTGCATCAGATTCTCCAAACAACGAGGCACCTGCAATATCAAGGGACGGCAAAAGAAGTGAAATATACTCAGAGTCGAGAGTGGGTTTCATGCTCTTTATTCAGCTCATAGTGGTGAGGAGGAATGAAAGTTTCCCCAAAGTATCTGCTTTATATACATTGTTTACACAATGGGCTGCACGTGATTGGCTAATTCCGGAATTCTCCTGTAGGCCAATCAGGTTGTGGATTCATTTCCATCTGGAGCCGGATTGGGTGGCTCCTGCAGACCAATCATACTGTTGCATTGTTCTAGGACCAATCAGACTGCTGCATTCTGAATCCTATTGTTCTAGGACCAATCAGACTGCTGCATTTTGGATCCTATTCAACTCAGTGCATAACAAGAAGACTCCAATCGGCTCCTTTGGCACAGATGCTGCAAAGGCCAGTCTGATCTTGAGCTCCTAAATGGCTTCTGAGCAAACAGCATCTTGCCCCAAGTTTTGGTCCCCAAACATGCTGCTACCGAATTTAATGAAATCGGGTTTCTTAAACTAGTGGGGGATGGGGAAGACACCCCCCCATCTTTCTGAGTGGGTCACTTCTGTGGGGTGTTAGTTTCCCTTGATCAGTGAAAGAAACCTATTTGCAATACACCATCTACCCGCTTTAACTCACCCACCAGGGAGGTCCGGATCCAGAACCACACCCTTTGATAAGTGGGCATCCTATGACATCTGTGAACTTGTGGCTTGCAAAGTGCTCTCATCATTCTTCCATTCCCACTTTAACCTGGTGCTTTTTGAATCCAGTGCCCTTTTCTGTCACCGCAGGGCGACAGGAAAAAAAAAAGTGCTGAATTCTACCAGCGGCTGGAGAACTAGCTAGCAGCACCGTTAAGAGTGTACTCCAGAACCTTCCTTTCCAGGCCTCTTCTGGTTTACCTGCTCCTGAAGTCACATGACACCGGGCAATGGGCAGTTGGGCATGGTTTGGGCCTAATGGGGAGGCCTAGCAGGCCAGAGACTCCTCATTGTGGCTCTAGTTGTTGTTGGACTGCAACTACCATCATCCTTGATAGTTGGCTGTGCCAACTGAGGCTGATGGCTCCCAGTACGTTTCTGAGCACAATTCAAAGTGTTGGTGCTGACCTTTAAAGCCCTAAACGGCCTCGGTCCAGTATACCTGAAGGAGCGTCTCCACCCCCATCGTTCTGCCCGGACGCTGAGGTCCAGCGCCGAGGGCCTTCTGGCGGTTCCCTCATTGCGAGAAGCAAAGCTACAGGGAACCAGGCAGAGGGCCTTCTCGGTAGTGGCGCCCGCCCTGTGGAACACCCTCCCATCAGATGTCAAAGAGATAAACAACTACCTGACATTCAGAAGACATCTTAAGGCAGCCCTGTTCAGGGAAGTTTTTAACGTGTGATATTTTACTGTATTTTTGCTTTCTATGGAAGCCACCCAGAGTGGCTGGGGAAACCTAGCCAGATGGGCGGGGTACAAATAAATTATTATTATTATTATTATTATTATTATTATTATTATTATTATTATTGGATTTGGAGTCCAACAACTTCTGGAAGGTTGCAGTCTCACCATGCCTGTTTTAAATCATGAAATGGGCCTAAATCAAACACCCCCAACCTTTGGCCCTCCAGATGTTTTGGACTACAAATTCCCATCATCCCTGACCACTGGTCCTGTTAGCTAGGGATCATGGGAGTTGTAGGCCAAAACATCTGGAGGGCCAAAGGTTGGGGGTGCCTGGCCTAAATACTAGGCATGGATGCCAAAGACATAGGCACACACACACTGTACATATAACATTGGTGTTATATCATTACGCCAACTCTTAGCTGAGTTTCCTGCATTCTAGGGGGTTGGATGACCCAGGGGGTCCTTCCAACTCTGCAATTCTATGATTTATCACCAGATATTTTTTTAAAGCAACCACAACGGGCAACCTGCAAAGTTCATAGCATCTACACTTAAGAGCAGTGGCGTAGCGTGGAGGTGGGCCCACGGGGCAGCTGCCCCGGGTGCAAAATTGTTAGGGTACGCATGGTTTTAACACCCAGTGCTGCCTCAATATAGCTGTGCACTTCCGTTGAAAACAGCTTCTCCTTACAAACCAGGAAGTGACCTCTCCAGGGAATGGAACGGCTCTTCTTTTCTTATCTCTACAGCTGTGATCTCCTGTGATCACCCACGTCGTATGTATGTATGTATGTATGTATGTATGTATGAACATTGTCAGGGAGTTGAATACGCTTTGTATGCCATCGGTTTCCCTCCCCACCTGTGCAGCCCCGGGCGAGAAGGGGGTGGCCTTCATGGTTTGAATCCTCCTTTGTCTACAAAACTTCCTGCAGCTGACATACTGGGTGAGAACCTTTTCCCCAGATGTGCAGAGCTTTTAATAAAAGTGAGGTAGCTGCCTCAAACAGCAGATATTGGGGTGGTAGTAAACAGTGGTAAGGTGTTGGAAGTGTAGCATGTGCTAGGACTGTGTCTGCTAAGCTAGCTTGATGCCCTCAGATGTGAAGACCTACATTGGCTCCCAGTACGTTTCTGAGCACCATTCAAAGGGTTGGTGCTGACCTTTAAAGCCCTAAATGACCTTGGTCCAGTATATGTGAAGGAGTGTCTCCACTCCCATTGTTCAGCCCAGACACTGAGGTCCAGCTCCGAGGGCCTTCTGGCGGTTTCCTCACTGCGAAAAGTGAGGTTGTAGGGAAGCAGGCAGAGAGCCTTCTCGGTAGTGGCACCCTCCCTGTGGAACGCCCTCCCATCAGATGTCAAAGAAATAAACAACTATCTGTCTTATAGAAGACATCTGAAGGCAGCCCTGTTTAGGGAAGTTTTAAATGTTTGATGTATTATTGTGTTCTTAATATTCTGTTGGGAGCTGCCCAGAGTGGCTGGAGAAACCCAGCCAGATGGGTGGGGTATGTATGTATGTATGTATGTATGTATGTATGTAAAGGTAAAAGGACCCCTGACCATTAGGTCTAGTCACGGGTGACTCTGGGGTTGCAGCACTCATCTCACTTTACTGGCCGAGGGAGCCGGCGTACAGTTTCCGAGTCATGTGGCCAGCAGGACTAAGCCGCTTCTGGCGAAACCAGAGCAGCGCACGTAAACATTGTTTACCTTCCCACCGGAGCAGTACCTATTTATCTACTTGCACTTTGACATGCTTTTGAACTGCTAGGTTGGCAGGAGCAGGGACTGAGCAACGGGAGCTCACCCCGTTGCGGGGATTCAAACCGCTGACCTTCTGATCGGCAAGCCCTAGGCTCTGTGGTTTAATGCACAGCACCACCCACGTTGTATGTATGTATGTATGTATGTATGTATGTATGTATGTATAAATACTACTACTACTACTAATCCTCTGCAGCAAATGCAAAATCCCTGGCAGGCTGGGCACCTCTGTGCAGCACAATGAAACCTTTCAATCTGTAGGATTGCTGGATCGAGCAAAGGACTACAGTGGTACCTCAGGTTACAGATGCTTCAGGTTACCTACGCTTCAGGTTACAGACTCCGCTAACCCAGAAATAGTACCTCGGGTTAAGAACTTTGCTTCAGGATGAGAACAGAAATCGGGCTCCGGTGGCGTGGCGGCAGCAGGAGGCCCCATTAGCTAAAGTGGTGCTTCAGGTTAAGAGCAGTTTCAGGTTAAGAACGGACCTCCGGAACGAATTAAGTACTTAACCCGAGGTACCACTGTATTTCACACCTGAATCCCCGGTATCTGCAGAGTGCATGTTGCAATCACATTAGTTCACCTCTGAAGTCATGAGGGTTCCTTGTTTGCTTATTTTTTAAAAAATGGAAGGTTGACATTTGTGCCATTTCAGGCCTTGTGCCCCTTCCTGCATCACCTCTGGGCATCTCCAGATCACAACAGAAGGATGCTGCAGAAGATTCCAAGTAGAATTGGAAGGCAGGATGCTTGGGGCTGCAGGCCTGTGTGTCTGAAGGAAATCAAAGGCACTTTTAATGCCCCTTCAGAGAGTTTTGCTTTTCGCATGAATCTGTATCAGCTGACATCATGCCTTAAGTATACCCCCAGCCTAAAGAATCGAATGAGAGTCGTTCAAAGAAAGCCAACCCACATCAGCGCCACAGTGACTTAGGCCATGTTTTTTTAATCATGCAGTTGTCTTGCTTTTGAACAATAAATATTACTGGTACGTACTGTCAAACACACATACACACACAAAACCAAATCCTGGAAAAAGAAAAAGGAAATCTCCCTTTAAATAATGAATGCTGGCCACCTGTTTTAGACTGACTGTCACCAGGCCCTGAGACAGCAGGATTTCCGAAAGCATCGCAATCCTCAAACTTAGTCTGGAGTTCAGCCAAGTTGAAATTATCCCCCCAAACGTGTTTGCTCAAGGGCACAAGAGTTCCTGTGGTTAATAAGTAAGGTCTCAATCCATTTACTTGAGTGTAAGCAACTTTGAACTCAATGGGGCTTATCTTTGGGTATTCACACAGAGTTGTACCCAAAGTTAGTAATACTCAAGAGTAGACCAATTGAAATTAATGGGCATGATGCATTTGCGCTCAGTTGTTTCACAAGCCTACATTGAGTAGAACTGAGGCTGTGAACACCATACATTTAAAGCATACCCACCCCAAGAAGGATTGGAACTTGGAATGGGGGTTTCCCCCTCCCAGAACTACAATTCCCAACACCCTTAACAAACTACAGTTCCCATGATTCTTTAGCGGCTGCTAAAAATGGTTACCAGTCAAATATGCTTGTGCTCTTAATGTAGGGTGGTTCCTGTTGTATCACATTTTAAAGGTTCCGTTTTATCAGTTTTTCAGCCCATTCTTAGAAATGTCCCACTGCATTGAATGAAATTCTGTGGGGTTTTTTTTTTTTAAAAAAATATCTGCAAAATTCTATGTAGGATTGCAGCCATAGGACTGCAGGGCAGGGAGCTGGAAGCCTGTTGCCGCCTGTTCTACCACTGCTCCTCTTTTAGCAGGAACTTATGTTCGGTCCCTGATCCTGCCAACCTAGCAGTTTGAAAGCACGTCATAGTGCAAGTAGATAAATAGGTACCACTCCGGTGGGAAGGTAAACGGTGTTTCTGTGCACTGCTCTGGTTTCGCCAGAAGCAGTTTAGTCATGCTGGCCACATGACCTGGAAAAACCGTCTGCGGACAAACGTCGGCTCCCTCGGCCATTAAAGTGAGTCGTTCACGACTGGACTTAACTGTCAGGGGTCCTTTACCTTTTTAACATAGAGAAATGTACTAGATTGTGTTGAATCTTGCCTGGACATGAAGGTAAATGGCAGAAACAACTTCTGAGTAGGGCCTGTTAGAAACATCATACCCTCCAACATTTCTCCTATGAAAATAAAGGTAAAGGTAAAGGGACCCCTGACCATTAGGTCCAGTCATGTCCGACTCTGGGGTTGTGGCGCTCATCTTGCTCTATAGGCCGAGGGAGCCAGCGTACAGCTTCCGGGTCATGTGGCCAGCATGACTAAGCCACTTCTTGCGAACCAGAGCAGCACACGGAAACCTTCCCTGTTTACCTTCCTGCCAGAGCAGTACCTATTTATCTACTTGTACTTTGACATGCTTTTGAACTGCTAGGTTGGCAGGAGCAGGGACCGAGCAATGGGAGCTCACCCCGTCACGGGGATTGGAACCGCCGACCTTCTGACCGGCAAGTCCAAGGCTCTGTGGTTTAATCCACAGCGCCACCCACATCCCTCTCCTATGAAAATAGGGACATTCTATTTCATAATAATGATAACAGCAACAACAATTTTACAATTTATACCTCGCCCATATAACTGGGTTGCCCCAGCCACTCTGGGTGGCTTCCAACACATAAAAACACAATAAAACATCAAACATTAAAAAATTTCCCTGTCTTCTAAAGGTTATATAGTTACTTATCTCCTTGGCTTGGAAGTCTAATAGCTTAGTGCCTAAAGACATGAAGTGATGGTGCCAAGCGAGCCTGCTTGGTGAAAATAGGGATGTTCCATTTAATTATATTATAATTAAAAGGTAAAGGTACCCCTGACCATTAGGTCCAGTCGTGACCGACTCTGGGGTTGCAGCGCTCATCTCGCTTTACTGGCCGAGGGAGCCGGCATACAGCTTCCGGGTCATGTGGCCAGCATGACTAAGCCGCTTCTGCTGAACCAGAGCAGCGCACGGAAACGCCGTTTACCTTCCCGCCAGAGCGGTACCTATTTATCTACTTGCACTTTGACGTGCTTTCGAACTGCTAGGTGGGCAGGAGCAGGGACCGAGCAATGGGAGCTCACCCCGTCATGGGGATTCGAACTGCCGACCTTTTGATCGGCAAGTCCTAGGCTCTGTGGTTTAACCCACAGTGCCACTCGTGTCCCTATATTATAATTATTTATTACTTAGTATTTATACCATGCCCATCTGACTGGGTTGCCCCAGCCACTGTGGGCAGCTTCCTACATATATCAAAACATATTAAAACACTGAACCTTTTTTAAAAAATGTCCCTATACAGGGCTGCCTTCCGATGCACAACCTTTAGAAGTTGCACACTTACTTATCTTCTTGCCTCCAGGGCTGCACAACTCCATAACTTCCAGGATTTCTCTGAGCTGTTGCAGCCTTTCTCAACTTGTGGGTCCCCAGATGTTGCTGAACTACAACTCCCATCACCCTTAGCTAGCAAGGCCAGAGCTCAGGGATGATGGGAGTTGTAGTCCAACAACATCTGGGGACCCACAGGTTGAGAACCGCTGTCAGATGTTGCAACTGTTTGAGGCCTTTTGACCTTTTGTGAAAAAGCGACCTTTGCCTTTTCTTGCAGCGTGCAGTGTTGTATGTCACAGGCAGAACAGGCACAAAATGTGGTCCTCTGTACGCCATAGGGGCCTACAGCAGGTCAGAGCCCACTGAATGAAGCTATTCTGAGGGTGGCTCTGCTGATCTCCTCCATACAAAGGCCGAGCACCAGTTGTGACTGAAAAATGCGAATTTCTGTTGTCAATTGTTCTCGTAGGCACAGACGAAAAGGTTACTTGTGAGTCGAGGACCCTCCACCCGCATAGGATTACAGTGGTACCTTGGGTTAAGTACTTAATTCGTTCCAGAGCTCCGTACTTAACCTGAAACTGTTCTTAACCTGAAGCACCACTTTAGTTAATGGGGCCTCCTGCTGCCGCCGTGCCGCCAGAGCACGATTTCTGTTCTCATCCTGAAGCAAAGTTCTTAACCTGAAGCACTATTTCTGGGTTAGTGGAGTCTGCGACCTGAAGCGTATGTAACCTGAAGCGTATGTAACCTGAGGTACCACTGTATAATAAAACACACAGACACATTATTTTAGGTTAATGGCCAAAAACAGGCCACAACTTTTATTGGTTACCACATGTGAGTAGTATTGGCTTAGGCATTGGATGAAACAGCAATACAAGACTCCACCCTGCACAGCCGGGAGTCATATCAGGGTTAACAACCAATGGGAGGAGCTTGTTGATGCAAATACAATGGGAAGCTCCCCCCTGACATCACCAGGGGTCGTGGCATGGCCCTAGCCACCAGCAGGGCATCGGACAGGATCCACGGTTGCCGGATTCCTTTAACGGAATACCCAAAAGAGGAGGGGTAGATGATGTTGTTGTTTAGTCGTTTAGTCGTGTCCAACTCTTCGTGACCCCATGGATCAGAGCATGCCAGGCCCTCCTGTCTTCCACTGCCTCCCGCAGTTTGGTCAAACTCATGCTGGTAGCTTCTAGAACACTGTCCAACCATCTCGTCCTCTCTCGTCCCCTTCTCCTTGTGCCCTCCATCTTTCCCAACATCAGGGTCTTTTCCAGGGAGTCTTCTCTTCTCATGAGGTTGCCAACTTTAACAGAATACCCAAAAGAGGAGGGGTCGATGGTGGCGCTTACCCAATCCTCCAACACAGCACACATATTCCAGTGCCTAACCGCCAATACCAGAAAGTTGTGACGAATTGAAAAGTTGTGACCATGCCTGAGCACTTTGTCCCTGGTGGCCCACTTGTGAAGGCAGCTGCTTCCCTCAGAGTTGGTGTGTAGGCAGTCTATTCCTGTGTCGCACGCTTCTCCACTCTGACTTCAGGCCCTCTTTTCATCACGACTTCTCCCTCCTACTTGCCAGCTTTTATTCCTGCCCGCGGCTGTTTGCAGACAATGACTCACGGAGAACAGTTTTTTTAAAAGCTGTCAACAAAAAGGTGGCTGTGGCGTTTGCCTCCTAGATGGGTCATGTGGAAAGGGTTAAATGAGTGTGATATGATTGGCCAGAGAGAAACTGATAGGAGGAGTTAGAGTGAGAGTCGGAGCTGTGTGTGGAAGTTAGTTGAGAGTTGGGAGTTGAAGAAGGAAGAGGGAGGATATAAGTCTGTGGGTCGGTCAAGTTGTGTGGTGAGGGAGTGAGAGGAATTGTTAGGTGGAGTCAGATAGATAGTTGGAATAATCAGTTTGAAGTTGTTAGGAACACATAGGACAGTTAAGGAACTAAGATGAAGAAACTGGCTAGGAAAATAAACTGAAACCATAAGCTTGTTCATGCCTATAAAATAAACTTGATTATTTGTTAACGTAAACAACTGTCTGGACTCCGTGATTACCCGTGAGAAACGGGTTGGTGGCAGCGAAGAAAGCAATCACAGTGGTGGCACAGGGTCAATAGACCGTCAAATGTCTGGGGACCCTGTGTGATCGCCACAGTGGCAAATGCCAAGGTGAAGGGATAAGGATGGCTTCCTCGCTCACTGTGTGGCTGGCAGCATTCTTTTCCCAACCACCCCAGATGTTTGGCATTTCAGGACCACGGAACATGTCCGTTCCTCATTGAGCCTTGCTGGAGATTTTTTTTTGGCCCCTTAGTGTTTTCCCCTTCTCAGTTTCATGTGGGTACTTCTGCAAATCTTGAGCATGCCGATATACCTCTGTCTTTATTCTCAAGCTATTTTCTATCCATTTTGGCTGCTCACAGAGGGAAAGATTCCACATCTATGGAAGATCCTTCTCTACGGTGTAGCTGATCTTTATAACTCATCCATTCAGGCCCTGAAACAAAGGTCAGTTTGACATTGGCTGTCTTATTTATTTAAGGGGAGGGGGAGATATTTGAAATTCCTCTAAGACAGAGGTCTGCAATACAGAGGCAAGCTGGAAGCACACCACAAGCCAGCAGGCAGCGGCTCGTTTGCATCTGGCTAGGCTATAAGAAAGAAAGAAATACAACCGTTTGCATGTTTTTTGCATCAAGTTGGACGGTGCCAAACCTCAAGCAGAAGGCATAGGTTCATTGTGTACGATATAGCCTTATGTAGACTTCAGATAAATGAAGAACCTCCATAAATCATAAGATGAACTTCAGATGTCATGAGACCCGAAAGATTCCGAATTTCCTTTGGCCTTCCCCATACATCTTGGACAAAGAGAAGCACCATACTGTGTTTTTAGGGGCACCTGTGGTACTGCTACTTTCGGCAACCTCAAAAATATAGCAAACGTGCAGTGCAGTCCATAACATGTCTAATCAGAAGCAGGCGCCACTGAGTTCAGTGGGACCTACTCAGTGCTGGATTTACATATAAGCTAAACAAGCTATAGCTTAGGGCCTCGCTCTCTTGGGGCCCTCCAAAAAAATTAAAGAAGAAAAAAACTGGATGTACATTTCCAAAATATAAGATAAAAAACTAATAAAATAAAACCTACATACAGCAACAGTGTTTTGTGTTGTGTAGGTCCATAAATTACCATATAGCATATGTTGTTGTTGTTGTTGTTTAGTCGTGTCTGACTCTTCGTGACCCCATGGACCAGAGCACGCCAGGCACTCCTGTCTTCCACTGCCTCCCACAGTTTGGTCAAACTCATGCTGGTAGCTTCGAGAACACTGTCCAACCATCTTGTCCTCTGCCGTCCCCTTCTCCTTGTGCCCTCCATCTTTCCCAACATCAGGGTCTTATCCAGGGAGTCTTCTCTTCTCATGAGGTGGCCAAAGTATTGGAGCCTCAGCTTCACGATCTGTCCTTCCAGGGAGCACTCAGGGCTGATTTCCTTCAGAATGGATAGGTTTGATCTTCTTGCAGTCCATGGGACTCTCAAGAGTCTCCTCCAGCACCATAATTCAAAAGCATCAATTCTTTGACGATCAGCCTTCTTTATGGTCCAGCTCTAACTTCCATACATCACTACTGGGAAAACCATAGCTTTAACTATACGGACCTTTGTTGGCAAGGTGATGTCTCTGCTTTTTAAGATGCTGTCTATAGCATATATTCAACACAAAAACAGTGGTAATTTGTTGTTGACAAAGGGCGGCTGGACATATAAAGGGCCCCACTACCTTCAGTAGCTTAGGGCCTCATCAAACCTAAATCCGGCCCTGGACCTACTCCCAGGTAAGTATTATTATGAGTCTGCAGGTGCTAGACTGCTATGTTCTCCGGATCACGCAAATGTCAGTATTTAATTAAAGGCTTAGGGTGTTGCAACTGACTGATGTCCCCAGCCAGAGTGGCCCTTCCCTCCAGTGTATTCATGGGCCTAGGAATTATAGCGTAGAGATGGAGGTCCACAATCGAAGGACCAGCCCATGTGACCAAACCGTCGACAATATGCCTCTAGTGGATCAGTGGAAAGTGAGGCTCGTGAATCAGTCTGCATTTGCCACGGAGCTGCTGGAAGTGGCAGCACAGCAGCAAACACGGGTTGGATTTCAGGCTGCCCACCCATACCCCAATGAATGAAACACGTGAGAAGCTTTGTCAATGGCTGAGGTCTGCTTGAATCCTCCATGGTGACTTGGCCAATTCCCATCATAGTGTTATGAGAATTATAAGGTCTAAGATATAAAATAAATGTTCATAAATGTACCAGGCAAACACACACATAAATAAATATATAAACCACAGGTCTGAAACAGTACAGGAAAACAGTCCTAAAGCCATTTTGACTCTTTCAGTGACCTCAAATATTCCTCTGCAGTTTGGATGGAAATGGGAAAAGCCTCCCCATTGTCTCTGTGCTCACAAATCCTGCCTTAAAGGTAGAATGGCCAGGCTGCCCAGGTAAACCCATTAACAGGTGTAGACCACCCCTTCTGTGATGTATGTATGGTGTATTGGGGGGGTGCTCTTGAGCTACAGGGTGGCAATTTCAAATGTCTATATAAGAGCTTGCACACCAATGTTTTGGGTTCCTCCTCCCTCCTGCATTGGGGGGGTGAGCACCCCGTTGCAACAGTTTAATAAAGATCAGGCTTACTAGCTGCTTGGCTTCTCAATATTCTCTGGTTGGTCTCTGTTATTTTCTCCTACTGATAGAGAACCTACATAAGGACTCTATATGGGCTCTAAGGGAAAAGGAGCAGTTTTTTCTTATGACAATAGGAATGTTTAGCATGCACACTGGTGCATTAGAATATAGAAGCAAAAAGAGAGATGATGTTTGGAGCCTTCAAAGTGCTTCACAATGCCTACAACAATTTTGTAACTTAAGTCATCCCTTCTAATTGTGTAAGCTTGCACCAGTATTGATATTGTGATAGGAATTTTGAGGTCTTAGATATATGGAAATGTTCATAAATGTACTAACCAAGCACATACATAGATCAGCACAGGAAGACCAACCTGGAACCATTTTGATTCCTAAACTGAGCAAATGTTTTCTCTGCAAGATCAAAGTGGGAAACTTCCCCATTGTCTCTTTCCTCACAAATCCTGTCTTAAGGGCACATTTAAGATATGAATAGGGTGTGAGCCTGTGACCTGGCCCAGGAACTAAGTATTTATCATTACAGAAGACTGGCCAGGCTCACCAGGAAATCCAATCAAGTAACCTGCCAGACAGGAGATAAACAAGGACAGGAGAAAAACAACATTCAATTTTTTGTTTAGACCGCCTTTTCTGTGATGTAGGTGTGATATTATCTGAGGGGTGGTCTTAGGTTACACCCCTTCTGTGATGTATGTATGATGTTTCTGGGGGTGGTCTTGATCTACAGGGTGGCAATTTCAAAAGTCTTTATAAAGCCTTGCGTGCCATTTTTCTGGGTCCCCCTGCTCTCCTGCGGGTGAGGGGAGCACCCTGTTGCAACAGATCAATAAAGATCAAGCTTACTAGCTGCTTTGCTTCTCAATATTCTCTGGTTGGCCTCTGTTATTCTCTCCTATCAATAGGGAACCTATGTAAGGACTCTATATGGGCTCTTGGATACCCCATAAGGGAAAAGGGTAATTTTTGTTTACAACATTATCTCCTGTTCGGCAGGGGAAGAGTAGTTTTGTTTCTCTCAAGAGGGGCTCAAGACACAAGCATGCTGCATGCTGCTTCTTGGTCCATCGCCTTTTCTCTACAGTTTTTAGAGTCCTTTCTCTCTACTCTCTGTTTTCCTCTCCTTCTTTCTCTAAGCAAAAACAAGCAGGGAAGGGGCTGGGGGCATAAGGATGCAACAAGTGGCTTGCTACGCAAATTGGTGGCAGAGGTGAGATTTGATTTCCTGGGATTTCCTGGTTCAGCACTCACACACATTACCTCATATGTTATAAACTAATAAATGAAATGAATGAATCTCAATAACTGGTTAAGACTGGGTGGCAGTGCCTTGCTCATTCGAGCCAAGAATTTCACAGGTGATGCTCTGAGCAATCACATGATCCACACCAATTAGGTAGGGTAATCTGGCGGGTGGCGCTGTGGGTTAAACCACAGAGCCTAGGACTTGCTGATCAGAAGGTCGGCGGTTCGAATCCCCACAACGGGGCAAGCTCCCGTTGCTTGGTCTTCTCCTGCCAACCTAGCAGTTCGAAAGCACGTCAAAGGTAAACGGCGTTTCCGTGCGCTGCTCTGATTTGCCAGAAGCGGCTTAGTCATGCTGGCCACATGACCTGGAAGCTGCACACCGGCTCTCTCGGCCAATAAAGCGAGATGAGCGCCGCAACCCCAGAGTCAGTCACGACTGGACCTAATGGTCAGGGGTCCCTTTACTTTTAATCTGGCCTCTGAGAGCTAACCTACACATCCAGATAAATTTTGCAATACAGAGTTTACTCCTGGACCATTTCATACTACAGGTTAGAGGATTTCATGTCTGACTGGTTTCCTCATGATAAAACAAAACTTCCAGCATATTAAAATACAAAAACAAAAACCTAATATGCCGGAGGGAGACCTAAAACCCTCTCCTTGGCAGGGAGATTCTGGTACAGTGGTGCCTCGCAAGACGAAAAGAATCCGTTCCGCGATTCTCTTCGTCTAGCGGTTTTTCGTCTTGCAAAGCAAGCCCATTGACGGCTTAGCGGATTAGCGCTATTAGCGGCTTATCGGCTTTTAGCGGCTTATCGGCTTAGTGGATCAGCTGATAAGCAGCTTAGCGGCTTAGAAAAGGGGAGGAAAAAAACCCCGCAGGAACTCGCAAGACATTTTCGTCTTGCGAAGCAAGCCCATAGGGAAATTCGTTTTACGAAGCGCCTCCAAAACGGAAAACCCATTCGTCTAGCGGGTTTTTCGTCTTGCGAGGCGTTCGTCTTGCGGGGCACCACTGTATTTGAAAAAGTAAAAATCAAGAGTACGGGTTCTCACCAGCATTTTGAAATTCACAGGAAGTCAGATTATTTATCTATTTTGATGCAGAAGTAGAGAATTAGTGGTCTTCCTTAGGTTGTCAGACTCCCAGAAACTTCAGCCAGAGTGGTTAGCGGTCAGGGAAGGAGAGAGCAGTGAATGTTTATGCATTTAATTACCTGATGATATTTCTTTGCTGCTGAGCATGAATATAGCCATCTCAAAGCAGTTTACAAGGATGAAAATTAAAACACACTGAATTGTGTTCAATAAACACACACACAAACCACCCCAGCATGACAGGTGTCAACAGTGACAGCACAGGGAAGTTGTGTCAGTGCTAACGGTCAGGGGAAGCCTTGGGCAAACAGGTAGCTTTTTGAAATAAATTTTAAAATTGTCCAGTAGCACCTTAGAGACCAACTAAATTTGTTCTGGGTATAAGCTTTCATGTGCATTTATTTACATATGCTAAAGCTATTTTTGGTCATCTGCATACCATCCTTTGCTTTTTCCTGTAGAACTAATTGCAGTCGTTAACAGTCGTCAACAGGTTTACTATACCCAACTCCTACTACGCTTCTTAGAAAAACCCCACCCACCCTCCCACTATATATAAGGGTCTGATGACTTCTGTTTCAGTGTATTTGAAGAAGTGTGCATGCACATGAAAGCTTAGACCCAGAAGAAATTTAGTTGGTCTCTAAAGGTGGCGCTGTGGGTTAAACCACAGAGCCTGGGGCTTGCCGATCAGAAGGTCAGCGGTTTGAATCCCGGCGATGGGGTGAGTTCCCGTTGCTCAGTCCCTGCTCCTGCCCACCAGTTCGAAAGCACATCAAAGTGTAAGTAGATAAATAGGTACCACTCTGGCGGGAAGGTAAACGACGTTTCCGTGTACTGCTCTGGTTCACCAGAAGCGGCTTAGTCATGCTGGCCACATGACCTGGAAGCTGTACGCCGGCTCCCTCGGCCAATAAAGCGAGATGAGCGCTGCAACCCCAGAGTCGGCCATGACTGGACCTAATGGTCAGGATCCCTTTACCTTTACCTTTAAGGTGCTACTGGGCAATTTTTTATTTATTTATTTTTTAGATCAGACCAACACAGGTACCTACCTGAATCCAGGTAGCTTTTCGGTAAATGTCAGAAGCACCGAACAGTCAGGGTCTCCCAGATCACAAAAGGGGGGTGGGCATTCCAGAGGGCAGGCACCCATTATGGAAAGGGTCTGCTTTCATACTCCCACCAGATGACATGGCTGATGTAGGTAGGTGAGGGAATATAGCCACTAGATCTTATTCCCCTACAGACCCACATGTGTGGGTTAATCATCTTACCACCTGCATTTAAAATCCCATCTGAGGCAGTTTAACTGAGAACATAGGAATTAGCCGCTAGGCTGATCTCCCCCATTTGTTACCCTGCTTACCAAAGAAACAGGCTACAGACTGGACCATAAAGAAGGCTGATCGCTGACAAATTGATGCTTTTGAATTCTGGTGCTGGAGGAGACTCTTGAGAGTCCCCATGGACTGCAAGAAGATCAAACCTATCCATTCTGAAGGAAATCAGCCCTGAGTGCTCACTGGAAGGACAGATCGTGAAGCTGAGGCTCCAATACTTTGGCCACCTCATGAGCAGAGAAGACTCCCTGGAAAAGAGCCTGATGTTGGGAAAGATGGAGGGCACAAGGAGAAGGGGACAACAGAGGACGAGATGGTTGGACAGTGTTCTCGAAGCTACCAGCATGAGTTTGACCAAACTGCGGGAGGCAGTGGAAGACAGGAGTGCCTGGCATGCTCTGGTCCATGGGGTCACGAAGAGTCGGACACGACTAAACAACAACAACAACAACAACTCATCCTTAGCAGCAACAGCAGTAAAAATAAACGCAGGCAAAATATTCATATTTACAGCAAAACCAGCTTCAGTAATGTGGCTGATGCCAGTTCAAGCAGGCAGATGTCAGGTCCCAAGGCTGGTTGAAGAGAAATAAGGGGAGGGGGGACAGGAACAGGAAATATTTATTTGCTTCTTCCCTCCCAGGAGAGGAAGGAAAATGACATCACACAGAGCCTTCTCTACCAATTAAATTTCTATGGTCTGCGTCGGCCTATCAGCAGTACAGCTCTATGGTCTTAACTCCTTCACACGCTAGCCAGCAATAATATGCATTGTTAGATTTGACTGCATTATCTCCCTCAACAACACTATCAGTGGGGGTTTTCTTCAAAGATCACGGTGATCTGCAGCCTCTGGAGGGTCACAGGATCCTTCCTTGTCCCTGGGGGAGAAAATGGAACCCAGTTAAAGTGGACAGAGCACACCCCTGAATGTGGTTTTCCTTCCCTGCAAGGGAGAGGACTTAAACCTGATTGTCTATAAAATATCTTGTTGTTCCCCCACCCCAAATTTATGGAACTCAAAGAAATATATTTAAGCTATTGGGACAAATAGAATGGTAAGAATTTAGCCACACAGTGGTACCTTGGGTTAAGTACTTAATTCGTTCCGGAGGTCTGTACTTAACTTGAAACTGTTCTTAACCTGAAGCACCACTTTAGCTAATGGGGTCTCCTGCTGCGGCCGTGCCGCCAGAGCACAATTTCTGTTCTCATCCTGAAGCAAAGTTCTTAACCCGAGGTACTATTTCTGGGTTAGCGGAGTCTGTAACCTGAAGCGTATGTAACCTGAAGCGTATGTAACCTGAAGCGTATGTAACCCGAGGTACCACTGTATTTCAAATCCAGGAGAATGTGGACTTGGAAATTAGAACAAGAGTCAAGCGGAGTTCTACATAAACCCAGGACATGAACAGTACGCAAAATGTATTTTTCTACTCACTGACTAATGTAATTACCTCTCAGACAATATCGTGGGTGTTTTTGTGTGTGTCCGTCAGCTGTAAACAGAGGCCATCTTTGCAATGCAAAGCTCTCCTTCAAGACTTCACAGTGAGCTCCGCCAAATTGCTTTTGCGGTGCTTGGAGGGGGTGGAGAGAAAGTTCTCTTTCCCTCTCTCAAATCTCTCTACAAAGAAAAAGAAAGGAAGAAACCGAAAGGCATTTTCAGGCAGCTACGCCTGCCACTTTTCCAGATGCAAGATTGTACACAAAGGAAGCGACGCAGCAGGGGAACATGTAGCAGAGCCTGATACAATTGCTTTACGATGACAGACCGACGGGTTCGTAATGGGCTGCATCGCAGCTCTTCCTAAACACATGGAGGAGGCTGGCTTGCACACTGTCTCTGGTGATGATCTCCTCCTTGTTGAGCATGTGCCATTGAGAGCATGTTATCCACATCTGAGGCGCCTGAACTCCTATTTGAGCACCCAGGTTCACCGCCAGGTGTGTATAGAAAGGTAATCTCTAGCAGGTTCAGGAAGGATCATGTCTACACCAGGGACCACATTTGACTAAGTTATACTCAGCATAGACCCATCAAAGTCAATGGATGCGACTGAGCCACAATCAACTTAAGTTCATTTATGGGTCTATTCTTGAGCATGACTTTGTCAGCTCCCACATTAAGGGTGCTGGGAATTGTAGCTCTGTGAAGGGTAAACTGCAGTTCTTTGGGGAAAGCTGTGCACTTGAAATGTGCTTTAAACGTACAGTGTGGAGACAGCCATACTGGTAAAATGTGTTTTTTTACTCCTCCTCCTCCTCCTAATTTATTATTTATACCCCACCCATCTGGCTGGGTTTCCCCAGCCACTCTGGGCAGCTCCCAACAGAATATTAAAAGCACAATAAAACACCAAACATTAAAAACTTCCCTAAACAGGGCTGCCTTCAGATGTCTTCTAAAAGTCAGATAGTTGTTTATTTCCTTGACATCTGATGGGAGGGCGTTCCACAGGGAGGGCGCCACTACCGAGAAGGCCCTCTGTCTGGTTCCCTGTAACCTCACTTCTCGCAGTGAGGGAACCACCAGAAGGCCCTTGGAGCTGGACCTCAGTGTCCAGGCTGAATGATGGGGGTGGAGACGCTCCTTCAGGTATACTGGGCCGAGGCCGTTTAGGACTTTAAATTGTGCTCGGAAACATTGTTGTTGTTTAGTCGTTTAGTGGTGTCTGACTCTTCGTGACCCCATGGACCAGAGCACGCCAGGCACTCCTGTCTTCCACTGCCTCCCGCAGTTTGGTCAAACTCATGCTGGTAGCTTCGAGAACACCGTCCAACCATCTTGTCCTCTGTCGTCCCCTTCTCCTTGTGCCCTCCATCTTTCCCAACATCAGGGTCTTTTCCAGCGAGTCTTCTCTTCTCATGAGGTGGCCAAAGTATTGGAGCCTCAGCTTCACAATCTGTCCTTCCAGTGAGCTCGGAAACATACTGGGAGCCAATGTAGGTCTTTCAGGACCGGTGTTATATGGTCTTGGCGGCTGCTCCCAGTCACTGTGACGACTTCTCCCAAGGAATCCTGTAGGTCTGTGACGGTGCTAAGAATTCATGATGTCTCACCCAGAACTCCAGCTCCCAAGGCGATAGAATGATGATCGAGCTACCAGTTTGTACATAGATGTGGATATGTTCGGGGAGAGGGGGTCCACAGTCCTATTCCTCCCCTTGTTTATTCCGCCTTTCTCCCTCCTGTCCCCTATGAGGAAGGGGATAAAAGAGAGAGAAGACTTGCAGCAAGGAGAGGAACCAGCAGCCCTCTTTGTGGCTAGGAACAGACTTGCCCCTGGGACAACCAGTTGCCAGTCGCTAACTGGGCCAAAGTTGTTTGCCTCAACACCGTTCTCCATCCACGTACGAGGAGACTAGCATGGTCGCCCGCAGGAAGTCTGTGGTGAATGCAGAACCAATTAAAGCCTCTCTCTTTGGTAAACAACCCATTCTCCCCTCCGGTGCATTTATATGCTAGGATTTGGGAGAAAATTCTTTGCGACATACTCCTTGCTTGTAGCTACATGAAAGCAAACCGGGACTCTGGCATTTCCCTGGTGACTTTCCATGCCTTATTTCCACCCCCCGCCTCCTATTTAGTCTCTTTATTAGCTGTTGTTTCTAATTTCTTTTAAAAGGATCAGGAAGCCTGTTGCAGCCACAGTAAGTAAACTGTCTTTGCAAGAAATGAGGAAACTGTTAGAAGGGAGTAGCTGCCACATTGTGTGGGTTGCTTAATTGTCTTAATTGAAAATCTACGAACAAAAATAGACCTCAGACTTCCTTTCCTCTCCTTTCTTTCCCCCCAAACTGAAAAACATCCAAGGCCGTAATAAAACCAATGGATGTTTTGTATAATGGGAGGAGAAAGGGGAAGAAGAGCGGAGGGAGGGAGACTTATTGCTTGAGGATTTCAGCATTCGTCTTTGCTGCATCATTATAGCAGGAGTCCGTGGGGCCTTTTCCTCCCAGCGCCATGAGAGACACTCAATTTCTGGTCTCCTCGGCGCATGATTGCTCTGAAAATAGCATTATTTCAAGCAGAAGGGACGGCTCTTTGTGTTTACTTTATGGGAGTGAACGGGTTTGGAAGTTCATGGAAATTTTACTGTCTGAACATTTCTGAAGCATTGTAAATAGGGATGTGTGTGTGTGTGCGTACACACACCCAAACACACACACACACACACACACACACACACACACACACACACATGTCCACTATAGGGCCACTCATAAAAAAACAAGACCATATAATCAGCCTGGAAATTGAGAAAATGATGGATCAAGTTCTTTTCTGCTCCCCTTTCCAACCTCAAAAAGCATGTTCCCTATACCTTTATCTGTCTGTTTGTTTAAAACACAGTGACCTATTGGGCAAAAGCAGTGCAGGTGATGCTCAAAGCCAAAGGATATTAGAAAAAGTTAGCATGCTGGGAAATGACCAAAGCCCCTTGCCTTATGAAACAGATGACAGGCAAACCTGACAATTTTGGTACCTCTCTTTTTCTCGTTGTTCCAGTCCTATGCTCAGTTTCCCACATTTCTGTGTCAGTTTGTGATATTTTTAGGTCCTCGTGAAAATTCACAAAGCTTTCCCCTCATACTTGTACAGTGGTACCTCGGGTTACATACGCTTCAGGTTACATACGCTTCAGGTTACAGACTCCGCTAACCCAGTAATATTACCTCGGGTTAAGAACTTTGCTTCAGGATGAGAGCAGAATTTGCACAGCGGCAGCGGAAGGCCCCATTAGCTAAAGTGGTACCTCAGGTTAAGAACAGTTTCAGGTTAAGAACGGACCTCCGGAACGAATTAAGTACTTAACCCAAGGTACCACTGTATATGCATTCTTGTGGGCAATTTTGCCTCTTATATGCATTTTTGTGGGCCTTTCCGCCCACCATAAAACATTGTTTTGTATGCTACTTTTATGTTATATGCATTTTTATGCATACTTTACGCTAGTACGCTGAGCGTATAACACCAATCCTATGTCACAACTGCACTGGCTGCTCGGCCCAATTCCAAGGATTGGCGTTGACCCATAATACCTTACACAGCTCAGGACTACAATACCTTAGGGTTCACCTTTTCCCACCTGAACCCAACAGGACCCTGTGTTTGTCATCTGAGGCCCTTCTCTATGTCCCCCATCCCTGTGAGGTTCAGAGGGTGACAACACAAGAAGGGATTTTTTCTGTGGTGGCTCCCTGGCTGTAGAATGCTCTCCCAGGAGAGACTCGCCTGGTGCCATTACTTCATGTCTTTAGGCGCCAGGAAAAACCATTCCTCTTTACCCAGGCCTATGGCTATTCAATAATCTATGGCCTGTGAAAAAAAACTGTGGCGGGATAACTGTTATTATGACGACTATTTTATTATTATTGAAGAAGAGTTTGGATTTGATATCCCGCTTTAACACTACCAGAAGGAGTCTCAAAGCGGCTAACATTCTCCTTTCCCTTCCTCCCCGACAACAAACACTCTGTGAGGTGAGTGGGGCTGAGAGACTTCAGAGAAGCGTGACTAGCCCAAGGTCACCCAGCAGCTGCATGTGGAGGAGCGGAGACGCGAACCCGGTCCCCAGATTACGAGTCTATCGCTCTTAACCACGACACCACACTGGCTCTCTATTAGGCTGTCTATCAGTATGCTTTTTAACGTTTTTTATCATTGATGTTCGGTAATGTGTTTTTAATGTGGTACACTGCCCTGGGATCTTCTGATAAAGGGCAGTGTATAAATTGTAATAAGGGACGCGGGTAGTGCTGTGGGTTAAACCACAGAGCCTAGGACTTGCTGATCAGACGGTCGGCAGTTCGAATCCCCGCGATGGGGTGAGCTCCCGTTGCTCGGTCCCTGCTCCTGCCAACCTAGCAGTTTGAAAGCACGTCAAGGTGCAAGTAGATAAATAGGTACCACTCCAGCGGGAAGGCAAACGGAATTTCTGTGCGCTGCTCTGGTTCACCAGAAGCGGCTTAGTCATGCTGGCCACATGACCCGGAAGCTGTACACCGGCTCCCTCGGTCAATAAAGCGAGATGAACACCGCAACCCCAGAGTCGGTCACGACTGGACCTAATGGTCAGGGGTCCCTTTACCTTTACTTTATAAATTGTAATAATAATAATAATAATAATAATAATAATAATAATAATGTGCATATTTGGTACACATTCTTCGGTTGGGGAAGTGCATTGCAAAATTCAGAGGAGGGTGAATGTCAATGAATGGCTGTGTTTTTGGTTTGCATATTTTTTCAGCAATGGCAAATTGGGTAGGTTTGCCTTTAAGGGCCAACTGTACCAAACCTCTTCCTCTCCCCCCCCCCCTCCAATATGAGACTCTGAATGCCCCTCATAGCATGCACTCCCACAGCTGACAGCAGTTGCTATGCCCCCCACTGCAAAAATAAGCTTTATTTTCCTTTTTGCTTCTAAAAAAAAAAAGTTTTTGCCTCTGTGGTTCATCCAGGCTCACGCATATGGAAGAGCTGGAGAGAAAAAGAAGAGGAAGTCTGTGGTCTGTTTTTATTTGCATGCTTGCAGCTGGATCACAATTTATACCGTTTGTTGCCAGGGCGGTGCTAAGCCAGGGTTCCTAAAAAGAGGTGCCTGATAGTGGCTGGAAAAAGGACATTTTGGCAGACGGGGCAGCGGGGGCGGGGGAGGTACAGAAGAGAAGCTGGAAGACAAATTATGAAGTCTTCCTGCATCACCACAAACACAGCTGAAGGTACAAGGCTAAAGGAGACTAGCTCCTGGCTCCTTTATTTGCATGGAACTTTGTAACCGAGCTAATGAGGAGCGCTTTAAAAGAAACTGAATTGTGTATGTGGCAACACCAACCCAAAACAAGCTGCGGTCCTCCATATATCACATATCTCTTTAACTGGGAGGAGGGAGCAGTGCACATCGCAGTTCTTTGTTGCTTTCCATGTACATTACAGTGGTACCTCGGGTTACATATGCTTCAGGTTACAGACTCCGCTAACCCAGAAATAGTGCTTCAGGTTAAGAACTTTGCTTCAGGATGAGAGCAGAAATTGTGCTCCGGCGGGACGGCGGCAGCAGGAGGCCCCATTAGCTAAAGTGGTGCTTCAGGTTAAGAACAGTTTCAGGTTAAGAACGGACCTCCGGAACGAATTAAGTACTTAACCCGAGGTACCACTGTAGTTATTATTGGCCCAAAGGCACCAGGCTCAATGGTGACGCAATGCCATCTTTTACACACACACACACACTGTGCCAATTTTAAAGAAGTGGGGGAAGCAAAGGAGGAAAAAACAAGTAAAAATATGTACTGTCAGCTCACATTTAGCCAGGGGTCGGCAAACCTTTTCAGCAGGGGGCTGGTCCGCTGTCCCTCAGACCTTGTGGGGGGCCAGACTATATTTTGGAAAAAAATAATGAACGAATTCCTGTGCCCCAGAAATAACCCAGAGATGCATTTTAAATAAAAGCACACATTCTAGTCATGTAAAAAACACCAGGCGGGCCCCACAAATAACCCAGAGGTGCATTTTAAATAAAAGGACACATTCTACGCATGTAAAAACACGCTGATTCCCGGACCGTCCGTGGGCCGGATTTAGAAGGCGATTGGGCCGGATCTGGCCCCTGGGCCTTAGGTTGCCTACCCATGCATTAAGCGGTGGCAGACTTGGGGCTTTAAAATTTCAGCGGCGCCCTGTGCATTGCCAAAATTTGTTACTCCCACCCACCTCTCACTTTCCATTGCTCATTGTCATTACAGTATCCCCTGAAGCACATTCTTAGCTTGGTGCCCAGTGCAGGAAAACTGGTTGTGCTCCCCTAAATCCACCTTTGGATTAAGAATAGCCACCAGTACTTCCATCTACAGTTCAACCTGTGTATATATATAATTCCAATATAGCTAGGGCACCCAGACCTGCAAACCATTGTTTAATGGACGGTGGGTATTTATCCTTACAGGCCCCAGTCTTGCTGTCTTGTAAGGGACAGCCCATCCCCTGTGGATGTGGCTAAATCATTTGCATGTAGCCTACTGTTTATTTTATTTTAATTTTTAATTTTAATTTTATTTTTAATTTTTTTAATTTTAATTTTTTTATATTTATTAAAATATTTGGTTCTTGAAATTAAAATTTTACAAAGATATGTCAAACATAAATCATAAAAACAAGATTCCAAGGAATCTCCTGGACTTCCATCCTCCCCTTTGTGGGTCCTATTATTAATCATTTCCTCCCACATCTTTTAGGATAATCCAAACCCTTTACCTCTTCCATTATGTCCAGAATTCAACCTTAAACTACAAGTGATATTCCAATCCTACTAACGATTTTAACTGTTTCCAATGGCCTTTAAGGTAAGTTATAAATTTTCCCCATTCCTTGCTAAAATTTTGGTCTTCCTGATTTCTGACTCTCCTGGACATTTTAGCCATTTCAGCATAGTCCATTAACTTCATCTGTCATTCTTCTCTGGTAGGAACTTTATCTTCTTTCCACCTACTGTTTAGTTTAGGGTGCACAGCCCTAGTTTCTGATTTGCAATTGCCGCCTAGGATCATTGCGCATAAAGATTGTTGTGTGAAAACAATAGCTCTGGTTGTTGTGGAGCTCAAAGGAGAGATGGGATATGAGGTGAACCAAAGCTTGTTTTAGGATTCCAGTGGCGTGGCAAGTTAAAGTCTGTCTGAGCTCTGTTATGAACTCTAATAGGAACTGGAAACTATTATATTAGCACATGAGCTTTTCATCTCTACTCTCAGGTACATTATAATTCAGGTCTAACATTTTTGAGTACAGAACTCAACCAGACTGGAAGTTGTAACCTTATTTCAAACCTAGTGATTGAACAGTGTCCTCAATAATGATGATGACGATAACAACAACAACAACAACAACAACAACAACAACAACAACAACAACAACAACAACAACTTTATACCGCGCACATCTGGCTGGGTTTCCCCAGATAATCTGGGCAGCTCCCAGCAGAATATTAAGAACACAATAAAACATTAGTCATTAAAAACTTCCACAAACAGGGCTGCCTTCAGATGTCTTCTAAAAGACAGATAGTTGCTTATTCCTTGACATCTGATGGGAGGGCGTTCCAAAGGGCAGGCGCCACTACCAAGAAGGCCCTTTTCCTGGTTCCCTGTAACCTCACTTCTCGCAGTGAGAGAACCACCAGAAGGCCCTTGGTGCTGGACCTCAGTGTCTGAGCTGGATGATGCGGGGGGAGACGCTCCTTCAGGTATACTGGGCTGAGGCTGTTTAGGGCTTTAAAGGTCAGCACCAACATTTTGAACTGTGCTCTTTACCTCCCCACTCCTTTATCTCTAGCGTCCCTTATCTCCCCGATCGGCAAACGATCAGCGGCTTTGTTTCAACATAATCTGCTTTTTGCCCCTGGGCAATTCGGCTCCAGGGAGCATGCATTCGCTCCATAAGACACACAGACATTTCCCCTTACTTTTTAGGAAGAAAAAAGTGCGTCTTATGGAGCGAAAAATACAGTACCTCCATTCTCCACTGTTCTGTAGTCTCTGAAAGGGAATGCAGTGCCAGGGGTGAAAAAGGCTGCGAGTTATCTGTTGACCTTGCCATCTTTTTTAACATAATGATGATGATGTCATGGTTTTACAGGCCTTTGGGCAGGATGCAGTTTGACTTACTTTCCTTTGTATAAAACAAGCCCGAAGGAGGCCCCCAACCCGCTCACAGCTCCTTGTATGATCAGGGGAAACAGTTGGTCCTGGCAAGTATTAACTACTCTCAGTTCCAACCTGATAATTGCCACCTGCCCAGATTTTAACTTGCCTGAATTAATTTTAAGATGTATTTTAATTAATTGATGTCTGTTTTTATGCATATTGTGTTGTTTTTGTGATGTTAGCCGCTCTGAGCCCAGCCTCGGCTGGGGAGCGCAGGATACAAATAAATTATTATTATTATTATTATTATTATTATTATTACATGCTCCCCCTTCACCTGCATCTGTCCAGGGTATAGAACCCTAGCTATAGAGGGCCAGCACTGTATGGATTATACACGTTAATGGTTTTCGGCAGATTTGAGTGATTCAGAGAGCAACAGCAGCTTGGGGATGTTGTCGATTCCTCTCCTTCCACCTTCCTCTCCCTCCTTCCAAACTCTATTTTTATCCTCTAGCTGTAAGGGGTGGGTGGGGGAAAGAAATCAATACATATACAGCCTACACTTAAATTGATTGAACATTTTATTGCCTCTTTTAAGTCTATTAAAGCATATCCTTATTTCTTTAGTTCACAGTTAGTACCATATTTTGCCTTGTGTCACCCGGTACATGTGAGTCATACAGCTAATTCTTCGGCTTTTATCCGGCTTGCTTTATAAACTGCAATGATGATCTCTAATGAACAAACAAGGCGCTCCCGTCTCGTCGCTGAAATGGAGGGGCGCCCACTAGTGCAACTTTTAGGAACAGCAGGCTGAAAGGTATCAAGCTGGATAAGAGTGTCTCTGTTTTTGCTGTGTCGCTGGGCAGCATCAAGTTAGGGCTGCAGTTCAGAAACTCAGAATGGTCAACCGGGAAAGTATAACATTCCTTCGCAATCTCACCTCAATCATGCACCGGTCATTCTTTGTTAGCATGTCTCCGTTAACTGGGGTTTGGTTCTGCTAAAATGGAAGGGAATTGTTAGGGTGGCAAACCTCAGCGAACTGAATGTCAGATTAATCTATTAAACCTCTAATCACAGACTGAGATCGATCTCTGCCCACCCTCCAAGTTATCAGCACATCTGAGGCTCCACAGGCATGTCAGCGCTGCAATACTTAATGACAAAGAAACTCTCCAAGCCACATTCAGCTAGATTGTTGTGACAGTGGAAATCATGGCTACAGTTCCTGCCACCTCAACAAGACTTGTATCTCCCCTGTGCCCTCTCAAAATCTCTTCCAGAAGGTCAGGAGAACCCTCAGAGCCAGTGTGGTGCAGTGGTTAAGAGCGGTAGACTCGTAATCTGGTGAACCGGGTTCGCTTCCCCGCTCCTCCACATGCAGCTGCTGGGTGACCTTGGGCTAGTCACACTTCTCTGAAGTCTCTCAGCCCCACTCACCTCACAGAGTGTTTGTTGTGGAGGAGGAAGGGAAAGGAGAATGTTAGCCACTTTGAGACTCCTTCGGGTAGTGATAAAGCGGGATATCAAATCCAAACACCTCCTCCTCCTCCTCCTCCTCCTCCTCCTCCTCTTCTTCTTCTTCTTCTTCTGAGTAGGGCATAGGAGAGAAGAGCAGAGATTATCCTTCAAGCCAACATAAATGTTTGCATGACAGAATGATCTCCTTAGAACTACATACACTACAACCCTGAGTTTGTATCCATGGCTGGTAGATATTCTGAAGCCACCAAGGGGCCTTTGCAACAAAACTGCCAGCATAGCTGCAAAGCTAAGCAAGGTCTGGTGTGGTTTCAAACTGGATGGGGGACCGTGTGCTGAGATTTCTGCATTGCAGGGGGTTGGACTAGATGACCCTCGGGGTTCCTTCCAACTTGACGATTCTATCATTCTATGAAATAGGAACCACAGGTGTTTAGTTTTAACCAGTGTCAAGCCTGGCTTTCAAATGATGTCATGCGTGAATGTATTCACTTGTAGGGTTATCTCCTCTTTGAAAACATCCCTCCAGAACTACAGTGAGGTTCTGACTAAATGCAAATGAATTGATTCATCTATCACATTGGATGTTTAATCTACTAAAGCATTTGATTGGCATTCCATAATTAAGAAACCACGGTTGCAGTGGTGGATATTGCAGGTGTGGATGACCTTTGGCCTTCCCAGTGTTCCTGAATTACAGCTCTCAACATCCCTGTTCATTAGCCATCTTTTCTAGGGCTGATGGGATTTGTAGTTCAGCAACATCTGGAGGACTCGGGTGGTGCTGTGGGTTAAACCACAGAGCCTAGGACTTGCTGATCAGAAGGTCGGTGGTTCGAATACCTATGACGGGGTGAGCTCCTGTTGCACGGTCTCAACCTAGCAGTTCGAAAGCACATCAGTGCAAGTAGATAAATAGGAACCGCTCCAGTGGGAAGGTAAACAGTGTTTCTGTGCGTTGCTCTGGTTCGCCAGAAGCGGCTTAGTCATGCTGGCCACAAGACCCGGGAGCTGTACGCCGACTCCCTCGGCCAATAAAGCGAGATGAGCGCCGCAACCTCAGAGTCAGTCACGACTGGACCTAATGGTCAGGGGTCCCTTTACCTTTACCTTTAACATCTGGAGGACCATGGTTTCCCCATGCCTATACATGTATGAAGCAGTGGGTCAGATGCAGAGAGGCATCACCCCAAAGGCAGATTCGGGTGCAAGCCAAGCTCTGAGCTGAGAAGATGCCTATCTTAGGAGGAAGCTGGAACATGGATGGTGGTAGGCCTTGCAGTTAGCAAGCGGACAAGGGAGCTGGTATGGGGGGTTAGGGAGCAACTGGCAGTGAGAAAATGAAGAAAGAGGCCCGGAGACCTCCCAAGCAAGGCTACCAATCAATTAGTTGAATATTTGGAGCACCAACCAAACCTGGCACGGATTTAGGGCTAATGCACCAATTGGAAGTCTGGCCAATGCGAATGCTTCCCTTGATGAAGTAGCACAGTGGGGAGGAGCCTGAATGCTGATAAGCTCCTCCCCTCCTGCCTCCCCTTTGCTCTCATTAAAGTTGAATGATTAACTCCTCAATCCGTCCAACGGCAGTAAAATCATAATAGCCCTGCGTTTATGACACCTGTCAACACAAGATCAAGCCGAAATTGAAGATAGGCTGGGAATGAACAAGCCCTTTGTTTAAACACCAGTAGCTTGGGAAAATTAGTAATCATGTGATGGAAAATTATGAAAAACTATATGAAAGGTAAATGATGCAGGCCTGAGGTGGAAGTCATTTGCACCTCTGAGGTCTATCGACACTGGGAGAATAGTTTTCGTAACGTTTGCCGGCTTGAATCTCTGTGACCCCAGAACAAAAAAAAAGCCATCAGAGGACCATTTGATTATTTGAAGATGCAGTGAATTGTTATAGCAACAACAGCCTAAGGCGGTTTCGATTCTTATCAGGAAGTAAATTCTGTTGAAGCTAGTAAGATGACTTCCGAGTAAATAGTGTTAGCCTTGAGCTAACTGTGTTTCCCCTCCATTAAAAGATACAAGCAAGGGCGAATTAGGTGTGTTTATCTGGTTGAAATCAATGTGAGCTCAGCATTTAATGTGTCCCCCCCACATTGCTACTGATTTGCAGTGGGACCCAAGCATCCTGAACTTTCTTACAGTTGTGTTCACACAGCAACCCTGCGACAGGGCCAAGCTAGACAAAGTTCAGTGCAACCAAGTGCTCCTTCCTTCCTTTTCATTTTCAATATCCGAAGTAGCTGTGGAGGCTACGATCGAGAGGGCAGACACGGCCTTTACATGCACATCCGCACCACATTTATCTGTTCAACAAGCGGATACAGAAGTACACAGTTTTTTGTTTTTTTTGTTTTGTTTTTTTTTACCTTACTGCCTTCACATTCTTTTTTTTTTTTTTCCATATATTTTTATTGAGTTTTTAACAACACAAAAAGAAAAACTTATTTATATCCAAGTACATATCACTTATTTTCATTATCTGGACTTCCCTCAACTCTTCCGACAATCTTTCGTAATTTCCATCCTATCTACACATTTCCTAGCTTCAACATTACTATTAAGTATTACAGTTCTATCTCTATATATCTTCACGTAACGTTCCTCATTCTTTTACAAAGCTTCTTTAAAACACACTAACGTTGTATGTTCCTCACATGCAGTTTCCAAATATTCCGTAAATTTCCCCCAGTCTTCCAAAAATTTCTGATCTTTTTGATATCTTATTTTACCTGTTAATTTATCTAATTCTGCGTAATCTATAAGTTTTACCCTCCAATCTTCCAAAGTTGGGACCTCTTTTCCCTTCCAATTCTGAGCCACCAACATCCTTGCCGCCGTAATAGCATATTGAAAAAATTTACAGTCTTTCCTTGTTATATCCTTTCTTGTTATTCCTAATAGGAAAATTTCAGGTTTTTTAACAAAGTTATATCTTAGTATTTTCTTCAGTTCGTTATGTATTGTCCCCCAAAACTCCCTTATTTTACTGCACTCCCACCACATATGCATGAATGTACCCTCCTTCTCTCCACACCTCCAGCATTTATTACTGATTTTGTACATTCTGGCTAATCTTACTGGCGTTAGATACCATCTGTACACCATCTTCATTGAGTTCTCTTTTAGGGAGACACAAGCTGTAAATTTTATGTTTTCGTTCCATATTTTGTACCAATCATCTATTTCTATATTGTATCCCAAATCTCTGGCCCATTGAATCATCACATCCTTTACCCCCTCGTCCATCGTATGCCAATCTAGCAGGATTTTGTACATTTTTGAAATCACCTTATAATTGCTGTTCACTATTTCTGTTTGAAATTTAGATTCTCTTTCTCTGTACCCTTTTTCCTTTGCATCTTTCTTAAACATTTCATTTATTTGGAGGTAATGCAGCCAATCATAAACCTGACCTTTTATTTGTTCGTATGGTTTTATCCTCCATTTTCCTCCTTCCTTCATCACCAATTCTCCATATGTCGCCCAATTATCTCTCATGTTGACTTTTTTAACAGCTAACACCTCTAATGGGGACAGCCAGTGTGGGACTCCTACTTCCAATATGTTTTTATATCTATCCCATACTTCCCACAACGCTCTCCGAACAATATGGTTATCAAATGACTTATAGCCCTTCTTCTTCTCTTTCCATAAATAAGCATGCCATCCGGCTCTATTGTCGAATCCTTCCAAATCTAACAGCTTTGTATTCTTGAGGTTGATCCATTCTTTCAGCCAACAGAGGCATGATGCCTCATAATATATCTTCAGGTCTGGCAGGGAAAAGCCCCCCCTCTCCTTTGTATCTGTCAATAATTTATATTTAATTCTTGGTTTTTTCCCTTGCCAAACGTATCTTGTGATCAGCCTCTGCCATTCTTTGAAGGTCGACGTTCCTTTTAATATTGGTAGCATTTGGAATAGGAATAGCATTTTGGGCAATACTAGCATCTTAATTAGTGAAATTCTGCCCCAGAAGGATAGTTTTAATCTGTTCCAAATTATCAGGTCTTTCTTAATTTTGTTCCATGTCGGTGTATAATTGTTCTGATAAAGGTCGATATTTTTGGGTGTCAGCCAAATTCCTAAATATTTCACTTTTTTAACAATTTCAATTCCTATTTGTTGCTGTAATTCTTCCAATGCTGTTTTCTCCATATTTTTGACCATGATTTTGGTTTTCTTCCTATTTATTATGAACCCCGCCACCTCTCCAAATTTCTCAATTTCGTCCAGTATTTCTTTTGCTGACTCCAACGGATCTTCAGCCGTCAGCACTAAATCGTCCGCAAAGGCTCTTATTTTATGTTGGTCTTTTCCTACCGCCACCCCTTTTATTCCTTCATTTTTCCTTATTGAATCTAATAACACCTCCAGGACCATGATAAATATCAATGGAGACAATGGACAACCTTGTCTAGTGCCTTTTGAAATTTTTATTTCTTCTGAGATCACACTATTTACTATCAATTTGGCTCTTTGTTCCATGTATATTGCCTTTATTCCGTTGAGAAAATCATTACCCATATCCCTCTGTTCGATATTTTTCAGCAGAAAGTCCCATGATACATTATCAAATGCTTTTTCCGCGTCCACGAACATTAGCATTGCCTGCTTCTCATTCCTGGCAGACAAATATTCTATAATATTTATAATATTTCTCACATTATCTCTCATTTGTCTGCCAGGAAGAAAGCCTGCCTGGTCTTCATGTATAATTCCTTGTAAAACCTTTTTCAACCTTTCTGCCAATATCCCTGCAAAGATTTTGTAATCCGTATTCAATAAAGAAATTGGCCTATAATTTTTGACTTGCGTCAAATCTGCATCGTCTTTTGGGATAAATGTTATGAATGCTTCTCTCCACGTCTCCGGAATTTCTTTCTCCTTCAAAATCATATTCATCACTTCTTTCATTGGTTGTGACAAAGTTGTCTCCAATTCTTTATAGTACCTTGCTGTGAAACCGTCTGGTCCCGGAGCTTTCCCATTTTTCATTTTTTTAATTGTCTCTTTTATCTCTTCCAATCTTATTGGAGTGTTCAACCTTTCTTGTGCCTCTATCGAAATCTTCTGTATCTCTTTCTCTTTTAAGTATCTTTCTATTTTCCTTATGTTGTTCTTTTCTTTCTTTCTATACAGTTGATTGTAGAAATCCAAAAATCCTTTCCTAATCCCTTTAGGGTTAGTTATCTCCTCTCCACCCACTTCTATTTTGTTTATTGTGGTTCGTTCTTTTCTTTCCTTGGTCTGCCATGCCAGCCACTTCCCTGCTTTATTCGCAAATTCAAAGTTCCTTTGTCTTAGTCTTTTGATATTCCACTCAATTTCTTTGTTTATCATCATTTCAAACTCCTTTTGCAGCACCTTAATACTTTGTTTGATTCTAGCATTGTTTGGCTTCTTTATCAGTTTCTGTTCGTTTTCCATAATTTGTCTTAGTATTTCCTTCTTTTCTCTTTCTCTGTTCTTTCTTTTAATCGAATTCTGTTGGATAAAGTACCCTCTCATCACTGCCTTACCCGCGTCCCAGACAACACTCCTCTTCGTTCCTTTATCCCAGTTATCTTCAAAATATTCTTTCAATTTCTTCCTGGCCTCGTGGATTACCTTTTGATCATCCAATAAATAGTCGTTTAATTTCCACCTAAACGATCTTTCTTCCAAACCTTTAAGTTCCAATTCCAGAGGGCTATGGTCTGAGATGACTCTTGGTTGAATTTCTACCTGGGATGTTCTTGGTGTCAACTCATTTGATATCCAAATTTGGTCAATTCTGGACATTGATTCGTTTGGGTCGGAGTAAAATGTAAATTCTTTTCTCAGAGGATGTCTTAACCTCCAGATGTCTATTAGATTACAGCTTTTTACCATCTCAAAAAAAGACTTGGGTAACTTCCCTTCCTTTGAGTTGTTATTCCTTAGTCTGTCCATTTCTAAGGAGACCACCCCGTTCATATCTCCCATCAGAACTATCTTTTGGTCTGCAAATTCTGATAACTTGTCCTCCAATTTTTTGTAGAATTCGGATTTGTTTTCGTTTGGTGCGTAGATCCCGACCACCATTATTTTTTCACCTTGCCAATTTATCTGGATTGCCATCATTCTTCCTTCATCGTCTTTGAATATTTGTTGTGCTTCGATTTTGCTTTTAACATACATTACCACTCCTCTCTTTTTCTTTTTGTCTGAGGATATGAATTCATTGCCTAATCTCTTATTGATCAAAATTTTTCTATGACTCCCTGCAACGTGAGTCTCTTGCAAGCAGATTATATCTAGATTTTTCTTCTTTAAAAGTTGTTCCACCTTATTGCGTTTTTTCCTATCGTTCAAGCCATTCACATTCCAATTCCATATTTTTAGAGCCATGTTGTTTTGATTAGGTGTGTTTAGATTCCTTCCTCCTCTTCTTCCTCCTCCTCCTCTCTCACCTCCTCTTCCTCCTGTTCCTCGTTTCTCTGGCCGTTTTTCCTCTTTATCTCTTCTCCTCCCGATGCTCCCTTCGCTTCTTCATCTTCTTCCATCGTTAATTCTTTATACTTTCTTTGAAATTTACTTATTTCTTGTGGGCTGATCAGTCTATGTCTTTTACTCTTGTAAAAAAAGGAGATCCCCTCGGGAAACTCCCATTTAAATTCTATATTGTTCTTTTTTAGAGTTTGGACTATTGCTTTATAGGGGTCTCTCCGTTTCAACAATCTAATTGGGATGTCCTTGAAAATGATTATATAGCCGCCATCTATAATTAGCCTTTTTTCTCTGTTTTTTTGAAGGACCAAATTTCTCATATCCCTATCTTTGAAGGTTATGAGGCAGTCTCCTGGGTATTTCTTCGCTTTGGTCGTTTTGACCCTCATTCTAAAGGCATTCATTATCGTATTTGCTACGTCGACTTCCTGAAGTTCTAACCATTGCGCCAATTCTACTATTAACTTTTGTCTAATATTCTCGTTCTGCGTTTCTGGTATCCCTCTCAACCTCAAATTTGTTTCCCGTTGTCGAAGTTCATTCATAGAGATGGCATCCCACATTTCTTCTTGAGCTTTGTTAGTCTCCTGGAGTCCCACCTTAATTTTATCTTCCTCCCGCTTTAATTCTCTTATTTCCATTTTTGTCTTTTTCATCCCTTCTTCTAATACTTGGGTTCTTTTGGATACTTCCTTGATTTGCCCTTTAAGTTCTCTTACTGTCTCATCTATTTTCTTATCTATTTTTCCAATTCTTGCATCTACCTGTTCAATTTTTGATTCTAAGTTCTTTTCACTTTGTCTGATCTCACTAAACATTTTTAATATTTCTGATCTAAAATCAGACTCTTGTTTGGACCCCTTTCTTTCTGCTGGAGTCCCCCCCTCCCCCGCCTTTTTCTGTGTGTATGACATTCTAAAATTTTTGGATCTGATTTCACTAACCGTTTAAACTGAACCCGATAGACCGTTTTTCCTTCTTTCCACTTCTTTCCACTTCCCCACACACCAATTCCCCCTTCCCCCCGCAAAAGATTCAATTTAGAAATAAGATGGGGAAGTCTGATTTTCAGTTCCCACTGTCTCCTTTGGGTTGCAGTCTTTACAAATTTTAGTCCAGTTTGGTCTTCTTACTTCTTGCCACCAATTAGGCTAATCCGTTAAATATGAAGGTTCACCCTCCACCACCAAGGCTCAGTGCCACTGTTCCCTTTTTGTTCTTTCCAAGTCTTCTTGCCCTCAATTGGGCTAATCCACTTTTCCCTATATTCTTAGCCTGTTCTTTATCTTCTTGCCCTCAATTGGGCTAATCCACCTTTCACTATATTCTGAGTCTGTTCTTTATCTTCTTGCCCCCAATTGGGCTAACTCCTTTTAGCCGCGGTTGCGGCTGCTTTCCAGAGATTCCAGAAGCTCTTCTCTGTCCACCCCCTTTCCTTAGGCAACGCTCTGTTCCATCTCTTTCAACACAGTTCCAAAAGATCAGGTGGGTAGGTAGAACAGATGAAACAGTAATATGTTGCGGTCTCCTCTCCTTCCGCAAAGGCGCTACAACTCCCTCTAGCAAGGAGGGAGCGGGTGCCGCGAAAGGGGAGAAAAAAAGAAAGAAAAGAAAGAAGGGGCAAAGTACTTTCTCTAAATCTCCCCAGAACTCCGCGGTGTTCTCATAAGTGTCTTCCTCACAGAGGGGAAAGTGGGAAGGAACCGCTAGTGTCTTCTATTTTGTCCACGTCCCTGCTGAGTAGTTAGCTGCTGTCCTGCACTCCTCCTCTTGTCTCCTCCTCCTTCTCCTAGTACGTGCTGACAGTGAGGAAGGTAATGGCGTCTCTGATTTCTCGTATCTTCTCTCACGCAGTGCTTTCCAAAGATCGCACTATCTCCTTCTTTTCCCTCTATCCTGTTACAGGCTGGAGAAACCTGGACTAAGTCCGTCAAAGAATTATATAGTATCTTTTTGCTCTCCCCTTGCCTTCCTTCCTAATCTGTTACTTAATATCTGGCACTTTGGAAAGTTTTCGGGGAGAGAGAATTCTGTCCGCTAGCGACACACACGTTTTTCTCCGCTTTGCTTAGCGCTCTGCGTCTAATGCGATTTCGAGTGAAAGTTGAGCTCTCTTATGCCTTTCTTTCTCCAATTCGAATTTCAGCTTAATCAATCCTAAAAACCTCCTTCTTTGATTCGAAATTGTCCTTTTTTCTGAGAATCTAGCGCTCCTCCTCCAGGCTCGGGGCTTCGCTCCCCAGAGGCAGTTATGGCTTCCCTCTGCCCGCTTCCCCCCCCGCCGTACTCTTCGCTCCGAAACGGAGTTACCTGACGGCCGGGGATTCTGCGTTTCGGCACCGCGGGAACCTCTGTATCTGTATCGTCCTGCAGATACTTTTCAGGGGTTCGCTGCGCCCTGCGATACCCCTATTTTCCCCCGGAGAGTTCGGGATCCTCCGCAGCGAAGGATTCCCCGCCTGGTTCAGAGTCGCGCTAAACCGGAAGCCTTCCAGAAGTACACAGTTTGAATGGTGAGCTCACAGTGGATCCCCAGTCAGCCTTTAAAACAACCTTCCTCAAAGAACCAAGCTCAGGAACAACCTGTCCCCCACACCCCAACATTTCTCTGATGAAAATAGGGACGTCACTTTCCATAATGATAATTTTACTCTTTATACCCCACACATCTGACTGGGTTGCCCCAGCCACTCAGGGCAGCTTCCAACATATATATATATATAAAACATAATAAAACATTAAACTTTTTTTAAAAAAAACAAAACACCTTGCCTATACATGCTCAGGGGGTCGGATAACTCCATAACTTCCAACATTTCTCTGATGAAAATAGGGACAGCCTTCCATACCCTCCAACATTTCTCCAATGACAATAGGAACATCTTAAGGAAAAGTGGGACACTGCAGGATCAAATCAGAAACCGGGATGGCTTCTCTAGATCAGGGATGTCTCTGGAAAATAGCAGCACTGGGAGGGTCTGCTGTCCTTCCTGTTTTAAGTTGGGTTGTGCAAACAAAATTGTGTACAATTTAAAAGAGAGACAAGCATCAGGAAGGGAAAGAGTTAAGTAGTCCCTGTGGGTTAAACCACAGAGCCTAGGACTTGCTGATCAGAAGGTCGGCGGTTCGAATCCCTGTGACGGAGTGAGCTCCTGTTGCTCGGTCCCTGCTCCTGCCAACCTAGCAGTTTGAAAGCACATCAAAGTACAAGTAGATAAATAGGTACCACTCCGGCGGGAAGGTAAACGGCATTTCCGTGCGCTGCTCTGGTTCGCCAGAAGCGGCTTAGTCATGCTGGCCACATGACCCGGAAGCTGTATGTCAGCTCCCAGGGCCAATAAAGTGACATGAGCGCCACAACCCCAGAGTTGGTCACGACTGGACCTAATGGTCAGGGGTCCCTTTCCCTTTCCCATAATTGCTTTTCTGCTCATGATTGCAGTCTCCAAGGCTCCATTCAGTTAAACAAACAAGCCCAGACCATCAGGGGGAAGTGTGAGTCTGAGGTGTTTATGGGCGGCCACCTGGGAAAAGGTATTCTTGGTGGTGCCTCTCCAGCTCTGGGATGCTCAGACTGGGGAAGCAAACCTGGTGTGCACTCAGATGACTTTCTGGTGCCTGGTCTTTTGTTGACCTGTTTGGCTTGGATTGTTTCTATATTAAATTTGCGGTGCTTTTAATTATAACCACCCTTAATTCTCTTAAGAGTGAGTGGACTAAATTACATGATAATGAGGAACCGGGGAGGCAATAAGTTCCAGCTTGGCAGCCGTCTCTTCCGACTCTGTCATTTTGTGTGGATGGTACTGACTGGCAAGTGGGGACTCACAATGCAGCTTAATAGACTCCATGTCTACTCCAGGGAACAGACAAATCCGGGACTTTTGTCCACCTCTCTGCCACTGACTGGCACGGGCCACGACAGCCACAATTTCCCAGCATTTTGGCGCTCGAGGGAACACGGAAAGCCATCAACACAAAATGTTAAGCTGAAAAATTGTGCGTTGTTGCTTTTTGGCAATTGATATTTGAATGTAAGCTGTCCTGGAAATGTGCTTGAAGGGAGAAGGCAAGGAAGGAAACTGTGTTTACGATAATTGTTGTTGTTGTTTAGTCATTTAGTCGTGTCTGACTCTTCGTGACCCCGTGGACCAGAGCACGCTAGGCAGTCCTGTCTTCCACTGCCTCCCGCAGTTTGGTCAGACTCATGTTTGTAGCTTTGAGAACACTGTCCAACCATCTCGTCCTCTGTCATCCCCTTCTCCTTGTGCTCTCCATCTTTCCCAACATCGGGCTCTTTTCAAGGGAGTCTTCTCTTCTTATGATGCGGCCAAAGTGTTGGAGCCTCAGTTTCATGATCTGTCCTTCCAGTGAGCACTCAGGGCTGATTTCCCTAAGAATGGATAGGTTTGATCTTCTTGCAGTCCATGGGTCTCTCAAGAGTCTCCTCCAGCACCATAATTCAAAAATTTTTCGGCGATCAGCTTTCTTTATGGTCCAGCTCTCACTTCCATACATCACTACTGGTAAAACTATAGCTTTAACTATACGGACCTTTGTTGGCAAGGTGATGTCTCTGCTTTTTAAGATGCTGTCTAGGTTTGTCATTGCTTTTCTCCCAAGAAGCAGGCGTCTTTTAATTTCATGCCTGCTGTCACCATCTGCAATGATCATGGAGCCCAAGAAAGTAAAATCTCTCACTGCCTCCATTTCTTCCCCTTCTATTTGCCAGGAGGTGATGGGTCCAGTGGCCATGATCTTCGTTTTTTTGATGTTGAGCTTCAAACCATATTTTGCACTCTCCTCTTTATCTAAATTTTCGACTACACATTCAAACATTCAAGTGAATTCAGATACTACAGGTGTCTCTGTGCTTGGTGAACAATATTCTATCTATCTGGTCTACCCATAAGTACCAACAGTGAGAGCCAGTGTGGTGTAGTTGTTAAGTGCAGTTGACTCATAATCTGGTGAACCAGGTTCGCGTCTCCGCTCCTCCACATGCAGCTGCTGGGTGACCTTGGGCCAGTCACACTTCTTTGAAGTCTCTCAGCCCCACTCACCTCACAGAGTGTTTGTTGTGGGGGAGGAAGGGAAAGGAGAATGTTAGCCGCTTTGAGACTCCTTAAAGGGAGTGAAAGGCGGGATATCAAATTCTTCTTCTACTACTTAGTTCCTTCAAGTGGGGGTGGGTGGGAGAACAAATGCAAGTCCCTGAATTTTTTTTTTTAATTAAGTCTTTATTAGTTTACATAAAAAAAACAAAAAACATATTAATTTCACATCAAATTTTTCACAACTTATTTCTTTTTCAGGACTTCCTTCAGCTTTTCTGTAAATCATCCATAGTTATTATTTAAATTACGCATTTCTCAAATTTATATTGACATTGTTTATATCTTTCTTTCTATTCCCTTTAGACAATACTTCTTAATTTTTCACAGTGCTTCTTTAAATCCCTTTAGCGTTATCTGTCCCTCACTTATATGTTCCACATATTCCACAAATTTCCCCCAGTCCTCCTCGATGAACTTTTGGTCTCTTAAGTATCTGATCTTTCCTGTCAGTTTATCTAACTCCGCATAGTCTAGCAGCTTCACTCTCCATTCTTCCACAGTCGGTATTTCCTGTTGTTTCCATTTCTGGGCTAGTAACACTCTTGCTGCTGTTACTGCATATTGAAAAAATTTACAGTCCTTTCTTTTTATCTCATTTCCTAATATTCCTAACAGAAAGACTTCTGGTTTCTTTATAAATGTATATTTTAAAATCTTCTTCATTTCATTATATATCTTTTCCCAGAAGTCTTTCACTTTCTTACATTCCCACCACATGTGATAAAAAGTACCTTCTTTATCTTTACATTTCCAACACTTATTGCATACCTTGTACATTTTTGCTAATTTTGTCGGTGTCATATCCATCTATAGAACATTTTCATAACATTTTCTTTTAACGTCATACATGCAGTAAATTTTAAACCTTCCTTCTATAATTTTTCCCAATCCTCAAATTGTATATTATAGCCCACATCTCTGGCCCAGTGAGTCATTACCGACTTAACTTCTTCATCCTTTAGATTCCATTCTAGCAACAGCTTGTACATTTTGGATAAAATTTTACCATCATTATCTATAATTTCAATCTGAAATTTAGAATCCTTGTCCGCATAGCCCCGTTCTTTACTATCCTTCCTAAACATTTCATTTATTTGGAAATAATGCAACCAGTCATATACATGTTCTTTAACCTGTTCATATGGTTTCATTTTCCATTTTCCTCCTTCTTTAAATAGCAGTTGACCATATGTTATCTACTTACTTCTCATATTAATTTTCTTTACACTCATAACTTCTAGAGGAGATAGCCAATGTGGCACTCTAGGTTCTAATAGGTTTTTATACCTATCCCATACTTCAATTAAAGGACCTCGGAAGATGTGGTTCTCAAAACCTTTATGGACTCTCTTTTTCTCATGCCATAAACAAGTCCCTGGATTTTCAGTCTAAATTTCAAAGGGGTGGGAGACAAGAAAGGGAAAGGAGGGAGAGTTGAGAGTAACAAACAACAGTTAGGGAAGAAATGGCAGACACTTGGATGAGAGATGACTGTGAGCAAAGTTAAAAGAGTCTCAAAATGTCAAGCAAGGGTTAGCTGTAATTGTGTCTCTGCAAATCCTGTAATTGTGCCTTTGCAAATCCTGATTTATCCTTGCTTGTTCTTAATTTGTGCCTGAGAATAACAAAGCCCTACATTTTTTGGTTTCTGTTCTTGATGCGCACGTAACTATCATATTTGGTATGTCTGCCAGTACCCCAAACCAGCCTGGTAATTCATTCTAAAGGAATAAATATGTGGTGCAGAGCGACGTTAGACAACATCAAAACAGTCTTGTTGTTGTTGTTTTTTAAGAAGAGAAATCTTTTCTTTAAAAAAAAAAAAAGATCGTTGTTGACCTTATCCTGAGTGTAGCAGAGCAAGCAATTGCCCTGAAGGGATTTTGTGACTGCTCATAAAAAATGTCGCAGCAGAGTCCTGCCCCATCTGTATGATGCTCTCTCAGGACAGCATTTGTGCAAGACTGCTGGAGAATGCTACACCGTAAGTAATGCTACTTGAAACATTGCACAAAGGAACAACCAGGCTCTTTTATTTACGTAGGTTTGGGAGTTATCATTGTCAGCTACGCCACCCATTTTTGCAGAGAAGCCACCAGGTCTCAGAAGCAGCAGTGAAGTTTTTCTCTACATCTCTGCCTCTACAAAAAAACAAATAAACCTTGTCTTTAGTGTGAAAATAATTTTTAAAAGTTGCTAGCCTTCAGCATTACAGTGAAGGACTTGGGGGGGAGGACGACACATGACCCAAATGTAACCTGCAGGCTCAGAATCACAAGCGCCAGCGCCAGATCCCATGGCTCCAGAAGGCTGTCCAAGAAAGTTGACTTCATCTTTGCCTGAAGCAGAATCACACAATCCCAAAATAAAGGGCTCCTAATTTGCATATTATTTGCATTTATCTGCATACCATCAATGTGGCATCTGTTCAGTTTGTCTTATCTCTCTAAATCATCTCAACATCTTAAAATCATAATATGGTAGCGCATAGGAATATATTTTTAGAGAAACTTTGTACTCAAGTCTTCACACTTGAGCAGTGTCTTCTTAGCAAGTGAAAGGGTGGAATCTAAAAAGCCAAGGGCCAGACCTGATCTCAAGTTGACATTTCTAGTTGACTAGTGAGGCAAAGGGAATGCGGGTGGCGCAGAGTCCACAGAGCCTAGGACTTGCCAATCAGAAGGTCGGTGGTTCGAATCCCCGCGACGGGGTGAGCTCCCGTTGCTCGGTCCCTGCTCCTGCCAACCTAGCAGTTCGAAAGCACATCAAAGTGCAAGTGGATAAATAGGTACCACTCCAGCGAGAAGGTAAATGGCATTTCCGTGTGCTGCTCTGGTTCGCCAGAAGCGGCTTAGTCATGCTGGCCACATGCACGGGAGCTGTACGCCGGCTCCCTTGGCCAGTAAAACAAGATGAGTGCCGCAACCCCAGAGTCGGTCCCGACTGGACCTAATGGTCAGGGGTCCCTTTACCTTTACCTTTACTAGTGAGGCAAAGAGTAAAGAGCTAACCTCGGTTTGACTCAGCTTGACCCATCTGACTGGCATTTCATACCCTCCAACATTTGTCTGGTGAAAACAGTGACGCCCTCTTCCACAATAATAATAATTTTATTATTTATACCCTGCCCATCTGGCTAGGTTGCCCCAGCCACTCTGGGCAGCTTCCAACATATATAAAAACATAATAAAACATTAAGCATTCAAAAAACTTCCCTATACAGGGCTGCCTTCAGATGTCTTCTAAAGGTTGTATAGTTACTATCTCCTTGGCTCGGGGGTCGCATAACTCCATACCCTCCAACACTTCTCCGATGAAAATGTTGTTGTTGTTTAGTTGTTTAGTCGTGTCTGACTCTTCGTGACCCCATGGACCAGAGCACGCCAGGCATTTCTGTCTTCCACTGCCTCCTGCAGTTTGGTCAAACTCATGTCTTCTCTTCTCATGAGGTGGCCAAAGTATTGGAGCCTCAGCTTCAGGATCTGTCCTTCCAGTGAGCACTCACGCTGATTTCCTTAAGAATGGAGAGGTTTGATCTTCTTGCAGTCCATGGGACTCTCAAGAGTCTCCTCCAGCACCAGTGAAAATAGGGAGGTCCTAACAAAAAGCAGGACATTCAGGGATCAAATCAGAAACAGTCCCGGATTTATAGAAGCCATCCCGGTTTCTGATTTGATCCCTGAATGGCCCGGTTCTCCCTTCTTCCATTTACATTTCAGGGGAACAGCTAGCCTGACTGGCAGTACAAACCTGATTTTAGATACAGGAAGCATGGCTGCACTCCAGTCAACAAACAGGAAATTTAATATATAGTACAAGCGCGCCCATTTCTATTAATCTTATTTTGCACATGATGTTAATCCCTGCTTCTTGGATTTCCTCTGCTAGTAAGGGCTGGCAGCCAACATTGGCCGATCCATTCAGCAAGCCTGGACCGCAGGCATGGGATCTTCTGGCCCCGAATATCCAACCCCACCAATTAGAGCTATCTGTGGAAATCACTGCAGCTAGGGGTGTAGTGGAGCAGAAACCTGCCAGTGAGCAGTTCCAGTCCTTTTGGTAGCAGGAGCAATGACATCACCTGCTATAGTGGCACTTCCAAGTTTGCAGCGTTGGAGGGCAGCCTTGACGTGGCATGCAATCCCGTTGCTGGCAAAGTTAGGCTCAGGAAGTCCCTCGTCCAAGGCCACCCAGTGAACTTTGTTTTGACGGATCAAAAGTCTCCCGGGCCAAAGTCTAACCACTGTGGCAACCTTTGCCTCGTTATTCTGTGACTGCCAGGTGATCTAATAGATTAGTCATTATGTATACTGCTTCTCTTTTGAGCGTCTATGGGTCAGCAAAGCTGGTACAGTGGTACCTCAGGTTAAGTACTTAATTCGTTCCGGAGGTCTGTACTTAACCTAAAACTGTTCTTAACCTGAAGCACCACTTTAGCTAATGGGGCCTCCTGCTGACGGAGCACGATTTCTGTTCTTATCCTGAAGCAAAGTTCTTAACCTGAAGCACTATTTCTGGGTTAGCGGAGTCTGTAACCTGAAGCGTATGTAGCCTGAAGCATATGTAACCTGAGGTACCACTGTATAGCTACACATTCTCCTTGGGGGCATGGCTAGTGGGCCTCTCATGATAAGCACCAGTAGCATGCGGTCAGTGGACTAGGGGGACTATTATTTTTATTGATTGATTGATTGATTGATTGATTGAGTTTATATACTGCCCTATACCCGGAGGTCTCAGGGCACTTCACAGAAAAGATTATAACATATATGATCAGAATAAAAACAATAACCCAATAACAGCCCCCCAAAAGACCCACATTTTAAAAGGGTATAGGATATCAATCAGGTCAACCAAAGGCCTGGTTAAAAAGGAACGTTTTTGCCTGGCGCCTAACAGTGTATAATGAAGGCACCAGGTGAACTTCCCTGGGGAGAGCATTCCACAGATGGGGGGCCACTGCAGAGAAGGCCCATTCTCGTGTTGCCACCCTCCAAACCTCTTGAGGAGGTAAACGAAGAAGGGCCTCGGAAGATGATCTTAGGATCCGGGTTGGTTCATATAGTCATATAGGCAGTCCTTGAGGTATTGCTGTCCTGAGCCGTTTAAGGCTTTATAGGTCAAAACCAGCACTTTGAATTGGGCCCGGAAACTAATTGGTAGCCAGTGCAGCAGGACCAGGATCGGTGTAATATGCTCAAACCGTCTTGCTCCGGCGAGCAACCTGGCCGCTGAACTCTGTACAGCTGAGGTTTCCGATCTGTCTTCAGAGGCAGCCCTACATATAACGCATTGCAGCAATCTAACCATGAGGTTACCAGAGCATAGACAACAGTAGTTAGGCTATCCCTGTCCAGATAGGGGCGTAGCTGGGCCACCAGCCGAAGCAGATGGAAGGCTTCGAGTGACAGCAAATGATTCAGGAGTACCCCCAAACTACAAACCTGCTCCTTCAGGGGAAGTGTAACCCCATCAAGAGCAGGCGACCTCCCACCCATCTGGTCTAGGGACCCACCCACTAACAGTGCCTCTGTCTTATCTGGATTGAGCTTCAGTAGTCTCCTCAATGTTCCCCTAATGCCTCCTTCCCAAAGCTTCTGCCCAGTTTAGGGAGGGAGGCACGATGCTCACGCACAAGACCTTGGGAGCTCAGGACGGTCGGAGGTTCCGTACGACCGAGCTGAAATAGCCCTCCTCCTCATCGTATCTTTCGAATCCATCAGGCTCTCCTCCTCTGACGGTGATTAACAACCTAAGCCTTTGATGAGGCTTCAGGCACACTCCTCCATTACGCAGAGTATCCAACCAGCAGAAGGAGCTGAGAAATATGTGCTACATTGCTACGTTTATTTCTATTTTTTTTTAAAAAAAAAATTATTAAGAGTTTTGTTGGTACAATAGAGAAAAGACAGAATAAACAGATAATAGACAGAAAAAAGAACAAACATAAAATTTAACATCTTGTAATACCCATCTTTTCTTCATCTTTTGGACTTCCTCACATCTCCCGCTCTTGCATTCCAAATTATAAAGCTTTAGCCAGCAACTTGTCACCTTGTTTCAATTCTTATTATACACATTTCCAATATTTTGTCCCTAACATTGAATATTTTTATCTAGGTCTTAGATACCTAATTTTAACACAATGTTTATTCAAAATTTCTTTTTTTCTCTTAAAATTCACTCATTCTCATAGTCTTATCAACTAACTCTATGGGCCCTGTTATTTTCAAATCTCTCATCCTTCTTAGCACTCATATAGTTTACAATGTTTTTGTAGATAGTCCTTAAATTTCTTCCAGTCCTCTTCCACGGCTTCCTCTCCCAGGTCTCGGATTCTGCCGGTCATTTCTGCTAGCTCCATGTAGTCCATCAGTTGCATCTGCCATTCTTCCAGCGTGGGCAAATCTTGAGTTTTCCAATATTTAGCGACAAGTATCCTTGCTGCTGTTGTTGCATACATAAATAGTGTTCGATCATTCTTTAACACCCTCTGGCCAACAATGCCCAAAAGGAAGGCCTCTGGTTTCTTAGGAAAGGTATACTTAAATACCTTTTCCAGCTCATTATATATCATTTCCCAGAAGGCCTTAACCTTAGGGCAAGTCCACCAGAGGTGAAAAAACGTTCCTTCAGTTTCCTTACATTTCCAACACTTATTATCTGACAGGTGATATATTTTTGCTAGCTTGACTGGGGTCATGTACCACCTATATATCATTTTCATAATATTTTCTTTCAAGGCATTGCATGCCGTAAACTTCATACCGGTGGTCCATAACTTTTCCCAGTCAGCAAACATGATATTATACTCAATGTCCTGTGCCCACTTTATCATAGCTGATTTAACCGTTTCATCCTGTGTATTCCACCTGAGCAGCAAGTTATACATTCTTGAAAGTAATTTAGTCTTAGGTTCTAACAGTTCTGTTTCCAATTTCGATTTTTCCACCTGGAATCCTAACTTTTTATCCAATTTAAAAGCCTCTTTAATCTGAGCATAATGTAGCCAATCTCGCACTTTATCTTTTAGTTTCTCCAAGCTCTGCAATCTCCAATTGTCTCCATCTCTTTCTAATATTTCCCAATACTTTGGCCATTTGACCTCCATATTGGGTCTTTTCACTGCTTTAGCTTCCATAGGTGATAACCACCTCGGGGTCTTATTTTCTAATAAGTCTTTATATTTTGTCCAGACATTAAACACTGCTTTCCTTACAATATGGTTCTTGAAATTCTTGTGAATCTTAACCTTGTCATACCACAGATATGCATGCCATCCAAAAGCATTATTAAATCCTTCCAAATCTAAAACATCAGTGTTTTCAAGAAGCAGCCAATCTTTCAGCCAGCAGAAAGCTGCTGATTCATAATACAACCTTAAGTCTGGCAGGGCAAACCCCCCTCTTTCTTTAGCATCAGTTAGTATTTTAAACTTAATTCTGGGCTTTTTGCCCTGCCAGACAAATTTAGAAATATCTCTTTGCCACCTCCGGAAACACTCCATTTTGTCCACAATCTGTAAAGTCTGAAAGAGAAACAGCATCCTTGGCAATACATTCATTTTTATAGCAGCAATTTGGCCCAACAAGGAAAGTTTCAATCTTGACCAACTTTCTAAGTCCCTCTTGATTTCTGACCAACACTTTTCATAATTGTCCTTAAATAAACTCAGATTCCTGAGATTGCCTTTGACAATATTTCTTGGAAATTTATGAAGGGAAATTTAAATCAAATGGGAGTGGGACGGGGGTTTGAGAATGGGATTGACGCAATATATTCAGAACAAAAGGCTAAACTGATAGTTAACAATGTGGTTACAGAAGAGTTCAAAATTGAAAAAGGAACACGACAAGGCTGCCCGATTTCCCCTTTGTTATTTATTTCGGTTCTGGAGGTGCTCTTGAACTTGATCAGAGGGGACCGGTTGGTGGAAGGGATTCAGGTCGGAGCGAAACAATACAAATTGAAAGCTTTTGCAGATGACCTAGTTTTGACCCTGCAGGAGCCAGAATCTAGTACGAAAAGAGTATTACAATTGATACAGGATTTTGGTCGGGTGGCAGGATTTAAATTAAATAAACAGAAAACTAAAGTGTTGGGAAAAAATTTGACAGATATAGAGTCGGAACGGTTTCAGAGAGAAACAGAACTAACTATGGTTAAAAAAGTAAAATACCTAGGGGTAAACATAACAGCAAAAAACCTGAGTCTATTTAAGGATAATTATGAAAAATGTTGGTCTGAAATTAAGAGAGACTTGGATAGTTGGACAAAATTGAAGCTTTCTTTGTTAGGCCGAATTGCTGCTATCAAGATGAATGTATTGCCAAAAATGTTGTTTTTGTTTCAAACATTACAGATTGTGGACAAAACGGAGTGCTTCCGGAAGTGGCAGAAAGATATATCTAGATTTGTCTGGCAGGGCAAAAAGCCCAGAATTAAGTTTAAGATATTAACAGATGCGAAAGAAAGAGGTGGCTTTGCCCTGCCAGACTTAAAGTTGTACTATGAAGCCGCAGCTTTTTGCTGGCTAAAAGACTGGCTACTTCTCGAAGACACTGACGTGCTGGACTTGGAAGGTTTTAACAATGCTTTTGGTTGGCATGCATACTTATGGTATGATAAAGTTAAGATCAATAAGGCCTTTAAGAACCATATTGTCAGGAAAGCAGTGTTTAATGTCTGGACAAAATATAAAGACTTACTGGAAAATAAAACTCCAAGGTGGCTCTCACCTCTGGAGGCTAAGGCCCTAAAAAGACCCAATATGGAGGCCAAATGGCCAAAATATTGGGAAATATTAGAAAAAGATGGAGACAATTGGAAATTGCAGAGTTTGGAGAAAATGAAGGACAAGGTGCGAGACTGGTTACATTATGCTCAGATTAAAGAAGTTTTTAAAAATGACAAAAAGTTAGGGTTCCAGGTGGAGAAATCGAAGTTAGAAACTGAATTGTTAGAACCAAAGACCAAGGTACTATCTAGAATGTATAACTTGCTGCTAAAATGGAATACACAAGACGAAATGGTTAAATCGGCTATGATAAAATGGGCACAGGATATTGGGCATAACATTATGTTTGAGGACTGGGAAAGGTTGTGGACCACTGGGCGGAACTTCACTGCATGTAATGCTCTGAAGGAAAATGTTATGAAAATGATATATAGATGGTACATGACCCCAGTTAAACTTGCCAAAATATACCATTCGTCTGACAATAAATGTTGGAAATGTAAAGAAAATGAAGGAACATTCTTTCACCTCTGGTGGACATGCCCTAAGGTGAAGGCCTTCTGGGAAATGATATATAATGAGTTGAAAAAGGTATTTAAGTATACCTTCACTAAGAAACCAGAGGCCTTCCTTCTGGGTATTGTCGGCCAGAGGGTGTTAAAGAAGGATCGAACATTTTTCATGTATGCAACAACGGCAGCAAGGATTCTCATCGCAAAAAATTGGAAAACTCAAGATTTACCCACACTGGAAGAGTGGCAGATGCAGCTGATGGACTATATGCAACTGGCCGAGATGACTGGCAGAATCCGAGATCTGGGAGAAGAAAAGATGGAGGAAGACTGGGAGAAATTCAAGATGTATCTACAAAAACATTGTAATTTGTTTGAATGTTAAGAAGGATGCTAGATTATAAAAAATTGGCCACCACTAAACTAGATTTAAATTTGATGCTAAGTGAGATTAAAGAAAATATAAAAATTTTATTGGAAAAAGTGCTAGATTATATTTGAATGTGTGGACATGAGACTGTAAACAAGTTGATAATTTGTTTGGAAAAAAATTTTTTAACGACGTAAATGAGAGAGGGGGACGTGAGGGAGTCCAAAGAAGCGAAGAATTTGTTGTGATAGAAGTAAGATTGTTCTATGTGTGCATTTTATATCTAAAAAAACCTTAATAAATATTTAAAAAAATAAATAAATAAATAAACTCAGATTCTTTGCTGTTATGTTCACCCCTAGATATTTTACTTTTTAAACCACATTTAACTCTGTCTCTTTCTGAAACCTTTCTGACTCTGAAGTCGTCAATTTTTTTTCCAGTACCTTGGTTTTTGGTTTATTTAGTTTAAATCCCGCCACCCGACCAAAGTCTTGAATCAATTGTAATGCCCTTTTTGTACTAGATTCTGGCTCCTGTAAGGTCAAAACTAGGTCATCTGCAAAAGCCTTAAGTTTATATTGTTTCACTCCGACCTGAATTCCTTCCACCAACCGGTCCCCTCGCTACGTTTATTTCTAACTACGCAGGACAGAAAAGAATATGCATCTGCTCTCTGTGAGAGTCACTGAACAACTAGAACAAAGAAAAGGTAAACCAGTAACATCAACATCCATCTCCCGTGAGACTTCCAACAGTCTGGAATGTCAACAGAGTCTTGTGACTCCAAAAACTGCACAGTGGCATAACAGAAATCTAAGAAGGACATCATGCACACAACATCCCCCTCTCAATCGCCCTCGCAAGCTGGGACCGCTGGCCCTAACTGTTCCCTAATGAAAAAGTTTCACTGCATGCCACTGATGTGTTTCATAATTTTCGGCTTAAGAACACACTGTTTTATGGGACAAATCAATGTGAAGATGAGATCGGGGTAGCGATGTGCAACTCTTGGTCATCTCTGCTACAAAGCCAGGGGAACCTGCAACAGAGATCTTTGTTTCTGCTTATTAGTAAAGGTAAAGGTACCCCTGCCCGTACGGGCCAGTCGTGACTGACTCTGGGGTTGCACGCCCATCTCGCTTAAGAGGCTGGGGGCCAGCGCTGTCCGAAGACACTTCCGGGTCACGTGGCCAGCGTGATGAAGCTGCTCTGGCGAGCCTGCACCAGCGCAGCACACGGAAACGCTGTTTACCTTCCCGCTATAAAGCGGTACCTATTTATCTACTTGCACCTAAGGGTGCTTTCGAACTGCTAGGTGGGCAGGAGCTGGGACCGAACGACGGGAGCTCACCCCGCCGCGGGGATTCGAACCGCCGACCATGCGATCGGCAAGTCCTAGTTCTGTTTATTAGCAGGAAGTAAAACCAAGATCCTGACTAATGCCAACGCCATTTTGTGTGCGCCGTTCTCTATAGGCGAACATCTGTATTCATCTCCTGCATTCGTCTTCCACCGAGCGGAATGGCTCTCTGTGTAGTAATAGAAAATAGACAGAAGCTGGAAATAATGGGCGCAGGCAATCAAACTATCATTATAGGTACATTATGTACAAGGTGCTAAATTGGCAAGAGCCCTTTATTGTTAACTTCTCTCCAGCATTATTAAATGAGCTCAGAAACTAGGGGAAATTTACAAGTGACAAAGGGTAATTATATACTTTGGAAGAAGGTATTTTTCATCATGGGGACAGAACAGCACCAAGATAACAGTCCATTCAAAAGACAGCCAAAAGAGAATCTACATATTTTAGTAGAATCGTGCTGTCATTCATAGGTGGCATTCTTCATCCCCCCCGCCCCAAGAAAGACGGAAAGGAAGAGAGAAACATACTTTTGCTTGCAGTCTGGCGGCCTGCTTAACTGTAGGGTCATTTCTCACTCTGCAATATTAGCAGTTAATTAAAGGCTTAAGGCCCTCGTGTCAGATAACCGATATAGCCAGTCTTTCCTCACAAGTAGATACATGGTCGCCTCTCCCAAGAGTCTGTTGTGATTCTCTAGACATGCACAGGGACACATTAGGGTTTGTGGAGTGCCCACCGACCACGAATATTGTCTACATGGTTTGTGTTCTTTCCCGCTCTTTCCTTGTTCTTTTGGCAAACGTATTTTATTTTTGAAATTTTCAGAGCAAACAGAAGAACGCTCCGCATGCAGAGTGCAGACAGTATTGAACTAAGTTCAGTGTCTGGAAAGTAGACATGCAGCCATCTCAGCACATGACGACACAGGTTAACATCATTTTCTGCAAACTAGAAACTGTGTAGATGCTCCAGCGGTTGGGAAAGTGAATCTTATTTAAATTCAAATTACAATTTTCCAATCACATATCCAACATACAATATAAAAACAAGATTCCAAAGAATCTCCTGGACTTTCCTCCTCCCCTTTGTGGGGCCTATTGTTAATCATTTCCTCCTGCATCTTTTATGATATTCCAAATCTTTTACCTCTCCATTGTGTCCAAAATTCGCCAGTAAACTACAAGTGTTATTCCAATCCTACTAACGATTTTAACGGTTTACAATGGTTTTTAAGATAAATTATATATTTTCCACATTTCTTATTAAAATTTTGGTCTTCCCAATTTCTGATTCTTCCAGTCATTTTCGTCATTTTGGCATTGTCCATCAACTTGATCTGACATTCTTCTCTGGTAGGGACTTTATATTCTTTCCATCTCTTCCATAAAGTGATCCTTTATTCTGGCCAAATGGAGACATATTGTAATATCTCCAATAGACATTGATGGTCTATGAACATAATACAATCAATCAAAGGCCCCCAAGAACCTCTGTGCCCCACTGATCTGACTGATTTCTGAGGGAGAAAGCCACAGACACATTGTATTGAGTCCATTTAGCTCGGTTGTGCTGATCCCGGGGGCTAACCGAGAGGCGAGGTCCGAGTCCAGTCCGAGGTCGATGGTGCAATGTGGAAGCTGGCCGTCAAGGCTGTAGCTGGGTCCAAGGCAGGGAGTCGGGTGAGGTTAGGACCTCTGGCAGAAGAGCAGGACAGGGTGCAGGCAGGAACAGGCTAGCAACAACATTGTTCCCGCAACCTGGGACTGGCTTTTATCTGCCCTGAGGCATAGGGCGGCCCCGGTCCACAGGTGACTCGCCTCTCCTGGCCTGGAGGTGAGCACTCCTCCTGCAGGAACTTAGTTCCCTCCGCCTCTCTGCCCTGAGCCTCTGCAGCTCAGGAGAGGCTGGAGGGTTACTGGACCCAGAGGCAACCTCACCTTCCTCTGATGGGGCTGAGAGTGGAGCACCTGCAGGCAATGGGTCCTCCATCACCTCAGGAGCCAGAGCAGACTCAGCTGGTGCCTGCACCTGAGGATCCAGGACAGGCGAGGACCCTTCAGGCTCATGCCGCAGCCCCGGCTCAGCTAGTTCTGGAGGCGGGGAATCCTGTGCAGGCTGGGATCCCTCAGGTTCAGCCTCTGAGTCTGAGTCCCAGGCCATCACCCCAGTATTGTCAATGCTGATTGGCAACACAGCTCTCTGGGTTTGGAAGCCTTTCCTAGAGCTGCCTGGAGAGGCGGGGGAGACTCACTGGTCCTGAATGGGGTAACTGTGCCCCTGAAGGATGAGGTGCGCAGTCTGGGAGTCATTTTGGACTCACAGCTGTCCATGGAAGCGCTGGTTAATTCTCTGTCCAGAGTGGTTGTCTACCATCTCCATCTGGTACACCAGCTGAGACCCTACCTGCCTGCTAACTGTCTCGCCAGAATGGTACATGCCCTGGTTATCTCCTGCTTGGACTTCCGCAATGCGCTCTACATGGGACCACCTATGAAGGTGACTCAGAAACTACAACTAGTCCAGAATGCAGCAGCTAGACTGGTGACTAGAAGTGGCCGTCGGGACCACATAACACCAATCCTGAAAGACCTACATTGGCTCCCAGTACATTTCTGAGCACAAATCAAACTGTTGGTGCTGACCTTTAAAGGTTTGTATTCCATAATGAGCATCTCCACCCCCATCATTCATCCCAGACACTGAGGTCCAGCTCTGGGGGCCTTCTGATGTGACAAGAAGTTACAGAGAACCAGGCAGAAAGCCTTCTCAGAAGTTGTGCCCACCCTGTGGAAGACCCTCCCATCAGATGTCCTGAAAATAATTATCTGACATTTAGAAGACATCTGAAGGCAGCCCTGTATAGGGAAGTTTTTAATGTTTGCTATTTTATTGTGTTTTTAGTACTCTGTTGGGAGCCGCCCAGAGTAGCTGGGGCAACCTGGTCAGATGGGCAGCACATAAATAAAAAAAATATTTTTAACCATTATTATTAAGGACTGAACCCAGGACCTTCTGAATGCAAAACTAATGCTCCACCACAGAGTTATGACTCTTTATTTGCAAAGCTCAATATCTTCAAAGTCACGCTGGCAAATTTCATGTCCAAATAAGTAGCTTCTTTGATATTTTGAATCTCAGGATTTCTTTCTTATATCAACAGGTGTCTTCTCAGCATCGCTGCTGGCAGATCATGGTTCAACTTGGACTACTGCAATGCGCTCTCCGTGGGGCTACCTTTGAAGATGACCCGGAAACTGCAATTAATCCAGAATGCGGCAGCTAGACTGGTGACTGGGAGTGGCCGCCGGGACCACATAACACCGGTCCTGAGAGATCTGTATTGGCTGCCAGTACGTTTCCGAGCACAATTCAAAGTGTTGGTGCTGACCTTTAAAGCCCTAAATGGCCTCGGTCCTGTATACCTGAAGGAGCATCTCCACCTGCATCGTTCTGCCCAGACACTGAGGTCCAGCGCCGAGGGCCTTCTGGTGGTTCCCACATTGCGAGAAGCCAAGTTACAGGGAACCAGACAGAGGGCCTTCTTGGTAGTGGCACTCGCCCTGTGGAACACCCTCCCTTCAGATGTGAAGGAAATAAGCAGCTATCCTATCTTTAAAAGACACCTGAAGGCAGCCCTGTTCAGGGAAGTTTTTAATATTTAACGCTGTACTGTTTTTAACACTTGATTGGGAGCCACCCAGAGTGGCTGGGGAAACTCAGCCAGATGGGCGAGGTATAAATAATAATTTATTATTATTATTATTATTATTATTATTATTATTATTATTATTATTACTACTACTACTACTACTACTACTATTATTATTCAAAGCCCAGCACCACGGCTAAAACACATTTGGACAGTATGGCTCAGTCTGGAGAAGCTCCACATTTTGCTTGCATGCGGTGATGACTTGGAGGACAAGCTGTTGAAGACACATTGCTTTTAGCTAAAGACCTTTGTGTCAAAGGTTAAAGAAACCCATGCTCCTGAGTCTCTTAACTGTGCCGTCGTATGTATATATATATATATAGATACGCACTGACTTTCCAACTTAGATTATTTGGAGAGTAAGTGCTTCTGTTATTGCAAATTAAACTAATGAGTATCATTTCCTGACAGCTGCAGTGAGCGATAGCAATTCCACCACCCTGCCCCCACCTCCCCGCCCTTCTTCACCCACTTATATGGGATGAAGAGTGGAGACAGCTTTGTGCTTTGATGGAATAGGATCAGTTTATCATTGTAAGGGCACCTCATTCCATTCCGAGTGCAGCATCGCTGCCTCCTCCTCCCCCCCCCCCGCCCGACGCTCTTCCAGTTCATCAGCTATTATTGCTCTATTAACTTATTACAAGCTGAGCCAGATGGGAGGTGGCGGTGACTTTGCAAATCACCAGGGAAGAAATCAGGCTGGAATTTATTATTTCTTCCCGGTTTTGGAGACGCTGTAACGTCATGCCCCCCCACCACCACCACCACACTTGCTCTTTTTTCAGCCCAAATTGTAGACAATTTGCCGCTGGAACGCTCAGGAACACATTTCCACGCCCGCAAATGGTTTAATCGTTGTGAATTCCGCAACCTTGCTCGGATTGAAAATCTCCAATTTCTCTGTGAATATCAGCAAAGAGTGAAATATTGCAGTAGGTTAATCCTCAGGCTTTTAACGAATCGCTCTTGTTTTATCACGTGCGGGAGTGGGGGGGGGACGGGATCCTAAGTCCCTATTCTGTGTATAAAACCAAATGACTTACTTATGTCTGAGATTTCCATAATGCTAGGCTGAGAGAAGGGACGCAGGTGGCGCTGTGGGTTAAACCACAGAGCCTAGGACTTGCTGATCAGAAGGTCGGCGGTTCGAATCCCCGCGACGGGGTGAGCTCCCGTTGCTCGGTCCCTGCTCCTGCCAACCTAGCAGTTCGAAAGCACCTCAAAGTGCAAGTAGATAAATAGGTACCACTCCGGCGGGAAGGTAAACGCCATTTCTGTGCACTGCTCTGGTTCGCCAGAAGCAGCTTAGTCATGCTGGCCAAATGACCCGGAAGCTGTACACCGGCTCCCTTGGTCAATAAAGCGAAGTGAGCGCCGCAACTGGTCACAACTGGACCTAATGGTCAGGGGTCCCTTTACCTTTACCTTTAGGCTGAGAGAAACAAAGGAGAGACCACCCTGACACCTTGTAGTGGCCCTGCTAGAATAATCTGAGGGCCGTTGCCTATTACTTGGAGGTTAGGGTATGCAGTGAAAGCCTATTGCTGATGGGTCTGGGGGCATTTAAACTAAGGAATGTGGCCACTTCATTGGAGGAAACCTGTTAGGCAGAGACTTCGTGGAGGGTTTCCTAAAACTTCAAAACAGGACCTCCTAGAACGTTTGTGAGCACAAGTCAAAGTGTTGGTGCTGACCTTTAAAGCCCTAAACAGCCTCGGCCCAGTATGGTGGTACCTCTAGTTACGAACTTAATTCATTCCAGAGGTCCGTTATTAACCTGAAACTGTTCTTAGCTAGAGGCGTGCTTTCACGTTTGCAACTCAAGGTATAATAATAATAATAATAATAATAATAATAATAATAATAATAATAATTTATTTATACCCCGCCCATCTGGCTGAGTTTCCCCAGCCACTCTGGGCGGCTCCCAATCGAGTGTTAAAAACAATACAGTATAAAATATTAAAAACTTCCCTAAATACAGCTGCATTCAGATGTCTTTTAAAGATATGATAGCTGCTTATTTCCTTCACATCTGAAGGGAGCGTGTTCCACAGGGTGGGCGCCACCACTGAGAAGGCCCTCTGTCTGGTTCCCTGTAACCTCACTTCTCGCAATGAGGGAACTGCCAGAAGGCCCTCGGAGCTGGACCTCAGTGAACGATGGGGGTGAAGATGCTCCTTCAGGTATACAGGACCGAGGCCGTTTAGGGCTTTAAAGGTCAGCACCAACACTTTGAATTGTGCTCGGAAATGTACTGAGGTACATTAGCTAAAGTGGTGCTTCAGGTTAAGAACAGTTTCAGGTTAAGAACGGACCTCCGGAACAAATTAAGTACTTAACCTGAGGTACCACTGTATATGACTTTTCATAGACACCTGGCATTTTGTTTTGTTCCTTTAGATTTTGTTGGTAGCTACCCAGAGTGGCTGGGGTAACCCAGTCGGATGGGCTGGGTATAAAAACCAAATCATTGTTATTATATTATTATTACTAATCAACGGACGGTTTTCAAATGTGTATCAAGTAATCACACCTACACTTGTGGATGGCAAGCTCTAGAATCAATCTAGATTTATCAGTCTAGCACATTGAGGATGAGCATGAACAATTCTCGGCTGAGAAAGACTGAGAAAGACATGCTACAACCAGGTGGACTGGCATGCAGCCATGACTTTCATTTTAGTGTAAGCGCCATGTTTTTAAAGGATAAAAAGGTAAAGGGACTCCTGACCATTAGGTCCAGTCGTGACCGACTCTGGGGTTGCGGCGCTCATCTCGCTTTATTGGCCAAGGGAGCCAGCGTTTGTCCACAGACAGCTTCCAATTCATGTGGCCAGCATGACTAAGCCACTTCTGGCAAACCAGAGCAGCACACGGAAACGCCGTTTACCTTCCGGCTGTGTAATATCTACTTGCACTGGCATGCTTTCGAACTGCTAGGCTGGCAGGAGCAGGGACTGAGCAACGGGAGCGCACCCCGTTGTGGGGATTTGAACCACCGACCTTCTGATTGGCAAGTCCTAGGCTGTGTGGTTTAACCCACAGCACCACCCGCGTCCCTACTTTAAAGGATATCTGCTCACAAATTCCATCTGAGAACCAGGAACATTTCAGCACAATACAGCACGTAAGAGCAAGTGTACATTGGTCATATCTTATGGTCACTACAACAGAAGGTGGCTCAAATTAGGTGACCTGGAGATGACTTCTTGGACATCCATTTCAACCTGGGCTGCTGAGTGAGGTGGAAAGCCACTCTCTGTTTATCATCTGTGTTGCCACAGGATTCTTGAGAGTATGATTTACTCTTCAGAACTATTTTAAGATAGTCATTCTGGTGGGAATGGTTGGTGGCTTGGTTATTGGCTTCCCACTTCAGAAGAATTTTTATTTTTATTTTACTTTTTTTTACTGTGATTCCGCAGAAAGGGGTTTAAATGTTTCATACCCAAATCCGGAGGAAACTGCCCACATATTTGTATTTTTGTACAGTCAACTGGGAAGCCCTCAATGAACCCTTGGTCAGAGAGCACCCACAAATGGAGATACTTAGCTACCCTGATCTAACACCAAAGTCAGAAACTCTGACTTTTGTGATTCTGATATCTGCCCCACTTTTAACTGGTTGACTTCTTGTTTGTTCTTGTTTTTTATTAAAGATTTTCTTGTTTTACAGAAGTATGTGTAATGTCTCTTGTATTTTTTCCATGTAACATTTTTACATTTTTACAAATCAGTTTCATTTGTTGAGACATTAGGAAGAAAAGGGATGGGGGGGGGAGATAGGTGGGTGGTGGGTGGCGATGTTTGTATTTTGCTTAACGTATGTAGGGTTTGGTATCAGTGTTGCTCATGCCGGTTCTTTGCTGTTCACTTGTGTTCCTTTGGTGGTGAGAGAGGTTGGAGGTTGGCCTGGGGTGTGGTTGTTTGTTTGCGATTGGCTGTGGTGATCTTTGTTTTC